>NC_089869.1:24405049-24725049 GCF_036373705.1 Amia ocellicauda
TGACTGACACACTGACTGACTGACACACTGACTGACACACTGACACACTGACTGACTGACACACTGACTGACAAACTGACGGACTGACAGACAAATTCACTCTCTCCTTGCCTCCCTCTTTCTTCCAGCACAAACACACAATTACAGAGCACTGTGTTCCCAGGCGCACGATATGAAAGTCCCCTTGTGTATCTCATACTGATTAATAATATCAGTTCTCACATGCTGCTGGGCTCAAATAAATTCCTTGAACACAGACTGCCGTCTCCTGTCACACTGCCTGACACGAGGAGCTGTGAGCAGCACGACTGGGCGTTCGTTTCAATAAACCAGAGGATTTCAGGCGGCCACCTCCGTTTAAATGAAACACGGCTGAGGTGAGACCCCGGGGAGTTACCAGCTGACCGGAGCAAGCCGGGGGCTCCAGGGAGAGAGGGTGGCTGCCTCGGTGTCCCCGTGTCCTTTTCACCGCGATCTGCAGCAGAAATCAGATTCATCCTTTGAAGCACTTCTCATATCACACAATCCATGACTGCATTTTTATGTCAGACCATTTAGCATTCAAACATCGGTGCCCTTAGATTTAATTAATTTGATTCGTGAAACTGCAAACTGATTCCTTTTCTGGTTTCGTTTAATAGAGTTTTCGATTCAGATTTTTCCTACATGCCCCCCACTCCCCCCGGCCCCCCATGCCGACGGAGCCGGTGTCAATTTCTTCCTCATCAGATCAATCGTCTGATAGTTTGCCACGGCCCCCGTCCTCTCCAGCGTTCGCTCCAGCTCTGTTCCTTCGCCTCCCGGTTCTCTGAGTGAATTTGTTTTTTTATCTTTTCTGCCCTGTGGCTGTGGTTTATCTTGGCAACATTTAAATGTTTATGAAGTGCAGACACTGCTGTGAATCGGTGACCTCAGACGACACCTCCGGATGAGGAGAGCTGCCGGGCTTCTCTCTGGGTGCTTTCCATCCACACTTCTTGATTCTATGTGATGCTGCTTTTCTAGCTGCATTTACACACAGCGCTCCCCTGAATATACACCTGTCAGCATCAGACACTGTGTTTACCATGCGGTACAGACAGTCAGTGCTGGAGGAGCGGAGGGCCTGGCCAGGTCAGGTCAGGATGGATCTGAGCTGACTTCCCTGACTGGGCTTTGGAGTGACTCTTTCATATGATGCTCAGTCACAGAGCAGTGTAGTTAAGTGCTGGCACACTGACTGACACACTGACTGACTGACACACTGACTGACTGACTGACTGACTGACTGACTGACACACTGACTGACTGACTGACTGACTGACTGACTGACACACTGACTGACTGACTGACTGACTGACTGACACACTGACTGACTGACTGACACACTGACTGACACACTGACACACTGACTGACTGATTCACTCTCTCCTTGCCTCCCTCTTTCTTCCAGCAACACAGACTGCCGTCTCCTGTCACACTGCCTGACACGAGGAGCTGTGAGCAGCACGACTGGGCGTTCGTTTCTATAAGCCAGAGGATTTAATGCGGCCACCTCCGTTTAAATGAAACACGGCTGAGGTGAAACCCCAGGGAGTTACCAGTGGACCTGGCACAGCTCACCACTCCCCCTGGGATTGGGGCCGGGCAGCAGGGGTTGTTTCGTCAGCATGTGTCGGGGCTCCATTAGTGAAATCCTGTTAAAGGAGATATGTGAAAATCACCTTGAAGGGGCAAGGAAGTCCACACCAACCCCTTTGCAATGCAGTCTGGGAAAAGGCTTTTTTATGTCAGATGAGGGTGACTAGCAGGGAGAATGGCTGGCAGGCTGAGAGCAGTGCGATGCATCTGTATAAAGACTGCAAATCCCCGGCGCACTAACAGCATGCTGGTATCAAGGAAGGCGCACAATTAAACAGATAAACATACATTTGGAAATGGCAAGAAGACATTTCAGGAACAGAAAAAATGATAATTTATAAGTGACAGTCTTTCATTACTTCGCCCCTGATGTCCCATCACTGGGCAGCCTCAGCACCACGCTGCGCCTGGTCAATTATCCAGACGCCTCTGATAGCCACTGCGAGGGCAAGCCTGACAGCCCATAATCACGCCGGCTGTCCGCGGAGGCAGCGCTGTCGGCGCGGGCGTCATAGAGCCTGCAGGGATCCTGACATCCTGCCTCATAACCTCTCCGGGCCTCGGCTCCCACTGCAGCATCAGAGAAGCTTTCAAACTCCTCTGACATGATTAGAGAAAAACAGCAAGTTTACTTTATTCTTTCTTAGGCGATGCTGTCTTTGACAGTGTGTTGGGAAGCCAGCTTTTAACCCTGCTAATACGAAACTGCCCACTGGTTCATTTTTGTTGTTGTTTAAGGAGCATTACCTAGGAGAGCAATACGTGTGCTGCTTAATACAGGTGACAACACGCCCGACCCATTTCCACGCAGTTACAGTCCCTCTCCAGCCGGGGGGAGAGTGGAGTTCCCAGAGAACCGGCAAACATGACCCTGCAGGAAAACGCAACTCATGGAAACTAAATGACATGACAAAAGCCTCCTGCTGTCCTGAGTCCCTCTGCTCTGTCTTTGAGGTGCCGTGCCGAGCTCCCTCTGAACATCGGAGCTGTAAAAGCCTCCTTTCTGTAACCCACGGGATTGCGAGACGGTGGGTCTATTCAGAACCAGTAGATCAACGCTGATCCTCAAAAGCTCCTTGAAAAACTCCAGCAGAAGCCAGGCTCCTCAGGTTTAACACTATCCTAAGCTCTGATAATATCAGATCTCCGCTGTCACTGGAAAAACAAGTGCAGGCTTTGCGGGCACTCTGTTTCGAGACTAGCTGTTTTCTGTGGAGTACAGGAGTGAGAAAAAAGTGCCATGTCTATCACACAAAGAGCCGAGATTTGTAAAATGTTTATTTCATTTTGAAAACCCTAATGACATGGCCTGAGAGATGTTTCTGGAGAGATCAATTAACAATCAGTTGAAATAAATAAATAATAAAGTCATTATCTATAAATAGAGCAGCAGTGCTTTTCACTGGTGACTTGGAAATCCAGACGCAGTGATACTAATTAACATCACTCTTTGGGCAGAGATGGGAATCAGGCGGGCGGTGAATTAGTCCTGTATCATGGGTGCAGAATGAGATGTCTGGGGAGAGTGTCACTGACGAGATCTGAGCGTTGTGACTTGTTGAAGGCAATTGCTTTTGTCTTGGTTGTTTGATTGAGGATTAGGATTTCAAATCTATATTAACTCTGACTTCTGAGAAAGCTAGGGCTGTCTCTACTGGGTGAACTGGGCTGGGATGTGTTGCAGATTGTAAGTTGGTTCATATTTTTATTGTCTGGGTATTGTTATCATTAAAGGATTGGGCTAATTTCTTTTAATTCCTGTTTTATGTGTATTTTTAATTTTGTTTAAGGGTTTTGTTCCGGGGTTTAGGGTTTCATATGTACAGTCAACGTTGTGACGCCTCTACCGCAAAGAAAAGCAGCTGAACGACAGGGAAGACACTAGATGACTGTGTATAGAGTCAGACAGAAAAGTTGTGTGTTGTAATTATGACATCAGTCAATTGGATCCTGGACTCACAAGCAGCAAAGCAGTTTCCGACTCTACATTTAATAACATGAAATGTGATGCACCCCGGGGAGGCCCGGAGCCGAAGTGTTAAAGTCTCATTGTGAGAAGGATGTTCCCTGAAAATAATAAGAGAACAAAAATCAAACGCCTTCATCTTCTCATCACGAAATCCATCTCCTTTTCATCAGACAGCAGACCGAACCTGAAACAGGAGGAGCTGCCTCCCTCGCACTCAATTCCTTTGGTTTTAGGGATGTTCGCTGCCCTAGAAAAGCCTTGCCTGACATGTTGTGAGTAAAAATAGACAGGGGTACAAAACTGGTACAGAGAATTGAATAAAGAAAGGCTGCAGGTGGTTTGGACAACTTTGATCTTTGGTTTGGTGAAATCTGCTTGCCGTTTTTGAATAAGGATTCCCAGCGAGTCTCTGTGTTTTTACCAACATTTTAAAATGAAAGTATTTCCCTTCCCTTCAAGAAAAATAAACAAAACAGAAACTGTGTGAATGTTGTACTTAAGGAAAAAGCTTTAGAAACTGGCTGTTAATCTTTAATGACAAAAAAAGCTTTGCAGACTTTTATGAACCTTTTATTTAAATTAAAATGAATTGCCAGGCAAACCACAGAATACATTATTTATAACTGGTAAATATTAAACGCACTTTTGCTGCCAAAAAAGCATTACTGTTTCAGAACTGTTTCCCTCATGTCACATGCTATTAAGGGTTTGATGAAAATGTATCCAGTAAACAGCTGTGGGGTTATTATGTTGAAATGCGGAAAAAATAAACAAGACTTTGCTGAGATTAAAAAAGCAATTTCATGAGAAAATAATTACTTACTCCTGAATATGAGGATCTATATGACTGATTATATATATAATATATAATCATTAATTGAGGAGAATTATTGATGATTGGCCAAGCAGAACATACACAGTTACCAATTGTACTGGACTTTGTACTTGGGTTTTTCATGTAGCTGGAGTTCGGCAGGGGGCCGATGTGAATCTGTTAAACTGTAGGAGAGACATGGTGGAAAGCATCGTGCCTGTCATTTTAGATGCATGTGAGCATTCCTCCATTACCCACAATAATGCACTCAATCAATATGATCAATACAGTGCCAATGACCTGATGGTACCCAGCCCCTACCAATGATCTGCTTTATGTGAATATAAATGGTTTGTAAGTTATTAATTCAGTGTTATTACCCTGCTTATAATATATTTATAAATGGAGCTCCACATACCGTAAATGTGTGCTTTCAGCACAGATTCACCTGTGGCCCCCAAGAGCTTCGGACCTGCAGCCGCTATGGCCAGCCAACACGGGGGGCTGAAGCCCTGGAAGCAGGCTGGTCGTTCAGAGGCATAGGATCTACGCTATATGCTATGGATATATATGCTGCAGTTGTGAGGTATACTGGATGGAATGGTAATTAGGCAGCATCAGAAGTGAAGACTACTCAGCCATCTTGCAGTACAGCGTGCGCTTCTCAATGAACAGAGGTTCACATACGTGCAAAACAGCCGGACCAGTGAGTTCAATACCTTGGAAGACAGGGGTTCTGTTTGACAGGCATCTCGGCCGGCGCACAGATTGCCCTCCAGCTCTGAGTGCTGGGGATCAGTATTCTTCATCACACTGAAACACCCCACTGGAGGGACAGGGCTGTGACCTTCCTGCTCTGTACTGATCTAACACATACATACATACATACATACATTCAGTACACACTGTAGAGTATAAGCAGCCCATGTTTGTATTTGGCCCCTCTTGCTTGTTACATGTATACCTACATAAATGAATGAATGGAATAACGATCCCTTCTTATTATCCTGCTTCCTGACCGCAGAGCAACACAAATCATACAAATGTAAAGCGATCATCCCACATCCCGTCTCTCCCCAAAAGCAGTGTAATTGCAGCGATAAACTCCATGCAGATTCTTAAGTACCAGACATCATTTGATGGTAAATTACTCTTGTAAATCAGTGTGTAATCTCTGTGAATTATCCTGACTACTGCTTAAGAAATGCAAAAAGGAAGAAGAAAAGAAAATCCATTAACAAGCTAGTTTGCATTGCAAAACCCAAAGGCTGTAATGCGCTATATTTTGTTCCTGCTCTGATTTAAAACAAAATTGCAGCTTGTTCATACAGAAGGGAGCCTGAAAATCAATTTCACAGGCCATGCTCCCGAGTTTTTCTGAGGTGCTTTGTGTAGCGCGGAGGAGCCTCAGCGGATATTGGGGAGAGGACTGTGCTGCAGTCAGGCGTCAGCTCCAGTGACTGGCTGCATGTTGCTGTCGGAGCTGCAGGTCTTTGTGTTCAAAGCTTGTAGAATAGACTGGCAATTAATTTAAGCTCTTGTCTGTACTTTGACTATAAAGGGAATGTCTCGGCAAGGCTGTAGTTCCATTGTAGCACAAAACGGTGTCACTCCACGGATGCATCGATATGAGGCGTTATATTGCTGTCATCGCAGTCATGAAACACTCCCTACTCCTTGCTGCAGGGTGAATTACCCAGCTGGGAGCTTCGTTCAGTTTTCCATACACTTTTGTAGGGGCCGGAGGGTCATTAACACTCCGACAGAAGCTGCTCCTGACACTGTGCTGACGGCTGGCACGAGCATTGCTTCTTGGAAGACGTTTTACTGAGAACGTGACACGATCGATCCTTCGAGAGCGGGGGAGCCAAGACTACCAGGGAAGACAAAGTGCAACAGCAGCTGCTACTGCAGGTTTGCTAATTGAATGAGAGAAGAAAAAGGCAAGATTCCAAGATCTGCCGGGAGCGCGCGATGGTCACTGTCAGCGCTGCGTGCATTTGCACCTGTATAACTCGACTGCAGTGTACTACAATGGTTATTAACGTGTAATAACAAATAATATTGAATGTTGTAAGACTTGAACAAGATGTGAACCATCTTATTTGTTGTGTGCTTGACTACAATTTTGGGTAAAACTGTACCTCGCAATACAATATTTCAAATTCTATTACTACTACTACCTCTACCACTACTACTTCTGTGACTACTACTGTTTCTACTGCTACTACTATTATTAATAATAATAATAATAACAATGCAGGTCATGTCACAGGGATATGCAGTTTGTGTCTTTGCCGTAAGCCAGGCTCAGAGCTCAGTTTTCTGTGAGTTAATCTCGGAGGAACTCTGACTGAAAAATCTTTGTGAAGCTAAAGCCCACAGTTGCCCCAAAGCAGCGTCTTTCTGCTTTACTTGAACAAATTATAATATCTTTACCAGCCACTGCACCACTGCGCCACTGCGGTGCTCCTCTTCACGTTTCCAGTAATATACAGAGTGGATTATGACACAAATTAATACATAGTTTAACTAATATGACCTCATTGCAAATTGTAATGACAGGCTTACACAACTCTTAATCAAACTCTGTTTTTCTCAATCTGAGCAGGAATCTCCAGCTGTAATTAAGCTCTCCGTCCCACCCAAGGCCTTGTGAGCTGCACAATGAAGCTGGTTCAAATGGAAAGGTAATATATAACTATTGAAGCATCTGTGGCTTTGTGTCTTCACTGGCACACCATTCACCTTCATCTACCACATCTTCCTCACTGTTCATATTTCATCCACAGAGACCTGCGAACAAGCAAGAGTCTGCATTCAACAGTCACCCAATCAATAAATCAGTATTTGCAGCCCAACTATCTATCTATCTAATCTGTGCTTATCAATGATTGTGACGCTGGCAGTGTGAAGTGTAATATGATGTACTGAGTGTCAAATCAGGCAGGGCGCTTCCACAGCCCGGTCTCTGGTCTCTGCCCAGCTGCTCCCGCAGGGAGAGCCTACCGCACTGCAGCAGCACTGCAATGTGAAAAGCTTTTAACAGATGATTGGAGAACAGAGAGCAGTTTGGATGGATTATGGCAGCCCTACCCTCCACCACAGGGTGCAGAGTCTGCAAGGTCTCAGCTGCAGTACAGTCAGATATCAGTTCCAGCACTGATTTGTTTTCCCTCTTATCTGTATGTGTGAAATAAAAAAATGATTTTAAGACAATCCAGAGTTGCACTGTACACAGAGCGTTGTATTTATAGTAATCCTAATGAAGGGGACTATCTAATTCTGCAAGCCTGGGGGAAAAGTAATCCTGAGCACAGACACGCACACAGAGACTTTGGAGAGCGAGTTATTAGCATATCGTATTAGAATAACAGAAGCGGTTTTCCCACCAGTATTAACGTGATAAATATTTGAATTAAGCATTAATTCAAGTTTTTATGTTTTTCCAAGGCTAAATCATGTTTTATGTATGCTGCATTTTCAACATATTTTTTCCTTTGTTTGTTCATACTTTAACTCTACTTTTTTAGTTGTTATCCCACCTTGGTATTCTTGCTTCGGGATCCTATTGACACAGAAGAGATCTGAGCCAGGAGGGGTTAAATGGGATTGTGACTCTGAGGAGGACAGGAGGCTGTCAGTCATTGGGAGCAGTGTTGTGTATAAAGTACAGCAGTGGAGCTGAATATTGACTGGATCCTGCGGGGACGGAGATCACAGAGTCTTGTCAGCCTGGTGTGGGTTTGATCTGTAATTCTCTTACACAGGATACCTGGGCCACTCACCGCCTGTCTCTCCTCTGTCTCCACAGCCCGTTCCCAGCACGTCCTGTCTTCAAGCTACGGCTGGGACTTGCAGGATTAGCAGCAGAGAGTTTCCTTGGATCTCCCAGCTCACGACTTTAAAGACTACACTAGAGCAGCGGCCACCGAGGACCCGGCATGATTCAAACACAATGCACAACGCCACCGCCGCACAGCCGTGAGAGCCGGGCGATCTGCATCAGATGGCATCAAGCAAATGAGACATTTCCATCTGCGGCCAGTCGGGCCTGAACACTGACTCCACACGATGAGAAACTTGGGTTTCTTTTCTCACATGTCACCTGAGGTGGAAAAGCCTTGTGAATATTCACTTCCCGGGAATCGTTCCGGTCAGGCCTGAGGATTTCACGATTATTATGCTCTAACAGCTTTATTATGCTCCTCGCGTTGTTGATTGTTTTCCTCCTTGCTCCCTTTCCCGTAGCCCTCGTCTGTAACCTGACATCTTGACAGCACTTAGCTTTCACCGTCCAGGATGTAGGAAGTCTCTTACTGTACTTGTGTAAATTGTAAATTGGAATTTGTAAAATGTATTATCTTGATTTGCTATGTATGATCTAAGTTGAATTTGTAATGATTGATGCCTTGTACTTCTGTATTTTTGCACTTTGTTTGCACTTATGTTGTAAGTCGCCCTGGATAAGGGCGTCTGCCAAGAAATAAAAAATAATAATATAATAATAATAATAATAATAATAATAATAATAATAATAATAATAATAATAATAATGATAATAATAATAATAACGGAAGCCGAAGCCTATCCCAGTCTCTGCCACCGGTGTGTCTCTGTAAGCTGGTTTGAGGGACCTGACTGTGAGGGACACTCCTGCGGTATGTAGTGGTCTGTTCCCAGATCCTGCTGTCTGATGCAGGGGAGCATGGCTGCAGGTGAAAGTGTGACAGCTGGCCCGTCCTGCAGTAGCCCTGAGCAGATACAGGGGCTCTCTGTCCAGGGGGGGTGACTGTGCTGTATCTCAGCTCTCCAAAACAACCGTGCATTTCATCTCTCACTCGGCTCTCCTCCACTTTCCCATCGCAGGGCGGCGCTGCTCTCCGGGGTCTCGGAGCGGCCTGGGGGTTTCGGACATTCGAGACAATACTCACAAACATCTTTCTCCCCATGCGTCTCCTTCTTCTTGTCATCTCCTGCAGTTTTCATGACAGAAACATGTTTACTGTTATATTATTAAATTCAGATTTTCTTTTCATAAAACAAACTAAAATAAAACGAAAGAATACAGATCCTATATTTGGATTTGTATGTATGTGTATGTATTAGTGACATTTATTGTGAGAATGAACAAACAAAACAAAAGCAATTTATACACTTTTTACACTTGATACACACACTTATTCTAATCTTTTTTCAGGCAGTTTGTAGACTGTGGTTCAATGTTGTTTGGTTGTGTTATTCTGCTCCCAGTGATGTGCTTCACATCGCAGTCTGTGCGTTTCCCTCGCTGTGCTGTATTATTCACCAGCTCCGACCAAAAGACCAACAATTTGTTCAGAACTCCATGAAGGAAATACAAAGCAGATGGTTGAGCTGCAATTACGCGTCTCGTCTAAATAATGCCGGGGAAAACAACAGCCTCACAATGGTTGTGATAAACTGGATGGGTGAGTAATTGTAATTTAATTCCCTCCTTCTTGCTTATTCTCATTAAATCATATCTTCTCTCCGTCCCGAGGAGGCGAGTCTCATTAAATTCCACAGAGATTCCAGTGCAAGAAGCCAATGGAGCCAGACTGTGGCAATAAACAGGCTTAGAAGCACTTAATTCCTTTATCAGAAGCAATACTTTTCATAATAACTAAATGGCCATCTGGAGGGCATTTATGCCAAAACACTCCACGCTGAAGCAAAATTGGCTGTGGTCCCCTGGCATCGGTGTAAAATAAATAACTTACTAAAGGAATCCATTGATGTAGGGATAAGCTGGAGTATCACTGACTCTCAAGGGGACCTCAGGGCTGGCGATGGTCTTTTGATCTGGGGTGGCGCAGCAGCCAGTGTCTGTCATTATCAGTTGATCAGAGCTTGTTAATTGCTAACGAAGCTGACGCTCAAAGAAAGCAACAATGAGGCTAATTGTCCGTTGTGAAGAAGTGAAGTTGAGGGTTTCCCAGACACAGAGGAGCCCCGCCTTCAGAGAGGAGCCCCGCCTTCAGGGGCAGCTGTGGCAGAGAAAGCCGTTGAGTTCAGTGCTGAGATAGTGTGATCTCTGGCTGCTTCATTAAGTGAGTCTTGTGGCGCCAGCGTTAGCTCTTTGACATCTCCACACTGTAAAACACAGAAACCAGCAGGTTGCTAGAGGAATCAATAGTCTCATTTAGTGTGACTGAATGTTACTGCTTACCACACATATCGTAATCCATATGCTCTTCCCTTAGGCAAACAACCCAAACAATACAAATTAAAACTGAGTACAATATTATTAAAGTCAGCTCAGTGTAGCCTAATGATCAATTAAGTTATATTTGTTGATATTAAAAGGCATAACTCCTTGAAGTGGTCGATATGTTTCCATACATGCAGTACAGTAGTATTGATACTGTTCTCTAATATGCCTTCCTTGAGTGTAACACATTTCCATTACTTTCATAATGGGGTGCAAGTGAGGATTACAACAACACTGTCTCACAGGATTGACTGGGTCGCTCTTGAAGCTGAATGTTTGAGAGGACAGGGTTTGGAAATGACCCTCAATGCTTCACATCCACATGTATTTTGGATGACAAACAAAAACAATGGGGTTCACGAAGAGAGGTACTTTAGGTCCGCATGGTTTCCCCACTTTTTCTTCTACACCCTATATGATGGTGAAAACAGCTTCTCAGTCCGAAGGGATGCCTACCCGAAGGATTATGTGTGGAGTTGATTAACATGATCAAATCATAAAGGATTCTGGACAATGTCTACCCAGCAGAACCCCTTCGACATCAATAATTACACAAGGACCACAACTGGAAACAAAGTGCAGCAGCATTCAGGACCGACAACAAGAGACACTTCTGCACAGGGAAAGCTGTACGGCTCCTGCCCAATGTCTGCCCTGAGTGTGTGGAGAGAAAGCAAGATAGAGAAAGAGAGGCATTCTGAGAACAAACCTGACTGATTGCGGTAACTGACAGGATTTACGGACTAAACTTTGGCTTGGGATTGTGGATTTGGATTTGTTGACCAGCGTGTCCTGTTTGTTCATTATTAGTTGCATGTGTAGAGAGGGAGCTGTTTATGTGTTCAGGCAGGCTTGAGAGGAGCTTGTGTTTATTGACATTTATTGTCTGTTTATTTTGGTCACCTGTGTGCTGTACGTAATTAAATATGCACTTCTTTCACTCTCTGTTGTTAACTGTCTGTTTCCTGAACCTCGTCTTCAGAGCCCAGACGCATGTCCAACACCACATGGCATCACACTCTCTATCTGTCTATATCTGTTGTGGCAGACAGGTATTGTAGTAGGTAATGAAGTACCTGAAATATGATGCCAAAAAGGCTGCAGCGCCGGGACGCTCGTGTCAGCTCAGGGTGATGCACAGGGAGTTTTGTTTTATCAGTAGCAGAGCTCTTTTCTCAAAGGCGATTTATGATTTCTTCATTGGGATCCTGGCGCAAGGGCAGCACAGGGAGTCCTGGGTGTGGGAGTTTTATGGGAGGGTGCTGTGCAGATGACAGAGGAAGCCATGAAGAGAATATGAATCAGAGACGGCAATATTACAGGAAGAAAGACCTACATATATATAAGAACAGATCATTTTCCCTTTAAAAACCTCTGCAATTAAAGCATTGTAAAGGACTGGCGCTGTTTTGGTGCAGTAGAAAAACACTCAACTTGGAAATACTTCTGAGGAGTCAGTGATTAATGGTGTCTTTATAAATCTCCACTGGTTTCGGCTCCACAGACTCACTTTTTAAAATTCCAATCAGCCCCTGAAGCGACAACGGTCTTCTGCTGAAAACGATGACAGGCCTGTCGCAAGAGCTGCTGGACCAAATGTCTCCACAGGCATGCGACGTCCTGCATTTATTGTTTTCGGGAAAGTATTATTATTATTATGATTAAGATGATTATTTAGTAGACGCGAGTATTAATCTTGTTCCTGGTGCAGTGAAGTCTGTAGCAGCGCAATTGTGTCTGCAGCTGCTGCCGGTGGAGATCTCCCAACATTAAATATTCGTCCCGGACGGCCAAGATAATGGGTGTCCTTATCAACCTGACAGCTCGCTTCCCCCCCACCGCTGTGGCCTTTACGGGCCGGAGACACTTTCTTTCACCACTTCTGTTAGGAGACCGCAACACTTTATCACAACGGCTGCTCTCCCCAGCGGCTCCCCCCTGTGTGTCTGTGGTCACGGGTGATAATAAATAAAGTGCCCGAGCCCTTAAGAGGAAGACTGAAGAAACAACGAAACAAAACAAAACAACAGCAACTCCATAGATCTGTCATCCAGGATTATTTACTTTCTAGAGAATGATTCATTGCTTATTTGTTACATAATTATGTTTGTCAAACAGTGTCATACAGGGCCATGCAGTGTCATACAGGGCTACATAGTGTCATAAGAAGCCAAAAAGGTTCATGCTCATCCAGAAAATGTCATATGAGTGCAAAAAGTGTCATATTAATGATAAAAGACCCGTTCCGTTCCCCTGTGAATTCCTCCCTGTCCCCTATGAAGTCCCCTGCACCTTTTGAAGGACCACTGGCCCCTATGAATGTCCCCTTGTACTTTATGAATGTCTCTTAGCCACAATGAATGCACACACTACTATTACTAATTATATATAACTTACGAAGCAGTGGGGACACTGACCTACCTGCTATCATCTCATCTCTACTGATCCTGTTCTTTTTCGGAACTACAGCGGCGGTGCTGGATTTGATTCATTCATGTTTGCGTGTTCTCACATGAGGACTAATAATGAAAATTGTTATATAACATGACATGAGAGCAGCGCCTTCATATAGTGACCGTGAACACAGCTGTGTGAGATGGGCTCTGGAAAATGAAAAAGAGAAGATCTGAATGTATGTGCTGAAATAAACAGCCCTGTTATGTCCTCAAAAACAGTCTCTCTAAAGTTATTTCTCCAGCCGAACTAAGACACACGCCAGTGTATTACAATAACAATATTAATACGAATAATAACAGACTCTGTATGTTAACAAGGTATATGTATCCCATTACACTGTAGAAGACTGCGCATAATTAAATTCTCCACAACGTGGACACAAGCAGTTACTACATCATTATGGCAATGCACTGAGCACGCCTGCATTGCAGCTCGAATACCAATAACTGGGAGAGAGGCTCTGGTGCAGATATAAGATATAGAGAGTGTATGAGGACCTGTGACCTTTAGCTGTTCGGTACATTGGCTCATCTTGTGTTATCAGTGACTTTACACTACTGATAATGAAATACACTGTGGAAAGGGAGAGATTGAGAGGGAGAGAGAGAGAGTGAGAGTGAGAGTTAGAGAGAGAGAGAGAGGGAGAGAGAGAGGGAGAAAGCTCCTGGAAATAAAGCAGTGAAACACAGAGGCTGGCATCAGTGGTGGATCAGAGGCAGGAGACTCTGCAGAAAGAGAAATGTGTGGCGAAAATGGGCCGTGATGAAGATAAGCAGAGGTGCCCTTGGATTATCGCTGGGGAAGCTCAGTTTAAAGAGTGCCAGGCCAGGCGACGGGGGCACGGGGATCCGAGCGCCAGCGCAGGTGGCTCTGTTTTTCTTTCCAGTTATTTTTTTCACACCTTCTGTACAAGAACGGATTGAGAATGTAGAGAGAGATTATCAGAAAGACAAAAATACAATTGAAAGTTGTAACGCCCACTTTTATAATCCAGTGACTGCCTCTCTTTGCATGGACTGCACTGCTTAGCAGGCCATTAATGCAGCTTCTGTAGAGACAAACATACACGTCAGTCCTACTGTGTGCAACGTCAATCCCCAAGCCTCAGTATCCGATAAATGCATGCACATATGGAAGATAATTATATATATGTTTAATATATGAAAAGCTCAGCCACAAAGGTCAGAGATCTGTTTTTATTTTAGGACAATACCTCGGGGGACTGTGGAGAGAAGGACCGTGAAATCTGACACACATTTCCCTCGCTCTGGACAGCAAATCTGCTGGTTTCTGTGTCTACTTGATTGAATCTGTTTCCTCTATTTAAAAGAGGGGTAATGTAGCAATGCTAGCAGTGATGAAATGGGAGGTCCGGCACAGCACAGATAATGCACAGGGCCAGAGAGTTTCAACTCCACTCCAATTTCATTGACCTTTTCATGAAAGTGTGTCAGGTGAGCGAGAGAAATGTATGAAGTTTTTACCTTTGTAGAAAAACACCCGCCGAATTATGAAACAGATTGAGTGTTGACCTGTTAAGCCATGCTGGAATCGGATTGAGATCAGACATCATTAAAACTGAAAATGAATTAATATTGAAAATGAGATAAGAGTTAGTATGAGTCCCACAAAAGAACAAAACACGTCAATCAGGCCAGTTATGACTTGGATGGACAGAAAAGGATTTGCAGAATTCAAGGAGGCCAAGGTCACTATATCTTGTCCAGAATATTTCAGATCCCCCCATGTCTCCGACGGCTTCCTTATCAGATCCCCCCGTATCTCCTTGTGACGAACAGCGTCGGCTTTGTTTCTCTCCACTCTTCCAAACCAGTTCTCGCTGGTTCCCTTTATGCAGAAATGCTGAGACCCACAGCTGAAACAAGAAAGGTTTCGCTTTGATCTCGATCTGAGAATCAAAAGACAGAAGATTTATATAGATATATCATGTGCTTCCGAAATGTACGAAGCCTCCTTACACATAATACTGATGGCTGTTTGACAATTTACAGGAAATGCCTTTCAGCTCTTTTATGCCAAACATATACAGTTGCAATATTTTCGAGGTACGAGGGCTTGGTGTTTTGTGCCTAATTGACCCAGATTTTGACTTGGGACTGTGGTTGAAGCCAATGCAGAGCTCAGAGCCTGAATCAGGGAATGCAAAGTAATGCACATTGTGCTCCTGTTCACTTTATACTTATCCTTCACTGCATTTGTTTCATATCTTTTTTATTTGTTATGTGTTTGCCCTCCCTCCCTCTGTACAGGTAGATTTTTCATACTTCATGAGGTTCATGTTTTCCGGCAGGGCCAGATCACTGAATTAGAAATGAATAATGATAAAAACCTCTTCAGAATAAGGTGCGGTAACGTGGTGAAGAAACACAGGTGCTCCTTGGTTGTAAGGCCACAGAGCACATCGAAAATGATTTCATTTTAAAGAGCCAGGCCAGGGGAAAGATTTATCATGAACAATTTTGCATGAAAGCAAAGACTTAATTTACTGAGAAGATATTCAAATGGTTTTCACAATCATTGAGCCAGCACTGAATGTTAAAGCCTTTTTAATGAAGATTCGCTGTAGCAACAGCAAATTAAAATCATCTGAGTCTAACCAGAACTCCTCAGATATGAAATTAATACAGCACAGGTTATCAAATATTTATTATGTTTCTTTTTCCCCCTTTGATTATAATTAATATTATTTGTAATGGGTGTTCTGTGAATTAAGCCCCTAAGT
Organism: Amia ocellicauda; assembly: GCF_036373705.1. Classification (NCBI taxonomy): domain Eukaryota; kingdom Metazoa; phylum Chordata; class Actinopteri; order Amiiformes; family Amiidae; genus Amia; species Amia ocellicauda. The sequence continues at coordinate 24,420,885 of NC_089869.1, forward strand.
ATCTCAGTGATTTACAAGTGGCTCAGACCAAATTAAAAAAAGACAATTGACAGGGGAAGCAGGTCTGTTCTACCTGTCAGGCACAGCCAGACGCCACCTGTGTGTCAAATTAAACCATCTGTGTTCCAGTAGGCCTTGGCAGAGACGCACAGAGGCGTTTAGCCCCCTGCCCAGTCCCTGCATCTGTCTCTGTGCCGGTGATGGTCCTAAGGCTGCCCTCTCCTTGGCACTTCCTCTCCTCCCAGTCTCCTCCAGGCCCATGCAGGCCGGGAGTCCAGGCCATGGCACAGCCAGCACAGCTGCAGGTTTTCAGGTGTTTTGCCTTTCAGAAGAAACCAAAGTCACACACACACACACACACACACACATATATATATATATATATATATATATATATATATATATATATATATATATATATATATATTTCTGCATGAGCTAGTGTGATTGATAGATAAAATGCACATTATTCATTTAACAGTATATGCTGGTAGCTATATATGTTAGTTTGATAGATAAAATACAAATGCACATTATGCCATTAACAGTATATGCATATGTTAACGTATATGCTACATGTTAGTTACCAACTGTCGGAATTCATGCTGTTTTCTTAAAAAGATAATTGTCCTATATCGTGTATCGATTGGTAGAGACTAATCTACCAGGATTGATTACTTATGCCTGCAAGTATGCAGTAGGAGGAGCTCTCGCTGTTTTTCCTCATTCAGGATAAAGCCTTTGTTGAGGAATCAATGTGCTGAGTCTTGTTTTCACAAACATGACCTCTTTCAGGTATTTTATCATTTTCTCAAATATTATACTTTTTTGAATTGATCAATTCCAATTTGAATTCTTAATGATTCTTGTAATTCAAATTCATGAAATGGAATTGTGAATGTTTCAGTCTTTGGAATTGGAATTGAATTGGAATTTAGACATTTTAACCTGGAATTGAGTTTGTAATTGTCAATATCTCATACTTCAGAATTTGAATTGGAAATGCTTTTCATGTGCCTTGTTTTAATCATTTTACCATTTTACCCTTTTTAATCCATTATGAATCATCTATAATGATGTATTATCTGTTCTTAAACTATTTTACTTTGTAATAATTGTGTTTTCATCAAATTTTCCAATGATTTAGACAAAACAATGTTTACAAGACAGTGTTTTATTATTAAAATTACAGGCAGATGTTTCTCAGCAGCTTCTCAGGTCAATGTTTCCTGGCCTCCTAGCAACTGAGGAATTTCTATTATCTGAATCTCAGCCAATGAGCTCCTCATCCACCTAATAGACACTCATACAAGACAGTGTCCTAGTCCTGCCCTCTTGTTGGGAAGGATATATCACAAGAACCATCTCAATTACTTGCAATTACCCACTGTTCTAAAACTTACTATATAAGGACCTACCTCGCTCTCCTTGTTTGTTGGGTAGGAGGATTGCGGTGGTTTTGACTGTGTTTTGGACTGTTACTGAGAACCTGATGTTGTGATTGAACCTGGACTGGCTGAGGACCCACTGCCTACCGATTTGGACAAACACTTTCACAATGTCAGAGGAGCCTCTGGTGTTTGATCACTTTGAAAACTTAAGTGATGCTAACAAAGAAGGAAACCATTAAGGATTAAGGAATTGGTGTGGGAGAAATATCGAATTGGAATTGAGTTTGCAGAATTGATCTGAATTTGGAATTGAGATGAATTGAATTGAAAAGGAATTTAGGAAAGTGTTTTGGATAATTAATTGATTTGATGGAATTTAAAAGGATAAAGAATGGAATTGGAATTGAATTAGTGGAATTGACCCCAACCCTGCCGGCCATGTGACATTGCTGTAATAAAGCTTTTGCTTAGCCTGTGCTTTACACTAGTATTCATTATTATTATTATTAATTTCTTAGCAGACACCCTTGTCCAGGGTGACTTACAAAATATAAGAGCAATAACAAAGTGCAATAATACTGTGCAATTCAAGGCATAATACATTTTACAAATTCACAGTTTACACAAGTGTATATGAAATATACAGTAAACAATATATAAGGTCTACATCCTAGAATGAAAAGACGTTAAGTCAAAGCTAAGAGCTGAGGGAGAGGGAGCATAGGAGAAATCAAAATCAACAATACGAGTGCTAGTAATGCAAAGGCAAGAGTATGACAAAACATTGTACAAGTTCAATCTCACAGGAGAGTAAATGGCTAAATTACTAGTACAGTCTGAAAAGATGTGTTTTGAGTAAGTGCCGGAAGGAGATCAGAGACTCTGTTGTTTAGTAGACATAGCTGTCGTTTACATGTGTAGTTATAATAAGAGAATGAGATGTTATAAGAAAATTGTACACAGTATAAAAGTAAAATGTATTTATATAATTAGTAGATTATGCATATCTTTAGTTTATATATTATTGTAAAGCAATATGTAAAGGCTGATTTCCTGATAGTGTGCACATCTCAATTCATTATATTGTCTATTGTACATAGTATGTATTGTATATTTTATTGCATTTGATTCACGATAAAGCCTTTATTGAGGAAACACTGTGCTTGTTTTCACAATCATCTCCCCTTTCGGGGGTTCAACACTAGAAGGAAGTTTGAAAGTCCTTCCTTTGCAGATTTCAATACACACGTTTATCAGTGTGGTCTTGTTCCATGTCGAGCCACGTTCATTGTCGGTGAACTTGATAAAAGTGGCTTCTAAAATTTGTGTTTATGACACCAGAGACCATGAAGCTGTCATATTATTATTTAATCCTCTGTAAAGGCTAGGAATATGCCAGGGCAGTATATTAGACACAGAGAGCCCAAGGCAAGGACTTTCACATTAAAAACAAGGTCAGGCATAGGGCAGATTGGCCACTGAGAGCTTCCATATTTTGAATTGTACTCTGCGGAAAGTAGGTAGAAAAGGTCAAAGCTGCTAAGAGGAATATTGCAACTTGAATGACATAAACCTGGCAAGAGCTATCCTGCCTTCCGTGTAAAACTGTGTGTAAAAAAGCATTGCAGGGAGAAGGAAACACAACTTCTCAATTGCTGCACTCCGCATGCTTTCTCAGCACAGTGTCTGCCCGGGACCCCATTTCCCCTGTGAGCATTGAGACTTCCTGTCCCTGTCTGCCAGGTTCACAGGTGTTTTTCCCTCCAGCACAACCTTATGTATAAAATATAAATGGTTAAATATTACATGAGGAAACAATCAGACCATCACACTATTACAAGTTAAGTGTGAGTGCAGTAATTGCTACTCAGAGGAATGCCTGTTTTGATAATACGAACACTGGAATGCAAGTCAGCTGAATCCCGGTGGCTGTCAGTGAGTGTCACAGACAACAAACAAACAGACAAACAAGAGACGCATAAATAATGCACACAATCGCAAGCTCGGAGGCAGCGCTGTCTCAACGCGATTGCTGATTGTTGCATAAGGACGGAGAGATAATCGGCAACTCCAGATCCTTTCTCCTGTCCTTTCCTGTCTCAGTCTTTTAATAGTTATTCTCCAGAGGGTGAATTATGAAGCGCTGACTTGATATTTATGCATTGCGGTTTCTTTTATGCATGTATATAGAGCACAAATGTCTCAATGCCATTAATGTCCAATTATGCAGGGAAATCATGACCACAGTTTGCTGCTGCTCCCCGTGTTGATGAGCCTCTGTAATCATGTGTGCCAGTGCATTCTACACACCAGTGCCCATTAGCCTGCATGACCTGGCACTGCCACAGCCCTCTGTTGTTTATCTGTTTGTTTGCTTTCAATCAATCAATCAATCAATCAATCCAAACGGACATGAACAAAACTGTGTTGGTTTTCCTGAGGGAAGGCAGCACTGTGAGGTGATGGATAGGGAAGACACTTCTGTGCTGTCCGGGTGTCTGGAGCATGGTGCTGTGTCTGCAGTCCCCTCAGGCGGGAAGCGCGGTGGCGCACGCTTTCTCCTCTGCCTTTCCCTCAGGTAACTATGGCAACCTGGAGGCCACGGGGAGGGACCGAGGGGGGGCCTGCGGAGTCTCCGGACCCTCCACTTATGAAACTGCATCACTGTGGGCGGCAGGGCTGCAGTGGAGGACGTCCGCGGGCGCTAGGTGCTCGTCCACTCATTTGAGCGCCTGTGAAGCGTGTTCTCACTCCACTAGCTCAGCGTGGCAGCTGACCGACGCATCGATATCTGTTTGTAATAATGTGTCTGTGCTTATAAATATCACACCTATATCATGGGACGACGGTGCAGTTTGTAGTAATGGCGCCATCATTATTCTGCAGAGTGGAAGTGAGCCTCAGGCCCTGATTGGACCGCTGACATCCAATAGGATTCATGCTTTTGTTTTGTTCCCTTCTTACTGATTAAATGTGATGAACACAACCTGAACATCAGGGCTGTCAAAACAAACTCGACCTAGACGATCTACTGGTCACATTCACTATCATCGACACTGCAGAAAACAACCCAGCGGTCCCACAGGCAGGGTGGCAGTGTGCTGCTGCTGCGTTGCGGTCGCCTGGGATCTCCAGCCCACAGAGCCGGCCTCGCTTCCCGGGATGAATGGGTCTCAAAGCCATCACTGTCATTGAGGCTCAGAAAAATCTGCAGCTATTCGTCTCATTGACTCGCAGCATAAGCTGAGGAAATATCTTTCTAACGTGTCACATAAAACATCACCGTGGTGTTCTAGTTGTTGACAAAATGCCACCGTAGGATTGATTTTTATTTCGTTTTTTAGATGGGAATGCAATGAAAGAAGATGATTTATGCTGGATGAGTCCGCATCTCTGTTTTGTTCAGCATGAGGCACAGAGAGTGTCTTCAAAGCGCTGTGCAGCACTAAATCGCGTCCCCTGCACACCTCTTGAGAGTGCGCTGTGAGCACACCTTTCAGCAGCTCTGTTCATCAGTTCTGCCACAGCGTAACAAACAGAGATTTGAACAAACAACACAAACAGGGAGCCGTATCATCACAAACGTGTCAACAACGTACAGTCAACAATGACAGATGTGTGCGTTGGTGTATCATCAGAGTTCACATGGGATTGGAGCTGTGATGTTTATCACGTTATGTTCCGCTGCCCGGTGGGCATCTGGGCTGGTACTGCTTTCTCTTCGACTGTAGGCAACATTTACAATGTAAACAACATGGAAACGCACATGCGCTAAGCTCAGAGCAACAGATTCAAAAGCCTCACACACACACACAAGACGTTGATGTGACCTGTGTGAGATCCACACCATGGTGGCACTAAGTCTGAGTGGCAGTGCCGGTGCAGTGCCGGTCTCCCAGTGCGGCTCCGGCACAGGCCTGTGTCAGACTCTTGCGTCTCCTGATGCTGCTGCGGATTCAGTCTGCCTCCAATTTCTGTTTGGAGCTTCTGAGCATTTGCTCTTCTCATTAAACAGTGGCGTGTGTGTTTGTGTGTGTGTGAGCAAATATGTTGAAACTGTTTTTAAGGACTGGTATAATTTGCATTTTGATGAAAGTAAATTAATTTGCTGGCTCATTTGTGGTCCCTCTCTGCCTCATTACCGGGGGAAAGCGGGCGTCTATATGGAGGCCAGAACACAGTGCTCAGCGCACCACCGCTGGGGTGAGGGGCATTTAATCTCCACGCCGCCTGGACGCCTCACTCCAGCGCAGGAGAAACTGGGGCACCTGACTAGCCCCCGCCGGCGCTCTGGATATTCAGCTGCCAATCTCAGCACCCCAGGGGCCGGCAGCGTCTTGTGACTTGTCTTGTGTGTAAACTGCGGGTATTACTGTGTGTTTTTATACTGGTTTCTGTCAGGACTGCAGGAGGCCGTACAGAATGATATCTCTTTCAGTTAATTGAGCTAAAAACCACAAACGCTCACTATAGTACAGCTGTCAGATAATTCTCAGGTGAATGTTTAACAGGGACTATCTTGCATATCTTCTGTAAATAGATGCCAATTACTGATGCAGGGTTTTCTTATTTATTTAGTGTAGTTCATTGACAGAGTAATTTAACTCCCCAGCGATGTGGATGAAGCTGAACATGTAGGAACATTCAAAAATAGACTGGTTAAGATCCTTAGATCACTTAGTTATTATTGGACATGAAACGAGCATGATGGGGTGAATGGCCTCCTCTCGATTGGACACTTTCTTATGTTTCTTAATTTCTTAAGAAAACAATATATATACATATCCCTTAGTGGATAAATATATATAAGGGGAAGTTTCCTTTTTCTGTTCTTGATGATTCATACCAGCTGTACTCAACAGCGCAGCCCCTGTTTTCGCACTTACTCTTCTTTTAAATATCGATTATATTACTTCTGGGAGCATTCGATATTCACAAACGTTTTCTACGAGCAGTGGGGTTTGAGTGAGAGGCTGAGAGAGGTCGGGCTCCTGGTCCTCCGAGAGCCGATATTAATAATAGAAACAAACTGCTCCGAATGGCAAGCTACCTTTGTGTGAAGTGCAGAAAAATAACATCCCGGCAACTTGAAAGGCCCGCTGGATTCACATGAAAACTTGACGGCTATAAATATCCTGGCAATGATTGCACCTTTCACATGGCTGAGTATTCGGTGAGATTGGGAGCGGGATTTGATCTGCCATGTAAACATGATAAATCTGTTTACCTGAAATGAATGGCAATGGCAGCCCGATCTGCGCGTTTCGATGAAGCAGGGCTGCTGTTTCACTGTTGACAAAAGTGATCGTCCTGATCCACTGCCCTCCATCAATGTGTCACAGGTATGGAACAGAACTTTTCTCTTCTACCCCTCTCTCTCTCTCTCTCTCTCTCTCTCTCTCTCATACAGATAAAAGACAACACACAGACTTTCACAACGTGACAGTGAACTCTTTTATTGTACTATTGTTATTGGTGACCCAGTCAATTCCACACAGAGAAGTGGGTGGCAGCTGCAGAGCCCAGCGCACATTGATTATCGATCGTAATGTTCTCCGCAGGGCCCCTCTCCACAGCCTCACCGCAGGAGCCCCGCTGCTACACATCCACCCAGCAGGCCGAGACGGGCCCACCAGGCAACTTCAGAGACGCGCATGATGCACTCTGCTCATGTCTCAGCAGCGGCTCGCTGACCGTGTGGCGGCCCGATGTGTGGAGAGACGCTTCGCCTGATTCCCAGTCTCACTCCCACCCCTGCTAGCTCAGCACAGAGACAGGCGTTCAGAGGACACCGTCTCGCACTCACAGGACGCCAGCCAATGATGCTGATGACACTATTTAAAAAAATATATATATATGATTAATAGAAGGAGCTGAACATGCTCATAATCCATGTGTCTGACACCCACACTCAGCCCCTGCCAAGAGACGCTCACTGCACTTATAAAATTGGATTGTCAGAAAGCATCCTCACATTAGAACCAAAGCTCACTGATATATGTATATATTTTAATCTATATACACTCACCTAAAGGATTATTAGGAACACCATACTAATACTGTGTTTGACCCCCTTTCACCTTCAGAACTGCCTTAATTCTACGTGGCATTGATTCAACAAGGTGCTGAAAGCATTCTTTAGAAATGTTGGCCCATATTGATAGGATAGCATCTTGCAGTTGATGGAGATTTGTGGGATGCACATGCAGGGCACGAAGCTCCCGTTCCACCACATCCCAAAGATGCTCTATTGGGTTGAGATCTGGTGACTGTGGGGGCCAGTTTAGTACAGTGAACTCATTGTCATGTTCAAGAAACCAATTTGAAGTGATTCGACCTTTGTGACATGGTGCATTATCCTGCTGGAAGTAGCCATCAGAGGATGGGTACATGGTGGTCATAAAGGGATGGACATGGTCAGAAACAATGCTCAGGTAGGCCGTGGCATTTAAACGATGCCCAATTGGCACTAAGGGGCCTAAAGTGTGCCAAGAAAACATCCCCCACACCATTACACCACCACCACCAGCCTGCACAGTGGTAACAAGGCATGATGGATCCATGTTCTCATTCTGTTTACGCCAAATTCTGACTTTACCATCTGAATGTCTCAACAGAAATCGAGACTCATCAGTCCAGGCAACATTTTTCCAGTCTTCAGCTGTCCAATTTTGGTGAGCTTGTGCAAATTGTAGCCTCTTTTTCCTATTTGTAGTGGAGATGAGTGGTACCCGGTGGGGTCTTCTGCTGTTGTAGCCCATCCGCCTCAAGGTTGTACGTGTTGTGGCTTCACAAATGCTTTGCTGCATACCTCGGTTGTAACGAGTGGTTATTTCAGTCAAAGTTGCTCTTCTATCAGCTTGAATCAGTCGGCCCGTTCTCCTCTGACCTCTAGCATCAACAAGGCATTTTCGCCCACAGGACTGCCGCATACTGGATGTTTTTCCCTTTTCACACCATTCTTTGTAAACCCTAGAAATGGTTGTGCGTGAAAATCCCAGTAACTGAGCAGATTGTGAAATACCCAGACCGGCCCGTCTGGCACCAACAACCATGCCACGCTCAAAATTGCTTAAATCACCTTTCTTTCCCATTCAGACATTCAGTTTGGAGTTCAGGAGATTGTCTTGACCAGGACCACAGCCCTAAATGCATTGAAGCAACTGCCATGTGATTGGTTGGTTAGCTAATTGCATTAATGAGAAATTGAACAGGTGTTCCTAATAATCCTTTAGGTGAGTGTATATGTATGTATCATCATCAACAGCCCATATCAAGCCACTGCTGGATGAAGGCCTTCCCAAGATGTCATATTTCCACTTGCTTTGATCTATAGCTTCCCATTTGTATGTCACGCCTGCAAAGTTAATAATTTCTTCTTCTCATCTTTTGTGTGCTCATCTTTTTCATCTCTCGTGATCCATTCACTAGTGTACTTTGTCCGTATCCGTTCATCTTTGCAGTGTCTGTTCCATTGACATTTTAACATTCACACTTTGACACTGATGTTCTCAGATGCAGATGTTGTTATTCCAAGGAAACATCTTTCAAGGCATAATAAGGCACTGAAAGCCGAGGGGAGACGGAGGATTCACTAGACCAGAGAGTGACCACTCACACCCAGGACTGGCTCCACGCCAAGCCAATTTATTAGCCTCCTAATCGACCCATTAATATCACAGTCCACAGTGTGACTTGATATTACTGTGAACGTAGAGCTGTGGAGAAAACAGCATGTGCCCGTGTTGACTAATAGACAGGCACCTGGGGGCTGCCACAGTGTGAAGCGATGGCTGCAGGAAAAGACTTTTCTTGCAAAATCATTTGATGTGTTTCTATTTTGTCCTCATTAGCTAGCGAGAGAAAGATAACGAGAGGATTACAAGGCCAGTGCTGATGAAATGAGAAAAATGTAAAAGCTTTCTTCAAGATCTCTGTGTCTGCATTCAGCCCAGTAAACATTCAAAGTGAACATCAAGTAAAGGTTCAGACACAAACAGAATTATTAATCTACAGAAAACTCTGTTTTGCAGTTAATAGCTTTACAGAGAGAAGAAAGAACCTGCATGTATAAAAAATCTACTGCCAAAACCCCCCAACTAAAAACTAAACGAGAGACAGGTGGTAAATAGAAAGCCTATTTTAGTGGATGTAAAATATTGATGCCTTTCTCTGCAGTACATTTATAGTTACAGTGCATTCAGTTTGCTTTCTGCTAGACCTCTCCATCACTGCTGCCGCTCCGACCTGCTTTCTCCTCTGAAGCTGATTGTCAAAAACAGGGCCGTGCAGTCCCATCATTAGCAGCGCATTATAACAACAAATAGACACAATATATTCCTCCCTCTCACTCAGTTGTTGAATGGATCTGTCTGAGGAAAACAAAGTGATTGTGGAGCCAGCGCCAAGAGCCGATCCATAACTTCAAAACGCTCCTGCCAAAGTAATAATGTATGCCTTCAAATTCTCTGGCTAAAACAAACAAGACTCTTAGCATTTCAACAGCGGCCTTCAGCTGGGGTTTTGCGCTGTGTGAAGTATGAAGACTGAGCAGTCCCAGCACAAGAGACGCAGCCTGGTAGTGTCTCCAGTCACCTTTCTCCAGTCTTTACCTTTGTATTGGCAAACTAAGAACAACAACTCCAAAACAAAAGAAAACAATAACTGAAGGGGTTGTGATTATTCCTCTCTCTCCCCTGTGCACATAGGCTATATATCACATTTTCACTGGTAATATGCATTGATCAAATACTTTTCTCTTCAGGTAAATGGGTGGATTTCCTTTCAATAGGAGCGCTGCTGTGTATAAACACACACACATAAAAAGCACATTGTGCGTAAGTGCAAAGCTACTGTATTATGAAGGATTGTTCAGCCCCACAGGGAATGCACAGATATAATTTACACGAAGCTGCATCTTCTATAAACATCTCTGTCCAACTATAGCAGTAAAACCAATATACGTATCAATTTACATACAACTAGGGTTAGTATTTGTCATGTTGATTCCCACACTTAAAGGACGACAGTTTCATCAGACACACGCTAATGCCCGCTGCCAATCCGCTCGGTGCAGCTCTGCTCGGGACAGCGCTGGCTGCTGACCTGCTGGTTTCACTGGTCTGACAGCGCGCAGATGATGGTGCTGCTGCTCTCAATATGCAATGCATTACAGCTATGACAAGAGCTGCCAGCTGCCCGCAGATTTCACCGGGGACCCTTTAATTCACAACACCCGTGGAGCCGCAGCACCCAAACAAGTGTTGCTTTAAAAACAAACAAGAAAACAAAGAGAAACCGAAACCCTTATTTCTAATTCGTATGACAAATAATAGAGAGATCAATTATTTAAAATTAAAGGAATCTGTGTTCAAACTTTTTAGTTCTGGTTCACAATTATATTAAATTAAACAAATTAATAAAAACATGTTTAAAATACTACTAATCAGCTAGCATGCCTTAAGTTCAGCAGCAGCAATAGTAACGTGTTATATGGTATGATTGAATTAAAATAAGGCGTTTGCACGGACCCCCAGCTCAATACAAAGTGCAATTACTCTCAGTAACAGCCTACTGAGCAGGACTGTGGTAGTCATCCTCACCCAGAACGGGGGAGTGACCACTATTGATATATTTGAATAAGTGAGCACAGGAATATGCACACGCACAAATAAAGAAAGAAAGAAATGACGTGCACATCCCGCGAGCCTCGCTCCTCAGTGCGCGGTTGCCGTGGCAGCGAGCGGACGGGGATCCGAGCAGCGCGAGCCTCACCTGCGGTCCGGAGCCCGTGCAGCCGCAGCCGCCTGCGCACATCCCTGCACATCCCTGCGCACATCCCTGCACATCCCTGCGCACATCCCTGCGCACAGCCCGGCTCACATCCCTGCACAGATCTGCACAGCTGACCAGCGCAGAGAGAGACAGGTCCTCCGGGCGGACAGGTACTCTCCGCAGCAGGTGTCGCAGAAGAGGTTTAGAGAAGCGCACTCGAGCCTCTATGGCAGAGTCGCGGCTCCCGGCGGGCTGTGGATGTGCGCTGAGCGCCGGTCCGTGAAGGAGGCGAGCTCGGATTGTCGCTGCCCGGGTCCGGTGCCGGGGACGGGAAGCTGCCATGAAGTTGTCTCCCACTGACCGGAGGAAAAGCATGCGCGACCTGGCTGTGGAGGTCGGGATACGAGTCCTGCTGTTCGGGGTGTTTGTGTGAGTACGGCTGCAAAAGTCAAGCCTGCTTGTTGCATTACTTTTGACCTATTTTCCCACTGCGTTTGCATTATTGCTGTTATTATTATTATTATTATTATTATTATTATTATTATTAGTATTAGTAGTAGTAGTAGTATTATTATTAGTATTATTATCAGGGTTTAGTTGAATTCCTGTGAAATGATTCACATTGATCTTTTCTAGGCAGTGGAAGTGATTTTCTGGGACTAAAAGATCCCTCACTCCTGTCGAGAACACTCTCTGACTCTCCGCACCGCATTTAGCACGTTTGGCACCGGCTGGAGGATTTATTGGCGTCTTTCTCCGGGGGGTTTCAGAGCGGTGTTTCTTGCAGTCGTATTGTCGTTTGCGTTGTACGAATTCATAAAAATCATTTTGTGTTTACAGTTTATAACAACAACATCAACAGCAAGAACAATAATAATCCACATCATCATCATCATAAATACGACGTGTTCATGCTTTTTATGGTTTGGTTGGTGTACTGCCTCTGTCAAGCAGCGCGCTACAAGCTCTAGTTAAGTTTGAGTGTCTGTATTTCTTTCAATGGGATCGTGTTGTATATAGAGGGAGATCGCGCTGTGGTTTTGATTAGATGTTCGTCTGGAGTGACGAAACCAGACCACAGCTCAAAAGCAAGGCTGATTGTCTTGCGTTGCGCATTTCCCTCGACCTGCTGCCGGCTCCCTCTGCTCAGCCCGGCGACAGCGGCGGCCGAAGGGTGCTGAAGGGACAGCTCCAGTGGGGCTCTCTGTCACATTGAGGTTTTCAGCCACAGAGGGGCTCTCTGACAGACATGGCAACTCAACAGCTGCCACATTATGTGTCTGTCTGATTTATTGAGCAACAGCATATGTTACCCCCCCACCCCTGTGTTAATAAAGTCAGGGGTTGTGATACGTGAGGGTGTTGCACGGTCCCCTGGGCAGTGTGCTGTAGCAGCTTTGTGTCTCTTTGTGGTCTTCAGTCAGTGTCTGCTGTCTGATTGTGAGACTCTGGTGCACGCTGCAGCTCCCAGTGCATCACCGCGCTGCTTCAATCAAGCAGAAATAACTGCCCAGGCTGCCATTCCAATGTGAAATTGACTCGGGTTTTCTAGGTTTGCTTTGTAGCTGAAGCCTGCTTTCAAACACAGTTGAGACCCAGGCGATGCGTCTGCCTGTTCAAGTGTACCAGAATAGATGGCGCTTCACTGGAGTCTGAAAGTGTGTCAGTGCAACACAGGGTGGCTGGGGTGCTCTGTCTAACGCCATCGCTCTGAACAGAGGCGTGTGCTCCTCACCTGGACAGACAGGTGAGATGGTGAGAGGCAGCTTGGAGGAGATTTTCAGGAGTCTTTCTTTTTGTTTACCTGCTGCATTTTCCGGATAATCGCCACAGAAAGGTGATTCAGTGTGAAGGATTTGGACGTGGAAAAGCAGCAACAAGCAATCCGCTGTACAGGGACTTTAAGCTCTGCCTGCCTCGCCATGATTAGGTCCTGCTGAGGCAGCGAGGGTTTTGTCCCTCAGAGCACGTGAGGCACAGACAAAGAGAGGCCCAGATACCCACAGGCAATAGGGCTCTGTCAGACAACCAGTAGCAGGGACAGAACAGGCAGCGGGGATTGTAGTAGAAAGAGCAGAACCTGTACAGAACAAAACAATGGCTGAGCAGGAGATCTGGACTTCTCTGTCTTCAGGTCCACAATGCCGCTGGACGGAGGGCTGGGGCGGACAGCAAATGTTTCCACAAAATGTCTTTGATTCTCATTCCAAAGTGCTTCACTGCTGTTATAACAGGGATTAAGTCCACACCAATGAGGTGACCCCCCCAGAGCACTGCCGAAACGGCTGTGTCCTGCACTGACAAAGTGAGAGATGCCACGATCAGCTTCATCTTCATCCAGCCAATGAATCAACAAAGCCCATTTTCATTGAGACAGATCCAGAGCGTTCCAGGGGTATAATTGCTCTCTGTAGGTAGTGCTTTTACTGATCTCTAAACAATGTAAAATCATTTAATTGAAAGATGGATTAGCACAATAGTGAGACATTAATCTTGACCGGTCTTCCTGAACATTCTCTCTCTCAATCCCTCTCTCCCTCCCTCCCACACACACACACCTGAATGCTTACACACACAAAGACATGTAGTGTGTACTTGAAACGATGTGGTCCTCAGTGGCCACTCTTACACACTGACACAGACAAGGAGCTGGAGTGACGTCTGCACCAACACCAGCTGCTGCTGAGCTACTTACTGCAGCACCTGGCTTTTGACATCTGTGCCGAAGGACAGAGCACAAGGAGCCTCTGTGACCGGCTTGGTGTTAATGAGCTGCGTTGGTTTAATAACTCGGAACATCCTGTTAATTTCTTTCTTTTCTTTCTTTCTATCCTTTCTTTTTAACTTATCTCCTGCAGATATGTCTCTAATGCAGCCCCATAGCAACTGATTTCTCCTTTGTATTCACGGCTTCTTCCATTGTGAGGGTGTGCATTTTCTGTGTTCGTAGTTTTCTATGAGAACCATTAAGCTTTGATTTTAGGAGCCACTGTTGTTGCTGTTGTTGTTTTTGTTGTTGTAGTTGCGGTTGTTGTTGCTGTTGTTTTTGCTGAATGCTAACAGGCACAAATTGAAACAGCCTCTTTTGGGTCAGTACAAGGCTGTGGATGAAATAATGTCATGGTCAGTGTAGATAGGAATGGATTAAATGTATGAAGTGAACAATCAATCACCTTCCAGTCTGGAACAGCCCCCGGGGATCAGGGGAGAGAGCAAGTCTAGTCTAAAATTCATATGTCAAGTGTTGTTATTGGTTGCATTTGACACTTGGCTCAGCTTGGAGGGCATGTTGTCAGGCAACGTCAGATGAGATTCAGAGTTCAGAGAAACAAACTATTGGAAATTAGATGTTTTGTTTAATGTATTATGCATTTAACTTGATTTATCTGGTATCCAAGTCAAAACAAAAACTCCTATGGATGGCATGTAGGAGAAAATAAATCTCTGGGGGTCCACAGGGTCCATTCGGGTCCGATAAGCATGTGTATACAAACCTTCACAAAAGAGATTCACCTGTGTAGAGGCTCAGTGTGATTAAGGAGTAGGTCAGTCAAACCCAGGACAGGCCAGCAGGGTGTCTCTGAACACCAGACTGGGTTTGACTGAGCGAGGGGGACAGGAGCACCAACTGGTCAGTGAATGCAAATAGAATCCTGCAAACTCCCTCTATTCACGCCTTTCTACTTTCAAACAACATATTCAGTCACAACTCTCTCTCTCTCTCTCCTTTGATCTCCATCTCCTCTATGTAAACACAAGTATGCACCTCATATTTAATTGAAAGATTGTGTTTGACTCCTTGAATCAATACTGTTTTCTATTGTTCTCAGAGCAGGGGCACTCTGGTGTGCAGGGCAGGAGAAATCATTTGATAAATTTACATGACTCAAACGACAATCAATGATTCAAAACAAATTGGATGATGATGATGATGATGATTTTGCATTTAGTTCAGGTTCCCCGAGATGAGGTGGGACGCGCCTGGGTGACTGTACATGCGCTCCGTCCTGCAGGAGCTGGAGAGTGAGAAGTTACTCACTGCTGATTGATGGGGACCGGCTCGCGTATGCCAGCTCTCCTATGATTAACGCAGCGGTGTAAACATCCTGCAGCCCCTTTCAGACTAGAAGGGTAATCGATGTGACAGATAAAAAAGATGGCTAGTCTTACTGGCACCCTGGGGTGGGTGGCCATGCCTCCCTAATCTCCCCACCTTTCCTTGGCATTGCAGCTCCTGAGAGAGTGATGAACAGTGTGTCATGCAGCCCTGCCTCAGTCTCCGGGACCCTCCCCTCGCAGGCAGGTGAATGCACGGTTGATTTCCCTCTTCGGCAGCTGCAGACACACATTTTTCATTCTGTTCTGAGGCAACATACTTTGTAGTGAACCCTGCTGCCAAAGCCAGGCAAATTCTGCCCAAGCATGCCCAACAGCAACCTATCTTCAACCAAGGCAACAGTTTATGAAAGAAATGTGAAATGTGGAAAAAAAATACTGAAACAGCTGATAGATATGTTTCACAGTGCAGCGCAATACATCAGCGGCACTACCTGACACCGGACTGCACTGCTGCCTCGGGAAATGGGTTTACTGTGCTTCCGGTGTCTCTTGGGAGGGCAATAAAGCGGTGTTGTGAAAAACACGGTAATTTTTTGTGGTGAAATTGCTTTCTCGCAAATTTCAATATGTATGCATTGTGTGCAATGAACGCAGCTCTTTTGTACACTGCAGCAAAGCCCGCCATCCCTCTATCAGGTAATTGTGACAAGAGGAGCGGCAAACATTGGGGAATGAAAACCAGATTACCGAAAACAGCAATTTTACTGGTGTAGTTGGTATATTATTGCAATTACGGGCCTCAGATGAATGGAAATGGAATTTGAAGGGAGTTGTGACTCCACACAGATACTAGAGGCGCCTTAACCGGCTCAGAACAGCTGACTGTATATCCACGATAGCTGGTCTGCTGGTCAAACCCATTGATGGTGAAATGATGAGCTCCACTGTAGCACCCAGGCATCCGTCAAGCCAGGCGCTCCTATGGTCTCAGTGTTGACTAGACTGGAGTGTGTGCAATTGGTGGTGCTTTTAATCTTCTTCAGCAATATATATATATATAAATACATTACCAGCATTTCTTTTATAAAACATATATTCTGTTTATCTTTGTTCATTTCTTATTTCATCCCTGTGCTGACAGCAGTACAGAATAAGGTCTACCAACATGAATATGCATTGAATGTGCAGAAGGATACAGCATGTTTATTTATATAGACACTGATATATATATATATATATATATATATATATATATATATATATATATATATATATATATATATATATAAGCTGTGAAATCTGATTTAGAAACCCAGCTCTGTTTTTTCTGTGCCGCTATACTTAACCCCCTGTGTTATAAATATCCATCTCGCGCTCAATAATTTACAACTGTTTGTGTGCAGTGTAATTATACAGAAATGTACGCAGTGTAACAAAAGAGAAATGTGAGTGTTTGACTTTCTGTCTGTTTTGATTAAGCACCTCAATTTACACACAATTTCAAAAGCGTATGGTTGCATTATAACAAACTACAACAGGATTTAAATGTTCAGTAATAGAGAAAGCCCCTCTGATTCCAGCCCTTCTGCCACCCTTGATAATTAAACTGTACGTGACATTAATATCGCATCTGAAACGGGTCCTCTCTCAAGAGGCAGAGAACACATAAAAAACATTAACAGTAATGGCAGCATTACTCTGGTACGGATAGTGCAGACAACAACAACAAATAAGGAAAGATTAAGAGTTACAAGAAAAGAAAAAGAAGAAACACAACAAGACCAGATTAGACAGCGAGATAACTCAACTGGTGTTTACAGAGAGAGATTCAATTTGTATATTTATATTTATACATTTAAATGTAAGTTTGGTACTCAAAGTAAGCATGCTGGGCTGTATGCCTGGCTTGTAGCCACAACCTACTTCTACAGAAGTCAAGATTTAATATGCTTCCTATATTTATGCATAAATAAGACAATGCATGTATATACTCAGGATGAGACAGGCTTTTTAAACTGGGTAACACTGAGATGTCTGTCTTCCTTTTCATTTGATCAGTTCCTCCTGTAAATTGTAATAACTGACACCTAGCTTTACACATTAGGCAGCTGATTGTCTTTTTGAATACAGATGAAGAAAACTGGGGGGTGTTGCACAGGTCAGTCAAAGGAAACAATTGTGTTGTCATCACTGATTCCAACCAACGGGACTGTGAGCGGGCTGAAACAGTCCCTCTACAACTGAGCTAATCTGGAAATAAAAATGAAAATAGTGACAAAGATGAATCAAGCCATTTTTAAATCATAGCTTAAAGATGTAAATGCCAGCTCCACTGGAATCCTACTGACAGCCAAAGTGTATCATCTGAATTAAATTGCATTTGGCATCTAATACATTACAAAGTTTGAATAACAGTGAACAGTGCTTTGTCCCTTTTCTCTGATCGATATCAATCTCTCAGTTATCAGGCCATGAGCTACAGACACTCAATCCTTATTCTCCACAGAGCAACTGAGCGGAGTCCTGCCGATTCACAGACTCTCACTGGAGCGCAGCCCTGCCGGGACATGCTCTGCTGCCATGGGTGGTCTTTGTCAATTAGGCCATTATCACTCAATCAATCAATACATTTTTTTGGTAATGCGCCCTTCGCAGAGTTGCCACAGAGAGCTTTACCCATTGAAACAACAACACCAATTTGTGCTATTAATACAAAAAGTAAAGCAAACCATTAAGCACAGAGGAGAGAAACTCCAAAACTCCTGCAGAAGGACAGACTGTTATTGGAGAAAGTAAATCTCTGGGGTCCACAGTTGAAGACCGAGCCCTAATGGCTGCCTCGCCTCCAGGCAGTATTTCTCAGATGTTTCCCCAAAGTAAAGATCAGAAACACTATTATTTTAAAGGTTAAAAGTACAACACAGACCTGTTATTTTTTCTCTTTTTGCCCCCTTCTTCCATGTTCGTTTTCCATTCGGTTTCAAACGGTTTAACTTTCACGGTAATTCGCTTTTTTTTTTTCTCTTCTGATACAAGTTTAAACACCACTGCCTTGGGTCCACAATGCCATTTAAGGGGCGGCTGTTCCCTGGGGACTCAGTAATTGCTCGGGAACAACAAGCTCTGAATCTGAAAACCTGGGCTGAAATGAGGTCAAAGCCATCTCATCTGCTTCAGTTACATCAGGGGAGGGTGGCACTGCCTCCTGGGAAGTCAGGCTGTTTATGCGCATGGAGGAAGAGGAGGGCTCAGATGGGAGGAGGCGTCAGTTGGGTGCAGGGGTCGGGTGGGATAAAGTCATACAGGTGTCAGGGGGAGCAGCTGAGCTACCGAGGGCAGCCAGGTCTCATGACGGCCACGCTGGCTCACACAGAGAGCAGAGGACCAGGCGGCCAGACAGCAGAGACGATGCTCTGACAGGGAGCTTGTGTGATGAAAGTCATTATTGACGAATTGTCTGAGCTGAAGCCAGAAGCTAGTTTGAATTTCGATGGGAATGTTTACACTCTGTACAGGTAGACTCTCTCACTCTCAATATATATATATATATATATATATATATATATATATATATATATATATATATATATTACTGGCTGGGTGAACTTCAAAGTGGTTCTTTCCAGTGCAGAATGTACCCACCTTTCCCAAAATGGTCTGTAAACATGTTAAAAAGCTTTCTGTGAGAGAGAAAAACAACCAACCATGTCTCTCTCCCATTGCTCCCACCAGTGAACTTCTGTGTCACTGGAAATCATCCTGTGTGTCCCACAGTTTGCCCTCCTTGTTATGGCTTTATAGCTCCTACATAACCGTGCATTGTGGCTCGCCTTGTTATATGATTGTTCTCCTCCTTTCTCTGCTTACAAAAGCACACTGGGAAATTAAATTTAAACAAGCAAGCTGGTGTTAAGATATGCAGTTAGAGGATCTGAATTCATTGACCTGCTGGTTGCTCGGGAGAGCCCGGCTCGGTGCATTTGGATGCTGCTATGCAAATGAGGTGCAAATGTGACTGGAATTGCTGTACTGATGTGGTCTGATGTGGAAAGCCTCTGCTCAGCTTCAAATCCTTCCCGAATAGCAGGACAGCATTTCCTCTGCTTTTACTCAAAGTGAGGCAACAGACAACAGCCTCGCCTTTTCACTTGAAGTAAAGCAGCCTGTAGGGTTTTTTTAAACAAATTTTCACCATACATTATTATTTCATCCTGGACTGAAATACAGGCAACACGGCCCTTGCAGACCACGGCTCAAGATATTGCTTTTGAACATGTGAACCCTTGTCTGTGTCTGACTGTCATACCTAACCAGAGAGAGTTTATTGCACCTTGACATCTCAAGGTCTGAGTTTATTCGCCGCTGTTCTAGCTGTGTTCTTTAGCACAGTAGAGCGGGAGACTTTGAGATGGCTTTTTATATTGGAGGATGCGACTTTCTAACTCTCCTTGGTCTCTAAGGCCTCCTGCTCTTTCTTCTCCAGGTTAAGGTCACAGTTAGTGCATTGATCCGCCACGTTGCTCATAATTGCAAATATTTACTGGTACCTTTTTTTACCCCCTTGCACGTCGAAGACAATTTTCAAGATGTGGTTTTAAAACACATAGGGGATTGAAGACACGGCCTGCATTAAACATTCGGAGGGCTGGCAGAAATGTTTAATTTGCAGTTAACTAAACAATTGCACTAGTAATGTAATTAAGTGCTGTATAAGAAGCCCCTTCCTGCATCAGCCCCCTTGTCTGTGGGCCAGTCAGTATGTAGAAGTTGCAGATCTAAAGTTGTTACTGGTTATTACATGCAGGTAATTACATAGAAATGTCCACTAATGTCCACTATAATGACACTATGGGAGGAATAGAACTAGATGAAGTAATGCATGAGAAAGACCTAGGAGTCTATGTGGACTCCTCACTTTCTCCATCCAAACAATGTGGGGAAGCAATAAAAAAGGCAAACACAATGCTAGGGTATATTGTCAAAAGTGTAGAATTGAGAACAAGGGCAGTGATGTTCAGACTGTACAATGCACTAGTTAGAGCTCATCTGGATACTGTGTGCAGTTCTGGGCTCCACACTTCAAGAAAGATATCGCTGCTCTAGAGGCAGTTCAGAGGAGAGCAACCAGACTTATTCCAGGTCTGAAGGGAATGTCCTACTGAGAGACTGAGGAACTGAACCTTTTCACCCTGGAACAGAGGAGACTACGTGGGGACTTGATCCAAGTCTTCAAAATCATGAAAGGCATAGACCACATCAAACCAGAGGAGCTTTTCCAGATCAGCAGGGACACACGCACCCGGGGACACAAATGGAAATTGGGCTTCAAGGCATTCAAGACAGAAAACAGGAGACACTTCTTCACACAGAGAGGCGTCACAATCTGAACAAACTCCCCAGCGATGTGACTGAAGAGACAATTTGGGAACATTCAAAAACAGACAGGATAGGATCCTTGATCACTTAGTTATTAATGGACACCAAACGAGCACCATGGGGCGAATGGCCTCCTCTCGACTGGACACTGTCTTATGTTTTTATGTTCTTATGTTTTTTGGTCAGAGACTGTGTTGTGTTGTTTGCTAATTTAATAAATTGAAGTGGACTGGAATATCTCGTAGGACTTTCAGCACCTGAGAGCGAACAGCTCCAGGTCTGGCCATCACATTACCGTCAGATATATGTTACTCTGCCCTGATTAGGGAAACCTGTGCTTACGATGCACCCACTGCTGTACAGGAGACGTTTCCTTCGCGCTCTTCAAGTAAATTGAATTTGTCTGCTGTTCTTGGCTCTTCCTCCACTGTGACCCCAAAGCCCAAATCAAATTAGAGAGTGTTTATAATTAAATCAAAGCGTGCACTGCTCTTTACATTTTATTTGGGTTTTTTATTCATGGTATCGATCTGGGCTTAATACATTAAACCACATTAGTAAAAAACTGAAAAATGGTTTAAAATTAATATGATGCCACTGGAACTTACCAAAGGCAACAGTTGTGTTTTGTTTTTGTTGTATTTGCTTCACTAGCTGAACTGCTTGTTTACTAGGCTGAACCCACATCTATTATTGATTTTGGAAGGGATTCCATGCCTCTGAATTCACAGTCCAAAAGGGAAATGGATAAAATAATCAGTGAAAAACCAAGAAAGTGAAAAAGATGTTCTGAAGGTGGTTTTAATTGGAGTTCGCTCTACTTCATTTATTGTGTGTATGTTTGTGCCGGCTCTGAGTCACTTAAGGACAAAGTATGTTTTTAGATATCAAAGGCATTTTCAAACCCTCTTCCCCTGGGAAAGAGCTAGTCCCTCATCACCAGAGCAATCATCTCTTACATTCTGGTTTGAGGTCTGAACCAGCATCAACCCTGCGAGCTGTCAAACACACACACACACACACACACACACACACACACACACACACACACACACACACACACACACGCACACACACACAAACAAACAAACAATAATACTGTTTCTCCATCTTCTCTCACACTTGTTACGTGGAAATCTGTCTGAATTAAATAACTACAAAATAAATAATAATAATTCTGTTTAATATTTAAATACTCATATCTCTAAGTTCACAGAAGGATGCATATCTTGTCTTTCCTTCCCTTGAATACCTGAGAATGAATAGCATTACTTTTCCTGAGTATTAGGAAATTATCCTTCACTAATCCAGCTGGATTACTAGTGAAGCAGAGATGGAGAGTTTAAGAGAAGAGGGAAAACTATTCAAAGGCAACACACTGACTCACTGACTGCCTGACTGACTGACTCCCAGCTGTCTTAATACACAAACACGCACAGCAGACCTGCCTGTATACCATCCGTGTAATAATCAGATGCTGAAACGTGCGTGCTGCTGCCACTGCTGCGTCTGCGCTTTCTTTTCATATGTACAAACTCACTCCTAAGTGGATAAAGACGTTATGTGTTGTACCCATAGCCTCAGTTAAACAGAAGATAGCAACGTGGAGCTCAAACTCAAACTGTGCGGAAAAAAAGAAGTGCAAACTGAAGCACTTAGACAGTCTGCAGATGTATAAATACACGACCTGAGCTCAATGGCCCTTGAATAAAGTAGTGCCTTTGATAGCTCAGTAACAGTGGCTGTAATTGTGACACTGCAGAAGAAGGAGGTAACTGTAGGGCCCAGTTTTTCTCCACTGATGGGTTTGTGTACTCTTAAAAACCCCATCGGAATAACTCAGAGATATCCTGTGGGTTATTCACAGTATTTCAGAACTTCTGATGGCTCTTTAAACAATAATTCAAGGAGCTTTTCAGTGGCGATACTGGGTATAATACATAGAAAACACATCCATTCACACAACAACCAGGAGGATATCCATTCATTCATGTGCTCAAATGTCTAGACAGAGCCTTTAGATTTGAAGTGAGCTCCCTGACAGATGGAGATGAAGTGAGCTGTACATTTCCTCCTGGCGGTCTGCAGATAGCGTGTCCAGTCTGCCGGAGATGGGCATATTCCCTGTTGCCCGGCCTGTGTGTGTTAAAGGGTGACGTGTGGCTGTCAGTGTGCCGAGGAACTCCGGAGTCTCCGCACCGCCGGTCCGGCTGACTGGCAGAGCCTGCAGGGGAGACGACAGGTCTGTTACCAGGTTATGAGACATGAAATTGAAAAAGCGTTCTCCCCCATCAATCAGCGGTGTCCACGTATCATGGGGCTGGATTTATAATAAAGTTCTCCATCACGCCTGGAAACCATCAGCAACCTTTACGCTTCTTCTGACACGACAACAAAGAAATTGGAAAAGGAAAAGAAGTGGCAAGAATTTGCTGGCATTTCTCTCTTTATTTAAGTTAACTCGTCTGCTTCCTGGGGTCACTCCGCCAGCGCCCTGCAGGGGAAGGAGGTGCAGGGGAAGACTTTTGGGGACTGACACTGAGGACACATCTGTCTTGGTAGTGGGGGCCCACGGGGGTTTGACAGCTTCAGTCAAAGTGGTGCAGGTGGTGGTGGTGATGGAAGGGGGGGCATTCATTCATTCATTTACATCCAGTTGGAGGATAGGGGAGGTTGGAACCCCTAGAGAAAAATAGAACAGCTTACATTCGGACAGCTGATTTGTTGTGAGCTTTGTGTAAAGGGCCAATTGAAGGATGTGATGTGAGCTTAATAAGACCTGATGTCAGGAGCCGAGCACTGAGCGGACCTGAAGGGAGATGAGGCCGGTTCAGGGTCAGAACTGCACCACAGTCAGTGAGTGTCAGACAATCAGATGGAGGTGAAATTACCAGGACTATCATGTCTGCTTGATTAGTTGTTTTGTTCAGCAATTCCTAGTATTTTGTATTCTGATGTTTGTATCCATGATTACTTCATAGCTGTAGATCTTTCTTTGTTGCTCCTTTTTCAGGGGGGAATTATAACAATTCTCCTTGAATAGGCACTGCTGTATAAGAGCAATCAACACAGAGCAGCGGGATTTCTCAGTTATCGATGAAAACTGTCAGAGAAAGACTTTATTCCAGCTCAAGGCTGAGGATGGGCGATCGCTCAGGCACTAGTGTTGGTGCTGCAGTTTCCAGTGTACAAAGACACATTATTGTTATATTTTCTTAAATTAAGTTTTCTTACATCATCTATCAGGTTGCTTGTTCTTCTCTCTCTGTTGTGACACTCAAATGTGTTATTTTGTGTCTGGCATCTCTAGAAAAGTCAAACAATAATTGGATGAAGTTAGACTGAAGTGAATGGAGCATCACAGTGTGAAAAATGTTTTCTTCATCAGCCAAGTTATATGTGTACTTTCATATCTTCTTTATGAAGCAAAGTTTGTACAGAAAAACGTTCTGACAATAGTTCGTGCTTTCATCCTCCTCCCAGCCCCTGACAGCCACGTGAAATGCTTCGTCTGTTGAGCCCCAACACTGGTCTTATCTCGTCACCAGGAACATTAGCGTTGTCATATCTGAGCTCAAAATATGCAGCTGCCACACTTGTCAAAAAAGAAAACAGTCGTCTGTAATGAATCCCTTTCCTCCTGCCATCTCTCCCCGGACCAGACTGACATTTCTGCAAAGGAGAACAATGCAGAGAAACCAAACAGGTGTAATTCGCGGCGCAGAACTCGTTCCATCTGAATTCGCGGCTCACTTTCTCGAGCGAGACGACGAGCAGAGCGGGTCCCGTGGGGGGAGGGGGCCTCACGTTTTGTATTTCGTGTGGCGGGTCCTTGAATTATTAAGGTGGAAGCAGATGATGAAGACAGCTGTGTCCTGATTAAACACTTGCTCTGGGAATGTACCGCGGCCTCCACTGTGACGCTCACAATTTTGTCGTTTACGGTGTGCTTCCTACTCCCCTCCTGCATTATATCCATGCATTGTACTAGTGTGTGCCTGCCACACTCATCCTCCAGAACGAGAGCATGAGAGAGTGAGGAAGGCTCTTTCCATAGAGTACCTTTCATAGAGTAGCCCGGAGTGCGTTGGCTCCCTGGTGTTTTTGGGGGTCTGACATCCACTGACGGGTTTAGGGGGCTTTCACAAATGTCCCTCTGTTCTCTCCCGTTATCTTTTCTATCTTTCAACTGCTATTTTCAGCAGCATTCACTTCTGAGGCCGGTTTTCAGACACTCTGGTGTTGGGCACTTTATATTTATTGGTGTACGTCTCCTGAACGTTTCCCCAGAGTGAAGGAGATCTTTGTTCCTGCTGCCTCTCTGGAAAATAACCGGCTTCAGAGCAGAGTCTGAAAGGCAAACGGAGCTGTAGAAACCGTAATACGAAGTAATCAGTTTATGGAAGGCTATGCAATATATAAGGTGCCTGGAGAAAGACTCATCCATTTTTTTTTGTCAATTTGTGGTAGAGAGCCGTGGTGTGATTAGATGCCGGAGTGGGGCAACATATTGTGAAACATAATTAACAACACACACACACACGCAAACACAAACATAGCAGTACTGCTGCATCTCAGGATGAACTCAGAATGCTAATTACTCATGCCCCAGTAGGACAGACTAAAGAAAGTTGTGTTAATTACAGTTATTGCTGATTACTATTACTAGTAGTAGCAGAAATACTGGTGGCAGTAGTAGTAGGAAGCTTTGCCTAGACTGGGTGATGTCTTTGTTTTCTGGCTGCTTTACCTGAGTGAAGCATTCGAATGACTTTGATAAATGATTGAGGGGAGAGAGAGAAAGAAAGAGAGATGCTGTGTGTGTGAGAGAGAAACAGACAGAAAGGGAGAGAGAGATAATGTGTGCGTGTGAGAGAGACAGAGAGAGATAGTGTGTGTGAGAAAGAGAAACAGACAGACAGAGAGAGAGATACTGTATATGTGTGTGAGAGAGAGAGAGAGAGAGGGAGAGAGAGAGAGGGGATGCCACTAAATAATTCTGAATGTTCTTCAGTGTGAAGCAGAGTGAGTGAAAAAGAGAGATGGAGTGATACTTTATACAATACCCACCAATCCAGTACAGCAATGTCTAATATGACACAATATGAAACAATATATTACATCTCAACACAGCAGAATAAGATCGAATTTATTTCAGACCCTGTTATTAATCACCTCTTGTCAGAAGAATCCCACCCCAGCCCTGAACATCCGGCCTCATGTTCTGTTTAGAAACACGATGACAAATACAGACAGCTCAGCCACACGGTTTTATTCACCTCTCTGCTTGAATTATGAAACACGGACAGAAGCGGCCCTCCCATCAGAAGGGGAAGTTGTACACAGTGATTAGCGTCAGGCGTGTTCAGATCTCCTGTGGTTTTATAATTAACCTCAGGGGCTCTCGACAAGCCAGTATCATATTGAAGACCGTGCCTGGAAGAGCGCAGAGACAGGAGCCATACACAAGAACTGAGATCCAAAGTGCTCTCTGTCTTGTAAGTCAGACGCAGAACATGCACCGCATTTTGAGTCCAGGGGGTGTGGCATCAGCGTCTCTCCAGCTGTGAAATCCTAAACAAACATTAAGGGGCACAGAATCATAAGCATCCCCAGAGCAGTGGGGGGTGCAGGAGTCGGGCATACGTCTCCGGATGAGCACCAAATCTGCGCTCTTCCACTCGAGATTGAAGGAAGGTGAGATTCCCACACAGACCAGGGCACAAAGACCAGAATCCATAGAGAGAAATAAAGTCACTTATATAGATAGGTATAAAGGCAAACTGGCTCACTTTCCGGATTGTAACTTCAGTCTTTGTGTCCTAATATATATCATCTGTGCTAGTGGTAAAGCTAAAGCATCTTCAAGCCCGAGCATTTTCAACCAATTGTTAGCCGAAGCAACGCCAGTATGGTCACAACGGCTGTGTCTCATTGTGTGATTAAAAAAAGGCACAAGGTGGATTATCTCTTGTATCTAGAACTGAGCCCTAAGAATAACTCAATTAACATTGACGCCCAGCAGCGACGGTGTTACACAGCGTGGGTGGCTATCTGGTTAAGAAAGATGCTAACACCACCGCGGTGCTTTCTACTCGCCGCGGCATAATCCGTCTGATTCCCTCAGCTGAGCCGTCTCCGTGTCTCAGTTCCCTTCCACCTGGAGGCGAGGATGGCAGAGATAAACCAATGCGAGTCGAGTGCAGAAATCACAAACTGAGGAGGCACAGTGCTTCCCTCTCCCTTGCCCGGGAGTCTGGCGGTGTTTTGTAAATAAACCCGATGCAATGGAAACAAGCTTTTGTTTTTTCTGGGGCTTGGAAAATTGAGTGCTTGGCAATCCCTCACTTGTTTCCCATTACAATCTGTAGAGCCTGAAGCATTCCCATTAAGCACTTCACACATTCGCTGCTTCATAGCACGCCCCTGTCTCTCATTTCTCCCTGCAATCTGGTGAGTATCACAACGATTGTGCTTGATACAGCTGGGGCTGGATCATCGTGACGACTTTAACCTGTAACCCGCCGGGCGCGAAAGGGCAGCGCCCGGTGGAAGAGGGCAGCGCAGTGTGGCATGACTGAGGTCTTTTATTTCACCACAGAGGCATCAGGAACAAGGGTTCATTGATTGAGTCTGGCCAGTGCTGAGGGACATCGAGAGGAAGCCGAGGCATGCTAATGCTCGAATGTTTGCTCGAGAGAAGCTGTGTGAATAAAGCATTGGAAAAAATACAATCAAATCAGATGTTAAATTAAACGTTTAACAACTGATGATGCCGAACAGATTGTCGTACGCAGTGGACAGTCATGTAATGTTTTTACAGCCATCAGTCGCTCAATTACATCTTTAAATTTTCATTTTTTTAAAGCAGATATTTGTCAGTTTAGAATATTGTGTACATCATTCTCTCTCTCTCTCTCTATCTCTCTCTCTCCCCTTCTCTTCTACTCTCTCAGCTGGCTTCTTTGTAAGCTACAATGAAACCACCAACAGATGCTGACTGTAGGATAAGAGTGATACAGTTGATTCTGCCTCCCTCCGATCGTTCCTTCCCTCAGATATATCTGCCTCCCTGAATGGATAACCTTCTCTTTTAAAATGGGCCAGTGATGTAGAGTTGGACATTGTCTCTGAGGACAATGGGAAACGTCTCCTCTTAGAGAACAGCCCGGGATGACATGTGTGTTTCAAGAAGTATCGGCTGAACAGATACCACACCCATATAGGAATACATTAAGTGGAACAGAGTTAAAGGGTAAAAAAAATAAGTACCTGCCAAGAATACCGTGCTCTTTCAGTTGCATCACTTATGGCAATATATTTCTTGGCAGGAAAAATGTAGAGCAGAGTTCTGCACAGTAAGGAGGATGCCATATGTAAGTGCATTACGGTGTTGCTGATTGTGAGGATCTGAAAGTGGAAACTTCTGGAATCCAGGTTTTCAACAAGGAAAGAAACAGTCAAGAACAGCAGCTGCAGCTCCCAGACTGTAGCGTCTCTAAGTCCTGTTTTGACGAGTCCGATGTGTCTCTCTCCAGGTTCACAGAGTTCCTGGAGCCCTTCGAGAGAGTCATCCAGCCTGAGGAGCTGTGGCTTTACAAGAACCCGCTGGTGGAGTCGGACCACATACCAAAGAGAGTGATGTTTGTGAGTATCCATATTCCCGTCATTTTCATACATTTGTGCATACTGTGGTTATTTGTATTTTACTTGAATATGTGTGTATTTATTGAACTATTTATGTCACGTAGGGCTTTTCAGAATGAATTAACAATAAAACAATTATAGGACAACGATACGGAAGCAGCGCAGGATAATCAAGGGAAATCTTGTGGTGCATTTAGCCACAGATAGGTGCATTGTTTCGACAATCCAAATGTTTGCTTTATAGAACTAACCCACACAAACATGCAGTCACGTTCTCTGTGAGAACGATGTGAATGCTGACCTCGGTTCTCAGGACGCTCCATCATCCCTTTTGGGTTACCAGGCCAGGGAGCACAATGGAGACAACAATCACCTGGACCTGCGCTGGTTCTGTCACGGTCGGATGTGCTTATGGTGTCTGAACTACGGGCCCTGTACACTGCATTCAAAAAGCATTGTCTCTGCATTGTCTAAATCAAGGCCTTCGAGCACTAACACGCTGGAAGCAGAAACAGTAGACCAGAGGGCAGTGTCACAGCCGGTCCGACACACTGGGGAGGGCCTGGGGTCCCACTCGCTGCTCTGGGCTCAGTGAGGACGTCTCTGCACAGGACAGGGCCGGAGACATGTTCTTGGAGAGCAGCTGTGTCCCTGAACTGTCAAAAACCAACAGTGCTAATGTCAGAGAGAGGTCTTGTTGGAAGGTTGAAAAAGTCTCATCTCCAAGCCTCTTAGCTGGGGCACAATAACAAGTCCACGGCTCAGACTAATCAATCCTACTGGTTTCGGCACATCGTTCCCCAAATACCTCAGCAACACCTGCCGCACACTTCCCACAGCAGGCCTCGTTGCAGGGAAAGGGAGTAATTGTGGCAGCTGGAGTGTGTGCGGCTGCAGACTCTGGGGCTCCTGGGAGGAGGCCAAACACGGCTCCCCCTGACCGAGCCAACCGGGAGTGCCGACACCACCACGACTCTCGGGCAATCACCGTTCGGCACAGCTGACCTGCAACAGCGTGCTTCTTGCTGTTGTTGCTGGAGTGTTGTTTTTTCTAAATATAATTTATAAACTTCCTGGTAGTGTTTGTACTTGTAATCATTGATCCTGTGAAGCAATTCTTCTGTGAAAGGCGCTATATCAAATAACAATCGATTTATATTATTGTTACAGGCAATTTCATTCCTCACTCCACTGGCGGTGATTTTCGTGGTGAAAATTATCAGGCGGACGGATAAAACAGAAATCAAGGAGGCCTGCCTGGGTATGGTATATCACGCACTGCTTTTGTCTTTTTTCTGGCTGTTTATTTTGAGGATTTATGTTCTTTTCTGCTCCGTGTATATTGTTCTGGTCTATCACGGTTAAGGCACTGGCCGCAGCATTCAGAGCTTATTGTTCCGTTGAATCCCACACACAGAAACTCTTTGATTGGTTCAGCCTTTGAAGAAAGCCAGGAGAAGGCTGTTTGTTTGTTATTTTATGATGTTTATTTATTTATATATTTTTTGTGTTTGAAAAAGCATTTGGTTAATCCTGGGGATTTGAAACTTTCTTTGTGTTCAGTAAGTCCCAGAGGGAAGGCGTGCAACATACATGACCCAGCAGGAATGTAGCAAATTGCAGTGAGACACAATCATAGATGAAACGGTGTACAGTATTTGAAAGTTTAGATTGAAGTCTCCTGCAATAATGCATTTAATGTTTATTGAGTCAATGTAACTTTAAAGCGAGGACTTTAAAAAAACTTAATTAATTTACTTAATCTCAGAATCTGGGGGAAGAGAGAAGAGATGTGACTGTCAGTTACTCACTGCAGTCGACTGGGTCTGTAAACATGGCAGCGACAACATGTTCTTGGTTTGTGTTACAGTCTTCACTGGTCTGCCGTATTTACAGGTAACAGAAACACAGGAAAGCAGTTTAATAAACCCAACAGAAGTGACTGTATCACACAACTCATACCGTTCATTTCTGTGTACTGTAATATCATAATTTAAATAAACCTTGCAAGGCAGATGTGCAGACAAATCATTCAAATGTAAATTATATATATATATATATATATTAATCTTAAAAAATCCTCTTTAAGGATCTCTTCATCCACCCCGTCTCTCTCGCTCTGTGACATGCAATCAGTTTGTGTTTCCTATTATTCACAATTCCTAAAGCGGTGAAAAAGATGCAACATGTTCCCCACTGTAACACAAATTCATATGAGTCTACTCTCTCTCGGTGTGAGAGTTAATTGAATTGGTCGACAGGAAGACAAGCGGCTCATTATATGCGTCTCTATTCTCAGCTGAGCCTTTATATCTAACCAGCAGCTTAATGGCCACTTACTACCCCTCTATGCTGCAGTCAAGCTTTTAAAATAATCCTTCACAAATCAGGTTAAGAGCACACAGTTATTAGCAGACCTCCAACACCTAACACCAGCAATGAATCTGCTCTGAAAGCATGATTCTACCGGCTTCTCTTCCTGTTCAGTTGAGCCTCGTCTCCTGTCGTTTTGCCGGGATGGGATCGTCTCCGAACACACGACTACTGCTACCAAGCACGAAGCACGCATGGACCCCGTAATTATCTGCGGCACGTAAACTGTGTTTAATTGCACAGCATTTGCAGCGTGCATCTCTGGGGTTTGTCTCGATGGAAACACATATGCTGTGTCACACCACAGCGCTCTCTCTTCTCCCAGAGAGGTTGAAAGCTGTGTTGGGATGGAGATGTCAAATATAAATAAGTTATACGGAGCAAATTAAGCAGATCATACTAATAAATATAATATACAATCTTTTGCCATCACTTATTCCGAGGGGAAATCTGGTGCGGCTCCCAGCTCCCCCGCGGTAATGATGTCGGGGGTAATCGAGTGTGAGGAACAGAGAATATCACTCTGAATGAACTGGGCCTCTGTTCCCCGGCTGCTGCTCAATCCATGCTGTTTTATTCTTTCCCTAGCTGTATCCCTGGCTCTAGCCCTGAATGGAGTCTTTACCAACACTATTAAATTGATAGTGGGCAGGTAAGTCATTGTTAATTGTTTTTTAATTGTGTTTTTTGTTTTTGTAACTCCTAAATAAATAACGATGACAGAAGCAGTCTAGTCCCAAGTTCAGAGTGAAAATCAATCCCGGTCATGGCCCAATAAGAGATTCATTTCACAATATTGATATACAGGCCTGTGCAGAGACGACACTAATCATTTGTACATGTTCTCTCTGCAGGTTTAAAGCTTCATATCAGATCTGTCACATTTACAGCGCGATCTCCTCAGAATAGCCCAGCAGTCGAGGCTGCAACAGTGAGACGTGTCTTTTTATTTCTGATGTGCAGCTTCCTGCAGCAGTGCAAAAAAATAAAGCGCATGAATTTCACAGAGTGACCTTTTCTGAATGCATAACTACAGCCTCGCTCTCGTCCTTTTTTGGATTAATGGATAATGAAAGAGATTCCTGCTGCTGATAACAAACAACAAACAAACAGCAGAACGTTTGATTTATAACAGCTTAGTGTGAGCCATGCCATTGATTTTCTCTGTCGCTGTATTGCCGGACCTGTGTAGTATTGTGTATTGAGTTGCCGGCTGGAGCTTTATCTGTGTGTGTCTCTGGTCCTGACTGCAGACCTCGGCCAGACTACTTCCACCGCTGCTTCCCGGACGGCCAGGCCAATGTCAAGATGCTGTGCACCGGCGAGCCGGACCTGGTGACCGAGGGCCGGAAGAGCTTCCCCAGCAGCCACTCCTCCTGTGAGTCTCCATTCAGTCACTGCACCGAGTGTCCATTCACTTACGGCACCCAGTGTCCATTCACTTACGGCACCGAGTGTTAAACTGGGTCTAGCGTTTAGGGTTTAGACATCAGAGTTTTAAAATAATAATATCCTGCGCTGATGAGCTACGAAATTGTCCTGATGAAGACGCCGGGTCAGTGGTGCAATATAGGTCACTGAGTGTGGAAACACACATTTCTTAAAAAAACTAAATGTTTAAAAATGTAAATTTTAAATTTAAATATATTTTCAATATATTTGTAATATACAAATTATTGCCATTTTAATATATTGATATATATTTTTGACAACATATAACTACTTCCAAAATATGTCTAATATATTTGATAGATAGTACAATATAAAAATGGTATATTTTTTGTTATGTTTCTAAATATATGTTTCTAAATATATCTAAATTTATTTTACTTATATTACCTATATATTGTGTCACTATTAATATTCTAATTAGAAGAAAATGTTTTGAGAATATTCATATTATATAATCAATATAATCAAAACCTACATTTGCTTTTTTAAACACAGGTGTATTTTATATGTTTATAAGCATAATAAAAAGTCACAGGTAATATCAGAGAACATGTATTCAATATTACAGTAACTAGGTAGTGTTTGAATCCAAAACTACAAACATAAAGACCTGGACCAGCACAATTTGACAACGGCTGTTAGCAGGGAGTAAATATGGTAATTTGTACATTTCTCAGGGGCAGCAAATAAGAGTTCTTCACAACAGATATACACACTAACTTTAGCCTTTGGACAATATTGATGACTTCATCATGAGTCAGTAAATGCAACATTGGAACTAATATGTTTCCCAACATTTGCAACATTTTAGAAAGTACTTGAAAGCAATTCTGATCAAACCATTTCTCAGACATGTATATCTGTGTGCATAGATATATTTGTATTTGTAGAGCGGAAGAGTAACCGTTCTTAAGCTTATTGATTATTGCCTCAAATTTGTGCTTAAATACATTTTTAAATATACAGGTAATGTAATTTATTTAAATGTATTTCACCAAAATATATTATGCATTATATTTTACAGCTGACCAATATATATTATATTGCAATATATGAAATATAGTGCCATATGGGTATGCATATTATATAAATATAAATATAAATATAAATAATATAAATATACATATAAATAGTCTTGTATTTGAAAAGCTTATTTCTGGTCATTTAAAACCTCTCTTAAATGCCCAGTCGGTGCTGTTATGGAGAATGTATTAAGTTTGAATAATTGCATTTTTGAAATAAGAAAATTCATAGTTTCATCAACAAAGACGTTTCCTGGGACTGTCAGATGTGACTCTGCTTCACTAGAAGTGACAGGGCCTCTTGCATGAGACTGTTAAAGTAGCTATATTTTTTCCTAATTGTTCATCATTATAAATTGAACTCTATATTGCATTTTGTTTTTTATTAAAAAAAAATAGGACAGGAAAGTAATGTTGTTTTCTACGAGCTCCTGGGTTTTATATCAGCGCTTTAAAAACACATCATATAAATCGTCTTGTGGGAGCATATTAAATGACTGTCATTAAAATCTTATTTCCTGGGTTTATATATACCCTCCGTGTGTATGACATCGCACCCCGAGGCTATTTCTCAGTGTGGAAAATTGCACAGCTTGTGAATGCAAAGACTGAGGCATGTGTTTCGTTTAGCTTCATTACACTCTCCCCCCATCCATCCAATTAAGCAGATAATCAAGGTACAGTGCAACTTCATTGAGTCTACCTTGAATTAAACCAAAATATGTTGTTTTTTAACGGGGGAAGTCTCCTTTGAAGCCTGCATCTCTAACCCGATGTCTCCCAAGTCCAGAGCGGGATTTCATTAAGATTGATCTGCCTTGCTAATCATGACGCTTGGGTCCATATTAGCTTTCGCTCAGAGAGGCGTATTCATCTGTCTTCAGAAATCGGTGAGGTTTAACACAAAGAAGGACCTTGGCTAGTGTGGAAAGGGCTCTGCAGTGTTTCTCGCTGCCACGATTAAGAGCTGCCGATTAATTCTGCTTAACCATGGCGGAGGAGACTGATGCAGCGTCTTGTCAGAGCAACACCTCTCTCACATTCGAGGTTTGAATTCTTCTGCAGTTTATTACAGGTCTGATGCACACTTTCCCAGAGAACCGCTTGTGGGAAAAGAAAGTGCTGTAACTAGGGCATCAGATAAAGCCTTGTGTTTGTGTATTTGGAGGATTTTTAAATGAGAATCAAGATGTACTTGGACCAAAAGCTGTAAGAGGTGTTTCAGGAACGCCAGCCGTCTGTGAAAGTCAGAGGTCTGGAGGTCTGTGTCAGAGAAGGTAATCCAGGCGTTTGTACTCCAAGACTTTGGTTCAGACACACAGCATTGTTGGTAATGTACCAGAGCACCCACCAGAGAGGAGTTCAGAGTCAAATTCCGCCCAGGCTTGAATACCTGTAGGAGGAACAATCCAGTGTTTCTTATTTTGCTCATCTCACCTTTTCACAATCTAGCGACCTGGGCGCTGTGTTTCTCGTGCCAGGAACTCTTTTGCAATCAGTTTTGGTTCCGATTAATTAGTTAAAGAAGCCACACATGGCAGCTTTGCGGTGTTACAGCAGGCTGTGTGTAATTACTTCACAGTCTACTGTGTCTGCATGTGGCTGCAATGACACACCTCAACACAGACGCGCTGCAAGCCGTGTGCGCTGTCAGTGCGTCGAGAGAGAGGACTGACAGAGAGAGCACCCCCTGTTTCCTGTGCCAGCGATGTTCCTGCTGTGGGCAGTTTTGGTTATCTGTGTCAGATGTTTGTCTGTACGAACAGAGACCCATAGCTCACATTACAAGGCATCGAAACATCCAAGACCTCCATCCAATGTTAACAAACTGAAAAAACAACAAACCAGCACTGAGAAAGGCTTCTAATGCATTTTAAATTACTGCCTTGGGCGGCTCCTGATATAATAATCTTTGATTACTTTGCTGATTCTTTGTATTGTACAGAAATGAGCTGATATTCAGTCAAGACTCGGCTGTAAACATGTCCCACCATTTCTCATCGAAACGTATGCTTCCGGATGGGTCCCGAGCACTTCCTGGCGCTTTTGGCCGAGAGACAATGGAGCCATGGAAATACACGATTCTGGCAGATTTGCCGGCTGTAATACATTACCCCTCATTATGCATGGCTACGGCCTGAATTGGAGAATTTTAATTGAATTCGTCCGCTGAGGTTTGGACCTTTACAGAGCAAATATACATTCCCTGCTGGGTCTCAGACTACATCTGATATGCTTACAGAAGCAGCTGAGGACCAAGGTCACGTCCCGCGTTTATCAAAGGTCAGACCATCCACAAGCAGCTCTGAAGATTTATTCAGACACAAGCCTTTCTTAGACGGGAGGTAATTTGAGATTTTCTGTTACATCTGTGTGTGGATCACGGTTCACTTGAGGTGTGGTAAACCCATCAGCATTCAGGCCACGAGAAAATGAACACACAGATGAGAACCTGAAGATTATATATATATGTACTGGGACACGGTGCGGGGTGTCGAACGCTGACCTCTGGGTATCTGGGGTGTAGTGAGGTGTAATCGTAAAGAGGAGCCTTGAAAAAGGCTGTGTAAAGAAAATAGCCCCTAGCCCGGGTTAGTACTATTCCGGGACATTACTCGGTCTCCCGGTCACAAAACTGTTGTAAAATGGTCTTACAGTCATTATGGGGATGCTTGGGTCAAAGCGGTAATCATAAGCCAGATCGTGTTGCGTTTCCGAGTCAGGGTCTCAATCAGGCACTGGTCAAGATCCAGGTTGTCAATACTCTTTGGCACTCCTCTTTTTCTCTCTCCTTCTTGATCTCCAGCTCTCCAAACTCTTGCTCGGTGTATGGGTTCTTGCCCCGCTTTGGGTTCGGCAGCTCAAACAGGGGGACCCACCAGGTCCTAACATATCTCCTGTCCTGTACCACACCCCGCACAGTGTCACAGTACATATATGCAATTCAGCCACAATGGCTTTGAAAATATTTGTGTGTAGCTGTAAGTGATTGTGGGCAATGAGCCTATTACAGTGATGTCACTCTACGAGACTTGGTAGTGCTCAAACCCCGGGGCTGGATTCAGGTGTAGTTCCCTTTGTTTTCATTGCTGCTGAGCAGAAATGCTTCATCACTGCAAAGCAAAAAGTTCACTGAAGCAGTTTTAGCCCAGGACTGACCCCATGTCTCCTGGTCTCTCCTGGTCTCTCCTGGTCTCAGAGGCAGTACTGCGCTTTGAGAAAGCAGACAGAAAAGCAGACTGCATCACATTAGAGGAAAAAATAACTGAAAATTGAAAAGAAACTGTCAGGGGACACACCGGGGCAGCAGTGCAATCCACCTTCTCTTCCCCGGCTCACAGATATACCTGCCTGCTGCCAATAGAGACTACGGGTAACAATCCACATTTGTACGACTCGGGCTGCCGCTATCACGCTCTCTGAGATGTATTTGCCGTGACAACTGTTACAGTGCCATCGTGACATTTTAATTACCGTCAGCTTTGGCGCCTAATGGGATGGCATTCATTACAGCGAGTCAATGGCAGTGCGGAGAATTGCCATTTTCTCCATTTTATCTGAGGCCTGTGTGTTATGAATAGACTCGGCCCTCTTTGCTCCAAGTCGCTATTAGTGATGGTTCTCAGTCTGATCCCAGCAGGAGCTGGTGTTGCGCATCGTAAGCGTTGTCAAACCTTGTCAAGATAAACTGCTTATTTAGCAGCTCTGGATATAAATGGATAGATCACATTTGCTTCAGTGAGCTTTTTCTACAAGGAGGAAGTCAAGAAAAGAGTATGGTTTTCTGAGAGGTGACTATAACGCAGCTCAGGTGATCTCGTACCTACGCTGTCTGAGACCAGGCACCTTATTCACAATAAACACAAGTGCCATCCCACTTACAGCGGGGGACACAATAACTCACAGCAGGGTGACCAGACCTCCACCTTTAATTACATCCACCACTGAGACAGCCGCTAATAAGCATTGTACTGGAGGACTGCATAAATGGAAAAGCAATTTCCTCTTATAATGATCTCCCTCTCGCAGACGTAGACGCTGGTTCGGTCAGGACAAATCATGCTTGACAAGCCCAGTATTATTAACAATGTGTTAAAATGATTTTACATTGTCTCGTGGCGTTGGCCTCGCCCTGCCAGAGGGCCTTGTATGCCAGTAACTCAGTATTATTCACGTGCTTGACCAGCCAGGCTGGGGAGATTGCTGTAGACTCATTCTGTGTGAGGGGCGCCTTCTTTCCTACTGGAGGCATTCCTTAGTGTTCGCCTGTGTGCTCTTGTCCATCAGTCACTGTTGATTGTGAAGATGTCAGCTGGGTTGTCTGTCCGTCTGTTCCTGCAGGATCTACACTATTTCCATGAAGGCCTCATGGGTTTATCCCTACTCTACACCAAAGAGAAATAATGTGGGTTGCTCTTCCTTGAGCCAATTCCAGAGCAGCAATATATGTTCTGTAAAGTGGCGATCATATGCAAACATTTGAATAGCTTGATTCAATTTAAATTCTACACTTTAAACTATACCTCCTATTGCTTCCCCACAGGGTGTCGAGGACAACGATGAGGCAAATTATCAAAGGCATTCTGGAAAACATACTAAACATACCCTTTCACCCAGCGCTCCCTGGATATGGATTTGGCAGATTTGGAAATAAAATTGCAGTGTCTAGTAATAGATATTTTAATTGAACAACCCCCTTTCAATCATTTCTGCAACTTATTCAGTCCACTCTTCTTCAACTCGGCCTCATCCCGTCATTATCCGTTTTCCTGAAACTGCACACTGTAGCCACTGTTCCCACTATGAGTCTTTAAATATAACCTTGTGTACATCTAAAGACTAGATCAGCATCAGATTCCTTTAATGACTTGGGATCTCATTTCTCTGACTATTTATTCTTGGAGGAATTACTTCACTGTGTCATAAATATGTATGAAGTAGCATAATTATGATGCCTCGATTTATGAATCCATGTTCTCCACAAAGTTGGGGATTTTTAACTCTGTTAGAACTGTGACGGTGAGGCCAAAATCTTTAAGTGGAATGCATTTCTAAATTAAGACACTCTGTGATGGATGAAAGCACACTGTGCTACATTGATCTGCACTTAATTATATTCTATTTAAACAGGGTATGTTTCCCTGCTGTTGTAATTAAATTATAAGTAAGTAAGAGCGATCATAAGATAATGTATTACTCAGTTTCACAAGCAAACTGATAATCGGCTTCCAAGGTGCAATGAAAACTACAACCAGGACAAGTCAAAGCCTTTACTCCAGCAATGTTGTTCAGCAGAAAGCAGTACAGCCTTCATGTTGACATTACAAAAGGATGATAGGTTTGTTCATTCTGTTTTTGAGGTGCACTGCATTTGGTTTAATATCTCTTCCTTAAAAAAATGACACAGAAGAAGGTACAAATTGGAGAAAAACACAAACCCATTTGGTTTTGCATTTGCTAGTGTAAGTGAACACTTATGGTACAGTGCGAGGGTCAATGTTTTCGGCTCACCTTGAAATCTCTGCTTGCAAACATGGTACCACTGTAGTTTAAGTGGTTATAAATGTATTATAGCCAAGCTAGTAACGCCGAATTATTAACTCAAAAACAGTTTACATTCATATACAAGTGTATAGGTGTGCTGCCTATTCGTAGGATGCTGAACTGTAATCTTGTGGCACAAGTGCAGCTCCAGTTAATCCCCTTAGGAACATCTGTGGAGAAAAAGTAGCTGCAAGGATTTCAGGACGGCTTATCAGGTAGACGAGTCACTCTGGAGGACAGAATCAATCCTATAGGTCAGAGGCTGGCAGCTGAGATCCAGACTGCCCTTCCTTTCCTACTTTTTCACGGTCTGCTCTGAGTGCCTCTGGACCTGACTTGGTCAGAGTCTCTTAGTATTCGTGTCGGGTTCTGCTCATGACAAATAGTCAGCTAATCTATGTGGCTGCTGTAATCCAAGCAAACAGATGCCCTTGTCTCGCTGCTCCTCCTCACAGTTTTGTCTTTGGGATTGAATTTGCACAATTAAAATGCAGCTCACTGCCATGACTCGTATTGATGCTGAGATCTCAGAGTAAAGTTTTTTGGTCCTGAAAGAGTTTTACATTTTTCAAAAGCTTTAATCAGGTGGCCACTCATTACCTCGCTCTCAGGGGGGCGTCCATTAAAACCCACAGCAGCAGAGGCCAGCGCCAGAGGAACCGACCGCAGACTAGTATCAACTGCACTCACAGAGACAGACCACAGTCTGGGTTTGATAGGAACACAACTATATATATATATTTACAGATACAAACGTTGATGATGGGGTGTCTTGATGGTTGATGCATATGGCAGCTGGCTCTGTGCCACCTCTATAGACCTGGTTATAACACATTTATAAACGTGTGTAAAACTGAAACGTTTCATCACTGCCTCTCTCTCTCTCTCTCTGCAGTTGCTTTCTCTGGCCTGGGCTTCACCTCCTTCTACCTGGCCGGAAAGCTGCAGTGCTTCACGGACTGCGGCCGTGGGCGGAGCTGGAGGCTGTGCGCCACCATCCTGCCGCTCTACAGTGCTATGATGATCGCCCTGTCTCGCACCTGCGACTACAAACACCACTGGCAAGGTCACAGGGTCATGTGATCTATTACATCATCAGTCTGCTCGTTGTTCCACCCGACTACACGATCCATTTGTGTGTGTGTCTATCTGTCTGTATCTATCGACATCATTTATCTTTTCTTTGTAACCTTTGAGATGATACATTGCAAGTAAATTAGAATGTGTACAAGCTTTTGCAAAGATAAGATATATTTTGATGAAGATGATGATGATTATTAGTATTATTAATTTCCAAAGCAATGCAGAGGACGGTCGAAACAGCCTGATAGTCGCTCGCTGTGCTTGCTGTGTTCAATCTTATCTGCATTCGTACTCTCAATGGCCCGGCTTCCTCCCAGGCTGCTGAAATCTCACACTTAGAAATTGACAAGTTGTCCTTGAACGGCCCCAAAAAGATCAAGACTTCACAGGTGCTTAGATGCAAACTGTAAACCTGTCAAATACTTCTCTGAAGGGCGACTCTCTACTACTCCCGACGAGCCGAGGGTTTGGTTTCTCACCCAGAACAGATAGAAACCAGATTTTGTGTTTCAGGCTTCAGGGAGCAGTTTAATTATTGTTGGTTTTGCATCATCTCTCGTTATCTGGGTTCTTGTTGAGGGAAACTGTTAGCTGGCGGGACTGAGGATGTGTTGTGATCCTCGGGTGTGGGTGCTTAGCAAAGGTGCTATCAGATACTGTTACAGAGATGCCTTGGAAAATGTTGCTGAGACCAGATACATTTTCTATCACAGAAAACTATGGTAATGTTCAAAAGAGATGCCAGAATCGAAGTTAGATAACAACAATTGTAAGAGAAGGTAATTTTAGGTCTTCTATAACCATCTAATATTACCCAGTAAACTTATTATCGTATTTGTTGAATAGGAGGTGAGGTTGGGAGAGTAAAGGAGGGTCTGGTCTCATTAATCACCATAGAGACTGTCAGCCATTAATGCCATTTCAGCTTTTAATTATTCCACATTGTGCACATTATGAGGTGCAAACTACTACAGGTAATGGAGAGGGCTCCCGCGCTGGCCCGATTCACCGGCAATGTCGCGCACTGACGAAAAATGTTGCAGTAATGAACAAGAATTTGATTGCAGTCGCTAAAGTAGTTTTTTTACCCTTTTATTTATTGTCTCAGAGAAAATTACCTCTTATAGGTACGTACATAATGAATTTCGCAGCTGCAATTAAATTAGATCCAGTTTTTAAAAGGCTCACATTCTCCACGCGTCATTAATTCACCCAAAGCCAATGCCGTTAGACGCTCGCCTGTCATTAGACATATTTCCTAAGACATTTATAACAGTGAGCCCAGTGACATGAAGTGTAAAGCAAGCTGGATTTATACGAAGGTCATTGGCATCGTCAGTGAGGGATCAGAAACCCGTGGCGAGGCAGCGGTCTGTCATGTCCTCGGCGCTCAAGTTTTACAACACAGACCTCACACACTGTCGAATTCCTGAATAATTCAGTGCCGCTCCTGCTAGCTTGCACCGAGAGTAATGAAGGCTCAGATGCCTATGTTTTTCACACGGAGACGTGTAATTTAGGGGACAGCAGTCATTCTTATTGTCCTCTGCCAGCCTGCATTAGAGGGACGAGAGCTGACGTGCGTTTAAGTCTCTCCTGTGTACCCTACTCCAGTGGCCCCTGAACAACTGTGAACAGTATTGCCCATTAAATACAATGACTGTCAGTATAGCACTTCGGTGAACACAGTGGGACTCCACATTAGCCTCTCGTTCGAACTGTAGTAATTTAGTTCCTGCGTCTCTCAGGACCTGTGGAGCTGGTCTCCCCGCTGGGCGGAGGGCTCCCCCTGGGGGCAGTGATAATTAGGGAGGGAGGTTGTGGCAGTACTGGGAGAAGCCTGTAAAGCTAATGTCTGTATTTTTTCCAGCTCTACTGCGGTTGACAGTCCTGCTCAGTTACAGTATGGCTTCAGTGGTTAGATAACACTACAGGAATGTCTGTAATGGATCTTCTCCTTGGCTGGGATTGAAGATATTTTGAGTTCAGTGGGACTCTGGCTACAGCCGTTTGTAATGCATTTAAAATGAATCGCGGTCATGACACTGAACTGGCGTGTGCAACATATGTGACCTGAAGTGACTGAGGGGAGATGGCTTACACGGTGAGAGAGACTGATATGCCAGAGTCCCAGAGCAGAGAGAGAAGTGGGGTTTGGCTGGTATCAAAAACAGCCTGTTGTTCTTTTTTATTCCTCAGACATGAAAAGGTGCCCATGCTTTTGAGGCTTCAATCAGCTTTTGTTGCTTAAGGGAAACACAGAGACAATTCAAATAAACTGTATTATTGCAGATGGGCAGCTAATTAAGATTTAAACAAGAAACACTAAACAAAAAACTCAGTGCTTGGTGTTCTGAAGTCACTGGTGCTGATGAGGTCGTCTACAGTGCAACTTGTGAAGCAGGACCAGTCAGAGGTCCACTGGTCCCACCATGTAAATGAGTGTCACAGCAGCTGACCGTGTCTCCTAGAGATGATGTCATGAAGGGACTCTCCTGGTGGGGGCATTGTGAGGGGCTGTTTTGCAAATGTCACAGGCAGATGATGTCATACACCAGTGGTGGGCAACCCAACGCTCTTGATAACTCAACTGATCCGTCTCTTTGCTAAACTGTGGCAGTTAGGTGTTGTTTATACCATGTAAGCCTACAGAAACTGCCAGTGGCCCCCCAGGAGCTGACCCCCCAGCACTGTCCCAATCATACCCCTGTGTTGTCTTGCAGATGCCTTTGTGGGCGGCGTGATCGGCCTGCTGTTTGCCTACATCTGCTACCGGCAGCACTACCCTCCCTTCCTGCACATGGATTGCCACCTGCCTTACGCCAGCCTCGCAGCCCCCCCCAGCAGCATGGAGGAGGACCCCCCCCCCACCGACAACGCCACCAGCCTGCCCCTGGAGGGGCTGACGGAGGGGCCCGTATGACTGGCGCCACTGGGGCCTCTAGGACTTCGACATTCCAGTGACCAGGACACTCTCTCCTCACCCAGCCGCGCTCGGGCTGTGGGGGGGATCCAGACAGAGGCAGACAAACACAAACCTATCCTTAACTGTATTATAAACAAGGCTGATCGGTAGTTTTGAGTTAATGTTTTTTTTATTTTCCTTACTTTACCTTTAAAAAATAATACTATTAGAATCAGCAGACTCTTCCTGATCCTCCTCGGCACTTCTGTTCCGATCTGTGTTGTTGTTTTACGTCCTCCATCTTGTTGGCTTGGTTCTGTGTGATGAATGCACCCCATCGGCAGTGTGAGGGCTCTTGCTGACCAGCTCTGTCATAAAGGCAGGACAGAAAAGGCTGCCATCCAAAGTCCTGTAAGAACTGGAATAATGACCCCCAACAAACTGACCAAGACAGGGTCTGCATCCCCCATCATGAATCCCATGATCCCAGTCTCTTCATCTTCCCACTGTCTTCCCTTGGGTGCTTTGTCACACATCGATACACCAGTTTGGTGAGGATAGTGAGAGGATAGAAGTGGTTACCTGACAACTGCGAACAGGAATGGCAGCAGCAGTGAGGACTCCACAATTCCTCCCACACCTCCTTCAAGCATGCGCCATGGAGGCAGTGTGATGGAGTTAGGAAGTCAAAGAGTCACCGGGGAATGAGGGATGCCAGGACACATTCTGCTTTCTGCATTTTTCATGCAGGGTTTTGCCACGTTTGTTTGTAGCAGAGAGAAAGGGTGCCACAGCTTCAATCCATCTCCACTTTCAGTGAAATCTGAAGGATGCCTTGAAAGGGAGGGGAGAGAAAGAGAGAGAGAGTGAGAGAGAGAGAAAGAGAGAGAGAGAGAGAGAGAGAGAGAACGGAAGAAGAGTCAATTCTTACTCACAGGAAAATCTGCCCACACATCCAGTTTCTGCATCTGTACTCAAAGCTTCTGCAGAATGGACATATTTTTAATGCAGACTTGTCTTCTGTTATCTTCCAACACCAGCTCAGCTCTGTCGACTCCCCTTGCGGTTTGCTATGTAGGCATCAGTAAGATCTTTATTTGTGGAGAGCAGGGCGGAGAGGACGCTGCTGCCTATTCCAGGTTCCTTTGGAAAGTTTCTTCTTGTCCATAGCAACTATCTGGCAGATAAAGACCTAAAGTGTATTTTTTCTGCTCGAGTTGGATTTATACACTCACTCTCTAAGCACAGCAAAGATGTGATGGCTCAATGATGCTGAAAATATCAAAGCCGACTTGATACACAATCACAGAGGTGACACAGACAGGCGGTTGTAATAGACAATTGCAGTTGGTGTGGAACTGGTCGGATATGGGAACCAGTGTGTTGGACTTAGGAAGTCATAGAGTCATCCTGCTACCTTCATCGAACTGGTGTATCTTTGCGTGACGGCGCTGTGTATGGAGCCGTTCTCGAAACTGTCATTCCTCCCTCCTGTCTCACCGTCGCTCTGAGCTGCACTCCAGTCAGACCCGCCCTCAGAGGTCAGCCGTGGAGAACCGTCAGCTCTGTGTTGACATCTGCAACAAACCGGGCCTGTATTTCAGTCTGAGAGCTCAGGCACCGGTCTGTTACGTTACGCCTGTCATGTCTGTATTTGATTTGCTGCCCAGTGCCCAATTCTCCATCCCACTGAAGATACCGTTGTGTCCTGAGCAGCTGCCGTTTTAAAGCTTAATGACCCTGCTTGTGTGTGAAACCGTTTTGGGAACCAGTAGCAGAGCCAGTCACTGTGAGAGTCTTTCCACTGCCGATGGAGAGAGGAAGGCGTGGTCAACAGCTTTATTATATCCTTCCTGTACAATATGGAGGGACTCATTTTCCCAAAGCTGGTAAAAGATTTACTCGTGAATGGCAGCCTCGATTCAATTGATTAAATGTTGCAGTTTTTCAAAATATGATCATATATGGATGCTTCATGCGACCATTTTGTGTGAGGAGCTAAACTGTGTATTGGATGTAACTCCGATCCATATCTGTCCTGCCATTCTGCATTAGTAAACCCATCAGGCCCAGCTCTGTAGGTGCTAAAGGTGCGATCGTGTCACGGGGCTTGGTGTTTACCTGGCGGAAACGCACATCCAAATCAACACGTTCAGGTACCGCCTGTTTAACAACCAATCACAGCTTTAGGAAAGTGTTTTTCTTCTCTGGACAGAAGTCAGCAGCCCTTCCTGAATCTAACGATGTTTCATTGTTTCTTCATAAAAAA
The DNA here is from genome assembly GCF_036373705.1 of Amia ocellicauda. Lineage (NCBI taxonomy): Eukaryota > Metazoa > Chordata > Actinopteri > Amiiformes > Amiidae > Amia > Amia ocellicauda. The sequence continues at coordinate 24,465,780 of NC_089869.1, forward strand.
AATACTCAAATAATACTCATGAAAAGACGTCATAGACTGTGGCATGCAGATACCATTTGTGATAAGAAACTATTTTATATGGAAAAGCATGAGAGGGTGTTTAAGCACTTTGATTTGTGTACTATTGTTTATATCTGTGTATATAAAATTAAATGCAATCTTGTTCATGTTCTGTACGAACGTATGAGAAAAAAGATTTTGCATATCAACAAAGTAGAACATATTTTAATTTTTGTTTATTTGTTTGTTTTTTTAGGCACAGGGAATTTGCTAATGTAAGAATAGAGTCCCTGTCAAAACAAAAACCAAACTGGTGACACACCTGGGTTTCTGAAAATAGACGATTGCCAGTGGATGTGGGTTGTGTTACGGCATTTTGTGAAACAGTGTATTCTAACTGTTGATAGTGAAGGTGTGTGTAGTATTGTTATGCATCAATAAAGCTGCACCTGAGTGTGGGTCATTTGAAACAAACTAAACGCACATTGAGAGGCGCTCGGGCTGTGGGGCACCAACAAGACACGTTCTCTTCACCCTTTTACTTCCCACTGAAGTAACACACAGCACTTGCATTAAGAAAACAGCTCATTGTGTATTCTGGCAATAATAATAATAACACGAGATGGATGACAGTCAGATAAGAGCTTTTAAGAAGCTATTGGCTCTGTCAGTTGGAGATACAGGGTGTTTGGAGTGAACTGACAGCCTCCACATTAGAGGACGTGTATTAAAGCGGTCGTGATTTATTCTTCCGTCTCTCCCAGGGCGGCCGGGGCTTGGCGCTGACAGATGTGCCGGGCTGCGGTTGTCAGCGAGCTTCTTCTCAGCGCTGTGTCTCAATCGCTGACGGATAAGAGGGAGAGTCATCTCTTTCAGGCACTGCATGCAACCTCCATTATTCGCGATTAAGTCACCCAGCCGTTGAATGATGTTGCGGATTACCGCCCGTAAAGTCTGTGCTGCAAAGCGACGGCGCGCTCCGCCTTGATGTCGTGCCGCCGCAGTCTCCTCGTCCGGCTGTGCCGCCATCAAATTACACTGTATCTGGTGCGGCGCTTGGGTATGTTCTCTCAGACAGAGAGAAGTGGAGAGAAGAGATGAAAACAATACCCAGGCAATGTACCTGCTTCACTCTGGCAGCTGTTGCCAGATACTTTGATCCAAAGGGACATTCACATTTGACACATTTACATTTTATTCTCTTTTTCACACTGTGGCTCTGTAGGCAAATTTTTAAGACTGGAAATAAATAAAATCTGGGTAGTACAAGAACCCTGGGCTTCAATCACAGGTATGATACACAACTTTGGGGAGTCATTCATGGTCCAATATTGTAGAGAAATTAGGGGAATATTAGGGCAAACTAACCTACCTAGGATACACAAATCAGCAGATTGTACCCAATCCCAGTTCAATTTATTGTCAGAAGCTGCTTTCTGCTGCTTAAAAAGAAATACACAACCAGGTTTGTAATTCGCAACTCGCTGATAGGTGAATTGATTTGGTCTTGGCCTTAGTCAAAATGGAAGTGGATAGCCCCTGGGCTTAGTGCCTGCACCATTTGTCATGCAGTAATAGGAAAGGTCAACAATTTACTAAGGCCTTTCAAACATTATCTTGGCTTCTCAATTCATTTCAGTTCCAGGCCTCATACGATCATGGCTTTAACAAGTGTGACCAGGGTGAAGAGACTCTCAGGAAAGAGCCTTGACTTGTTTATTGTTTAAATGCCATGCACACCGCTCTCCTGTGAGTGTCTAATGGTGACAGTGTTTAACTGATGTGCAGACTACGCATCAAGGTTAATTGTTTATAGGAAGCTATGCCCTCCTGGTGGAGATACTGAATGACAGAAGACTGGCTGCGACTGCTTTACCCCATAGGATTAAAGTCTCGCACAACATCGGAAACCATCAGTATGTCTTAATAAGCCTGTGAACAGAACCGCAGGAACAGAATTTGATCCAATGTTTGCATTCATACTGTGTGTGTCAGGAAAAAAGATATAAGTGAATGAATAAATATCAAACTATAAAGACATGGAATGACAAGAATGACAAGGGAACGGGCCCACGTGTGTCCAGCTGAATACACAACACATGCCAGGATGTAGAGGGATTCCTATCAGAGCTGTGATTGAATGGGTCTTTCCCTGGACGTCACATGACCGCAGCTGGTGTCAGACCGGCCACATGTCTGGCATCATGCAGCCGCAGTGCTGACCGCAGAACCACTCAGCAGAACCAGACTCTTATCATAGCCACATACATCCTTTATCATTTATAACAAGGAAATAATGAGCATCCAACAAAGCAGATTTCAATTGTGCCTCTGCGGCTCCAGCCTGCCGTTCACGCCCAGAGATATACCGCGTGCCTGTTGTTCTTATTAAATCACGCAATTATATTTATATTTAGATTGTTTGTGGCTCATATGCAGGATATGAAAGAAGTTCATTTCCAGCATGTAGATCATCTTCTGGGAATAAGGGGCCAGGCTTATTAACTACGCTGCTGCTGGAACATATCAATGACCTGGAGACATTAACAAATCTTCTTGCATAATACATACAGGACAGAAAATACTGATTTAACATTTAAAATTCAATGCAATTCAGCCCAAATGTTTTTGTTGAGATAAATCTGCACAGTGCTGCAGGGTGTTTTACGTGCTAACTCAATACAACAGTTGCAGTGTTGTGTGCAGCGTACAGCGATAAGGACCTGCAACTTTACCAGAAGCATCATTGGGACTGTTGGGCAGCGTGAGTCCCACTTACTCAAACCATGATGCTGTGACTTAGACTGTGGTGCCGCGAATCACACTGTCATGTCGTGACTCAGACCCTGGTTCCGTGACTCAGACCCTGGTTCCGTGACTCAGACCCTGGTGCCGTGACTCAGACCCTGGTGCCGTGACTCAGACCCTGGTTCCATGACTCAGACCGTCGGGACCGGCGCTACTCTGCGGCTGAGATTGCTGTGGAGTTCAGAGGTAGGGATTGTAACAAGGCTCATTACACAAACCCGTCTAATATCGCCCCAGGTTGTCAGGAGTGCAGCAGCCCCCTTTGGGAAACAGGCAAATATTGTGTTTTTATGTGGCAGGATGGAAAAAGTGTTTTTTATTTGATTTCCAGACCCTGGAGGCAGGTCGGTGTTTTCTGATATAAAAATAATACTTCTATTAATGTAATGCTGGTGTACTGTCCTATATAGAGGAATGAATCACATCTACCTGAATTGAATTAATGCTGAAGTCCTGGAAACGTCACACTGAAAGGCCAGACGAGGAATGTGTATCTCATTATAATTTATAATACACTGGTATTTAACAGCATGCTCATCATCATGCTGCACAAATGAATAATAATTCAGAGACAGAGGGTAGAGACAATAAATCCACACTCAGTACCGACTGTTAATTTACTAACACAATGAAACGTCTTTCTGAAGATAAATCAATAAACAAATTATAATAAATCAATCAATAAATAAAGTGAGTTGGTATTTCAGCAGCCTTGAAGAATAAATACACTTGGTTTAAAGCCAAGTCTAAGCAAAAGGGAAATCCATGGCTTCAAACTGAGAGCGTAATGTCAAAGACTGGTGGCAGAGACATGCTGGTCCACGAGTCACGAGACAGACCTGATCACCGGGAGGACAGGAGCTCGGTGATCTGCAAAAGAAAACACGCAGGGCAGGTCTGAGCCAGTAATTCAATTCAGCGTGAAGTAACGTAGGCAGTGTGGCCAAAGCAGCTTCACACAGTGCAGGACAATCAAATACACAACAAACACACATTCTATATAAACCAATTCATACATCATTATTCCATATACAATGACAATGAGCAATTTAATGCAATGTAAAAAGTGATAATAGAGATGGTTATAACTTTACAGCAATACTGCTTTTTTTGGGAGATGAGGACCTTCTGAGCCCCCCCACGCTGTTCAGCCTGAATGTCCTGTGTCATTTCCACAGTCCTTAACTGCCAAGACTTGCAGGGGCCTCTGATTTAGTTGCTGCTTTTAAACCCCATGAATAAACACTTTTTGTCATTTAATGAGTTTTAAATAATGCACAAACCACAGATCCCCACACATAATAGTGAGATGTCACAAGTCATGCATTTTGTCATTTGTGTTTAGCTTTGTGCTGCCGAGTCCAGAGGAGGTTCAGCTGATATATAAAACCAGACACAAATAAATCCCCCTGACAGTAACAGTACATCTGGATTAAACTCATATTTATAGTGCACGATTTATTATTTATACAAGTATGGTTGATACATAACTTGAAGTTCCCACCCCTTTTATTCTTGGCTTGTTTACAAATTAAAGAACAGACACATGCACACTTACATTTTTTATGTCAGTTTACCATAGCTTGAAACGTTCACTAAATCAGATTACTACAGCTGTGGAAAACATTCATAAAAAGAAGAAAGCCGAGCTAAAATTTTGCATTTGTTTTGGGTTCATTATAAAAATGAAATCATGTACACACTTCTCAATACTGATACCACGCTGCATGTCAGCCCAGAGGCTGGGAGTCTGAAGTAACACGAACACACAGTTTAGGGGTCTTTGTACTTCACTGCAGGGCCTGTGCCTACGGCATGCTCTCGGTGTTGCAGGTTTGTAAAGAAGCTTTCAGTGCATGCATCAGTAACTGCCTGCTCTCAGGAAGCAAAGTTAAGCCCTGCCTGGTATAGGGGTGGCACTGGCCTCATTGTCACAGTGTGAATCATAGTGTATGATTATAATGCTCCTTACCATTGTTACCATCCTTACCATAAATGGGTCACCATTTAGGCTTGTGCTGATCTGTTCAAAGTTATTCTACAACGACTGAGTGAAGGTTATAGACATTAACCCTACTAGGGATTGTCCACTTCCCATATATTATCTTTAACAATCTCTCTGAGCCAAAGGGGATGGTCCCGTCACACACTGGCCGAGAGAGCAGGACTCTGTTGCTCTATGAGTGACTTTAAATCTATGCTGCACAGAAGGGGGGGCTGTGGGTTTTCATTTCACTTTCCCCCTTGGAAATAGAGGCAAAAACAATCGCAATCGCCCCCCCATACACTGCCTTCAAACTTTCTCAGCGGTTTTGATGCAGAGGGACAGGCACAGCGGCCATTACTGCCTTGAATGTGCTCTTTGGGGAGTCAGTGGACGAGTCAATCGTCTGTCAAATGTGGCTGCTGGGAGTAGTAAGGCTGAAATGTGAGGCAGGATGTAATGTCTGATTGGGTGGATCAATGACCATGTAATTGTCCCTATGAGTAATGATCCAAATAATTCCTCTGATCCGACTATATTTTACTTTTACAAGACAGATGGTGGCAGAGGAGGGGGGTGGCCTCTGGGTTTGAAAGACATGTTGAGATTTTACAGTATGTTTGAGAAGCTCTCTCTGCTGTCTTCCTGTTTTACAGTATGTTTGGGAAGCTCTCTCTGCTGTCTTCCTGTTTTACAGTATTTTTGGGAAGCTCTCTCTAATGTCTTCCTGTTTTATGGTATGTTTGGGAAGCTCTCTCTAATGTCTTCCTGTTTTACAGTATGTTTGAGAAGCTCCCTCTGCTGTCTTCCTGTTTTACAGTATGTTTGGGAAGCTCTCTCTGCTGTCTTCCTGTTTTACAGTATTTTTGGGAAGCTCTCTCTGCTGTCTTCCTGTTTTACAGTATGTTTGGGCAGCTCTCTCTGCTGTCTTCCTGTTTTATGGTATGTTTGGGAAGCTCTCTGTATTGTCTTCCTGTTTTACAGTATGTTTGGGCAGCTCTCTCTGCTGTCTTCCTGTTTTACGGTATGTTTGGGAAGCTCTCTCTGCTGTCTTCCTGTTTTACAGTATGTTTGAGAAGCTCTCTCTGCTGTCTTCCTGTTTTACAGTATGTTTGGGAAGCTCTCTCTAGTGTCTTCCTGCTTTACAGTATGTTTGGGAAGCTCTCTCTATTGTCTTCCTGTTTTACAGTATGTTTGGGAAGCTCTCTCTGCTGTCTTCCTGTTTTACAGTATGTTTGGGAAGCTCTCTCTAGTGTCTTCCTGTTTTACAGTATGTTTGGGAAGCTCTCTATATTGTCTTCCTGTTTTACAGTATGTTTGGGAAGCTCTCTATATTGTCTTCCTGTTTTACAGTATGTTTGGGCACTTCTCTCTATTGTCTTCCTGTTTTACAGTATTTTTGGGAAGCTCTCTCTGCTGTCTTCCTGTTTTACAGTATGTTTGGGAAGCTCTCTCTGCTGTCTTCCTGTTTTACAGTATTTTTGAGAAGCTCTCTCTGCTGTCTTCCTGTTTTACAGTATGTTTGGGAAGCTCTCTATATTGTCTTCCTGTTTTACAGTATGTTTGGGCACTTCTCTCTATTGTCTTCCTGTTTTACAGTATTTTTGGGAAGCTCTCTCTGCTGTCTTCCTGTTTTACAGTATGTTTGGGAAGCTCTCTATATTGTCCTCCTGTTTTACAGTATTTTTGGGAAGCTCTCTCTGCTGTCTTCCTGTTTTACAGTATGTTCTAATCTGATACAGCAAAACACAGTGAACCTTGATGTTTCAGTAAGTGTCCCATCCATGTCCTTGCTGCTTTAGATGAAGGACATAGACAATAGGAAAAGTCCCTGAACAAGTTTTCTTAAATATTTTTGCCTGTTATTGAACTTTAAATAATACAATAAAATGAATAAATCATAATAAGTTAACAAGTTTTATTTTGTTCATTTATTCATATACTGTAATTTATTATTTTTCCAATGACCTACTTTTTTTCCCCATTACATTTGTACAGATGAGAAATTGATCAAAATCAAAGTGAAGCAAGGTCTAGAAATAATTAGCAGCTGCTGAACAGTAAAAAATCAAATGTCATTATATTACTGTAATCTTCAAACTGCCTGAATGAGCTCGGAGAATTTGAAGACAAGATTATTAGATGCACTTGCCCTGCTTAAGAAAAGGAAGAAGGAAATCTAAGGAGACCATGCATTAATTGGGTGTGCTTTACCAACTTTTGCAAACTTTACTCATGATTACAGCAAACTGACATAATGTAATTAACATTGACGGCTGATTGCTCTGAGATCTACATGTAGAATTAAATTAATTTCTCTGAGATGCACATGTGGTTGTTAGCAAAGCTCACGTGTGGCATGGACCATACAGTATATTTGTGCTTTTACTTACTGCCCAGCAGATGATCATTACATTTGTACAGACAATTTACATGAAGCACAAAGGACAGACGGCCACGATATACCTAAGCTTTTGTGTGTGTGTTCTGTGTTCTGTACAAAAATAGTTTATATTAAAGGACAGATCTAAATCTATAGCCCTTATTCACGTTTACCTTAGTAAATTTACTAACACTTTTTACACTTGTCACTTGGTTTTACTGCGGTGTTACTATAGTAAGTACAGACTATGGAGATACCATGACTATACTATACTATAATAATGATTTGTATGATATGTTTGCTATATTACACAGTAGTTTACTAATGCTCCAATGTAGTAAGGGATTGTCAAAGTCCAACGGTGAAGATACTAAGGGAAAGTTGCATTAGGAGGTTGTGAATGCAGATGAATACATCCATTCAAGGCATTGTGATTAAAGATGCTTCTCACTATTCAGAGTGCAAACAAGTTTCACAGCTTTATAAAATAACAGCAGAAAAGACGACAATCAAGATGTAATGAAACTGTAATTACATTGCTGCTGGATACACACATTTTAATAGAATATGCTGTGCATGCATGCTGCAAAGACACTCAGGTACAAAGATAGACTTTACTGCCATTTAAATTGTTTGTCATACTATTGTATTATAATGTTATGGTGTGTGGCATGTTATAACACATTTATAACGTAATACGTATAGTGATGACGGTACCTGATTCTTGAAGCAAGAGCTTTAGAAAACACATTCACTTCCCTGGTGTGTATTTAAAAAACGATGCACTTGTGCTCATTGTCTCCAGCTATTGTGTCCCCTTGACTTTCTACAAATTATATCAGCTTTAGAAATACAGTACGCTTTATTTAAAAAAAATTAATCATAAAAGAGGACTTCTATTACATATGATCTAAAGAGTCCAGGCTTCGTGCAGAAAAGCCCAGCACACAGAGTTAATTAGCCAACCCTCCCAGTTTTCAGATGACGCCGGTGACATGCCATCATCAAAAGACGGACATGAAGAAGAATTAGTGCAGGAAGAGAGAGACCTTGTTCAGCATTCAGGTATCAAGGCTGAAGCTTTTGATGGGGAGAATGGGGAAGCATCTGAGTATCCAGGGCTGCTCTCTGAAACACAAGGGTAAACCGCAAGAATGGTCTTGCATAGACACCATCCCGGGCTTTGATCTTTTCCTGAGAGTGCGTCCCCATAGGAATTAAGCACGGCTCACCCACAGCCTGCTCTTGTGGAGGAATTTAATTGTTTCCCGAATTAGAAGTATATTTAAAGACATTCATTGCGCACATCAACGGGGAAGCTGTCCAGAATGGAAACAGGAACACAGCTAAAGGATTCCTTTGTCTCATTTTAAAGATTTATAGCAGCTCTGTGAGGAGATAAAGAGATTTTCATGTTTCAGTGACTTTGTGCTTTGTTCTCTTTTTATTTTTACATACTGCCGTGCTGGAAACGCGATGATGAATGACACACCAATTCTCATGAAAGACATAATGCAGAATTAGTCTTAGATGTGGCTTTGAGAAATGATACAGGAAAAACAGTCCAAATGCCAGCTCCAAAACAGGACGCATCTGTGACTCTGGGTGCTGGGTGCCTTCCTAGCGAAACCCACGACCAAACCTTCCATGGGTTAACCTTATATTGAAGTAAATCTAATTCTCATCTAAAAAGGTATTTGAATGTGTTTCCCCGGAGTATCGATTTCCCCATTCCAAACAAATAAGAAAACCAACAGATCCAGCTGTGCCCCCTAAGACAGACACATGTGTTTAGAAGCCCCTGCCTGTTAGGTGGTCTGGACCCAGTGGACAAGACAGGGGCCATCAAATCTCACATCTTCACATTCATTGCCTTACTGGCGAAGATTAGCCACCATTTTCTGACATTTCTGCATGTTTTTTTTTCCACATCAATGCTCAGATACCTTTAGTCTTTGGACCTGGGGCAGCTTTGCACAATGATAGTTACACCCCTGGTCTTTCTACTTAATATTGACTTACTACTTACTACTACTACTACTTATTTACTAATAGTTGAAATACATCTGAAAAGCCATTCAATGCCTATCCCAGCTATAACACATCAAGGAGAGTCTGAGACCGTTGGGATGAAATCGGCCCTTTCACTCCGCACACGCATTACTAGTAAGTCCAAAGACCAATGGAACAGCTTTGAGTTTGCATTTTCAATTGGAGACAAAAGTGCACTAAGAGATAAGATATAGATGACTGGAAACTGCATTGTGGAGTAATGCGGCACAGTCCAGTTGTCAGTGACTGTCAGTGCTGCCACGGGGTGAAGAGTCATACTGTAAAACTCAACCTGACCTTTCTCTACGGCCCAAAGTGTTCTCACAGAGAAGGCATATTAAAAGATCTCTAATCTCTCACTGAAGCGAATGATCTGATGGCTGGTGAGACGATTCCATGTCCTGATCAGCAGACATAGGGGTATCTGACCAGCCTATTAACCCCTTGAGATCGATCCCTCCTGATGCTGAACAATACCGATTAACTGCTCCCCTGACAGCCATAAAACCAATTAACTGTCCCACAATTGATCGCCAGCACAGCGATGACAGTATATTTAGGTTAGACCACAATTCAAGGGCGTTTATCTCATTGAGAAGTAGAAGCTGCCATTCTCACATCTATCTTCAATCAGTTCCACCCATTTAGCTGGTTTAATGGGTGTTTTATGGGCACTCACTGTATGCAATCCTTTAATAAAGTTAACATCACAGACACCACAGCCCCTATATACCATCATCTATATAACTTCCAACGCTGGGACCTGGCTGTGCTGAGCTGTGAAGGGCTGGGGTGAGCTTGGGGGCATTTTCTCCTGCTTCCTCAAGGAAATTGAGAAATTCACACATCAAAATCATCCCGGAGGAGCTGGAACTTCTGCCATTGTATTCAAATAATCTGTACCCAGCTGGGACCATTGCTCCAAATCATGCAATAGATTACTGATCCCAAGACTCTCTGGGTTGCTTTTGATTGCCTCTGTTCTGTCTGGAGGTGCTTCACAGGATGCAGTGCCCTGGTCCCCTGAGACTGTGGCCATAATCAATCAGTGATGGAGAACTTCAGCTAGCAGTGGATATGTATTATACAGTGGCTCTCAAAAGTATTCAACCCCTTGGACTTTTCCACATTTCATGAAATCAGAATGGATTTAAACAAAGTGAAAAATATAATCTGCAAATTGTTCCAAATTAATTACAAATACAAAACAGAAAATAATTCAATGCATAAGTAATTAATGTGCTCTGGGGGATATTCAATGCCTTGGAATTGTTGTTATATTCTACCCCATATTGGTGCTTTCAACGAATTATGTGACTTCTAAAGACAGTTGGTTTACACAGCTCAATCAGGTGTGTCAGAGCAAAGGGGTGATTACTTATGCATTCAATTATTTTCTGTTTTGTATTTGTAATTAATTTAGAACAATTTGCAGATTATATTTTTCACTTTGACATTATGGAAATTTTCTGTGTTGATCAGGGGCAACAATTCCTGATTAAATCCATTCAGATTTCATGTTTTAACACAATGACATGTGGAAAAGTCCAAGGGGGTGAATACTTTTGAGAGCCACTGTAACTGAATGATATTAAGCAAACATGCCTTTTGTTTATGATAGAAATGAATGCTCAAAATAAAATCAAACTTGCCCGGATATAACACCTAAAGACCACGCACCATATTCTACCAACAGGTTCCTGGCATGTTTGTAATAATAAATGCTTAATGTAACAGTGCAAACCTCTTATAGAGCTATACTTAAATCATCTGCAAAGATAATTCTGCGCTGTGCATTACAAGGACATCTCATTGGTTTTACTTTCATATCACACTCTACAAAAATACCCATCATCACATCTTTCTCTCCCGTGGATTTGTTAACGCTGCAGGTGAACGAGTGATTACAGGCACACGGGTGTTGAGAAAGCAATCTTCGGTGGCAATCTTTGATGATCAAAATAATTACCCAGAAGAACCGGTGGCTCGTTCCCGTGCTCTTGAGAATGGTCTGAGTTTCTCCTGCAGCGGCTGCAGCCGTCGCTCAGGATTTGTATCCTATTGTATAATACGTGTCAGCTTTAATTTATTTGGCAGGTGTAGCTGAAAATGAAAAAAGTTAAAACCATTCACTGCAAGCGCGCTGGTCTCTCCCACTCCTTTAGGGGTTTAGTGCTGTTGCAGGAGTGCGGCTGAAGGTTGTGAAATGGAATTAGTGGTAAAACGGGACAGGGCAGTTTGGTTCCTCCATTAGAACGGGGCCTTTAGCATCACCAGGGCTGGATATCATTTTAAACAGGCTATCAACAACATGATTGGAGTTATTTCAGCTCTGTGTTACTCCATCGTTTGGGGCAAGGTAGTGCACAAACCAGGGATTACGCCAATCTAGAGCGGTCAGGACCTGCTGTCTCATCCAGTCCAGGTTAGTCGAGTGATTTCCTGCTCGGCTGCTCATACTGTGTATATATTACAAGCCTATTGTGATTAAAGGCGTCCTGGGGGCCAATAGAAAACCCATGTGGGAGGAGATGAATTGCATCCGCCAACAGGCTGTGTGCGGTTTGAAATGTGTTCGTCTGATGTGAAGAATTAGGGGGGCCGTGCAGGAAGCCAGAAAGCAACTCTAAAATAATAATAAAAAAGAATTCCACAGTGTGCCGGAATTCCTATGAAATGAGTAGAACATCTCTCCTGGAGTGTGGGGAGTGTGTGCTCGGAGTTAAGTTATTAACTGTACCACACATCATGTGGACATTCGGCAGCACGAGAAATGAGATACTGTTGCACATTATCAATCTGCCATGTTTCTACAGCAGGCTGTCTGAGCTGAAGACACAGAGAAATCAGTGACAGGTGATCGTTTCCAATATACAATGTCAGTGTCTTCCCAAGAAACAAGATGGAAATACAATAGACAAACAGAGCAGGTGTTTTTAATTGCTTTTTTATTCTTCCCACTATAATATATAAACATCTGGCATCTCCTGGCCTGTCCTGAGAGACACAGTCCAGTCCAGCAGGGTCTCAGCTCTTTGAGCAAAAATAGGTCTGGTGAGGTATTTAAATTCTAGTAATGGGTTTATGAGGACTGCAGTAAAGGTGGTACAAATGTCAAAATAAAGAAGACACTAAACAGTTCATAGATAAAGAGAGGTATAAAATGTGCTCAAAATCGAACAGTAAATTGAGTATCTCTGCGGGGAGAGCCCTATAGCGGCACGTGATCACAGCTGTGTGTGTGTGTGTGTTTGAGTCTGTGTGTATGTGAGTGTGTGAATGTCTGTCTCTGTGTGTGTGTGTGCTCTCATCTACCTATGAGTGGGGACCTAAGCATCGTAACACACCCACGAAGTGGGAACTTGGAAACGAAGTGGGGACCTTAGAATGTTAGAATGGTGCCTCGACCCCCCCAGTGAAGTTTTTTGAAAATGACCAAGTGGGGACCTGGGGGGTCCCAGGTGCTGCCCCCTGTAGGCTGGAGCTGGTATTTCGGTCACTAACACATACGCAAACCTAACACACTCTGCCTCCGAGGCAGCTGGGGATCTGTCACTGAGGGCCTTGAAACCATATAGGGCTGAAACTGACTGTCATTCAGAACATTGCACTGACATTTATATTGACAGTAGGTACTTTAATCTTTATTATTAGTAGTTATAATAAATCATCATCATCATCATAATAACATTACTATTATTAACAACAACAACAACATTAGGAAAAAGGAGTAAAACATGTTTTAAAACTTTAAATTGCATTTGAATCCTAACCCCATTCATCCAGATCCCATTTCAGATTACATGGTATTTATGATAAAATATGTATACAATAATCTAAATTTAAAAAATCTTAATAAGTAAATACATCTGAATTGATAAAGTAGTATAGTATTCCCTAAAACGACTTGTTAAAAAAATAAAACAATATATAATGTGTTTAAAATGTAATTAGTGTGAGTTTGTGTGTCGTCCTGGGATATATAAGTGGGGACTCGTGCCGCTCTCTGCTATCTTAGTGGGGACTTCATCCGACTCCTTGGAGAACAATAAGATGATCTTTAACATGTTTTTCTTTGTTTGTTTTATATATTTATATATTATTTATTTTCTAACAATATAGTTAAACACACACCCTGGTGTGTGAGTGTCGTTCTGGCCTATTTAAGTGGGGACTCCATTTTATTAAACTCCCCTGAGAAATATAAACACAATCGCGGATGGGAATACTTCCATAATATATTTAAAAATACATTTCTATTAATTCTGCTTCTGATGTGTTACATGTTGTCTAGCGTTGTACTTACACACACACACTGGTGTGTGAGTGTCGGTCTGTGCTATCCAAGGGGTCATTGGTTACTATCCCACTGGGGACACAGGAGTGTGAGTGTCGTCCTGCACCATATAAGTGGGGACCCGTGTTGTTAGGCACCCCCCAAGTGGGGACTCTATGATGAATATTAGTAGAAGAGATATTCAACCTGATAAACCTTTACAACACGAGTCACAGTCTAATGCTGAGAGCTGCTGTACAGCAGGTTCCTCTAGCAGACTGGCGTATTGTACCTCCACTGCTCCATCACACACTGTCGTGTGAGAACAGCCGCTCTGAACGCACAGAGAGACAACACTGCGCAGGATACTGTGTGTCACCAGCTATTACACACACAGCTGTTCTCTATTCAATGATGACGATTTACACACAAATTCAATTAGACTGATTGGGGGTGGGGGGAAAAACTAATATTTGGTTGATTTAAACTGTGTGATATATAAAAGTAAACTACAACACAGAAACAAAATGGTAAAATAAGTGGATTAGTATTAATGTCTTTAAAAGTACCTTTTTTGTTGTTTTCGGCAACAGCAATTAGCTCACAAATAAAGTTCAGCTCTATATAAAGATGACATATAAGTTGATGTCTAAAATGTACATACCCCAGCGTATCACAATTTCAATATACTGCAGTGTTTACTTTTGAGAAGAATGTTCAAACATCTCAAATTAATACATCACAAAACACAAGACACTACACATTTGCATACAAAAAAAGTCTGAAGGTTGTAGACAAAGGACGTTACAGTTGAGCCCGTACCCAGAGTCAGTATTAACAGCAGCCAGGGTGAAAAGTCATAAAATTATAAAAACACCATATATTTAACTCAGAAATTCAAATCTTAATTGATATATTGTTTTATATAGATAATACTTACATTTTCCAACAAGAACATTAAATATATATATATATATATATATATATATATATATATATATATATATATATATATATATGTATATATATATGCTAAATTGTATGACTTGATTATATTCCTTAGCTGCATATCCAGTGTCTTGCAGCCTTTGTTCAGCTGAAGCAGAAGCAGCCGCTTTTCAAGCTGTCAATGTGAAACCTGTAGGTCTCACTGTGACTCAGCTCCTCTGTTCATCTCGCTGCTCCAGTGCTTCACGGATCCAGACAGGCAGGCCCAGCGCTGGACTCATCCTTTCTTCACTGCACTTATATGATTTTTTGCTTAAGTGATAATTGTTTCTTTTTACTTTTAAAATGTTTTACAACACTCTTCCAACTGTTCAATTTGAATAAATAAAAAGGAAACCTCTTGCCTTCAGCATTCTGTCACAGAAAGAAATGTTTGATCCTGTGCTCATCTAATGGGAACTCAGAACATATTGCAAATCTGCAAACACAAACATAAAAATGTTTTTTTCTGTATGGCCTCAAATGTAATGTAACTGACCCCCATCCTAGGAGCCCTGACTAAACTTTATTTTACACAAGAGACAAAAATAATGACATCTTGCAATTATGTGAATACAGAAGTCACATATTAATGATCAAAATAATACATGTGTGAGGATGTGCACTGAGGGGGGACAGAACTGTATCACAGAAAGAAAATTGGACAAAAATATACCAAGAATGCTGTAGGTTTTGGTCCAGGAAGGGAGGAACCCACTTTGTGTGTGTCCAGTCTACCCAGTCTAGTTTTTTATTTATTTATTTGGTAACTGCAATTAGCTTACAAATACATTTCAATATACTGGTGTGTTTAGTTTTAAGTAGAATGTGCACACATCTCAAATTAATACATCACAAAACACAAGTCACTACATATTTGTATAAAAAGTATTCGCAATGTTGTACAGGTTTGTAATTTGCTATACAGTTCTGGGCTCCACACTTCTAGAAAGATATTGCTGTTCTTACAATAAATGGTGCCATATAGATCCAAAACGGGTTCCATGGCTCGCTTCATATCTGACCCTCAACAAGGTTCCATGTAGATCCATGTCTGAAGCTGTCTGGTAGGAACCTTAGAGGTTCACAACCAAATGGTTCAAAACGGACCCATGTACGTGCTATTTGTGAAACACCCTTTTCACCCATAAACGCTGCATTAAAAAATGTATTAGTTTAATTGTACCCCACTTTTAATAACTTATTTTTTGGTTATTGTTGCACATACAACAGTATAAGCTTTAACTCATAGCAACTACTGTATGATATGAGTGACTGTATACTGGAAGTTGAGAAACACACAAAGGTGTGGAATATTTTAATTAATGACATTTAATCAAAGTGATGATGAGTGAAAACAATACATATAGTAGCACTTAGTGCGCACAACAGGTTCAAAGCAAAGGAACACTCTGACCCAAACCTCTTATTGATTGATTTTTTGATTGAGTGATTGATTGATTGGTGTCTGCTCATATGCTCTTTCTAGACAGAGACAGAGGGGAAGGCAGGGCGCTGTGCCAGGTTCCTTCAGAAGAGCCAGGGTGAGACAGAAAAAGTTGTGAGAGGACAACTCATAAACATAATAACATCCACACAACCATTTACATGTCAACCAACCCTGAATCCTTTGTGGAGGAGAACTTTCTCTGAAGTCACTCAAAAACACGACCGGATTTTGAATACAAGTGATCTGGTGAGTAACTTTCTACATTTGTATGATTAGCAAAGTGCAAAATAGTCAAAATAAAGCTGTTGATCTCATGGTCCATAATACGTACAGCAGCTACACAATGCAATGCTGCAACACAGCGTCTCAAAACAAAGTCATCACAGAGCGCAGCCAGGAGCAACCGGCCGACCGATCAGAGGCCTAAATCGTCCGGATCTTTCTTGGCTCGCGGCTAATGAGTGTCCCCTTGGGCCCCCCCTGGCGCCTGCTGGTCTGCAACTCTCCCGGGGCTGGACTGTGGTCAGCGGGTACCGGCTGTGGCGTGCAGCGCTGTGCTTGGAACTCCACTAACAACCCCACTCCAGTTAGAGGCAACTCCTCTGTTTCCTAGACATCAACCAGTTCATAATCCATCTACTTACATTACCCTGAATGCCTTGAGCTTCCAATTTGAGGGTCAGTCTTTGGTGGGGAACCTTATCAAAAGCTTTTTGGAAATCTAAGTATATCATATCATATGCTTTCACGTGATCTACAGCTGCAGTTGTGTGTTCAAAAAATTCTAATAAATTAGTAAGACATGCTCTGCCTCGTCTAAACCCATGTTGATTATCTCCAAGAATATGGTTTTCATTAAGATGCTCCTCTATTTTCTGTCTAATCATTTTGTCCAACATTTTACAGGTGATGCAGGTGAGACTGAGTCTGTAATTTCCTGGCTCAGTTTTGTCCCCTTTCTTGTGGATTGGTATGACATTTGCTGTCTTCCAGTCAGTTGGCACATCCCCTGTTCTAAGTGTCATTTGGAATAATTGAGTTAGCGGTCTATAAATAATTTTCCTAATTTCTTTAAGTACTGTTGGAAATATCCCATCTGGCCCAGGTGATTTGTTTGTTTTTAATTCTGCTAGTCCCTTTAGTACCTCCTCCTCATTTATCCTGTAATAATATCCTGTCCGAAGCTCAGCTCAGTTTCTGTTTCTACACAAAGAATTGTCAAACTAGTCACTTTAATATCTTTATTGTACAGACATGTGTGATGGCAGGCTGGTCGCTGTGTTGCGTTTTGCTTTCCAGGTGTTTTTCCTGCGCAGCGAGAGCAAGCAGCGTCAGTGAGTCCAGGCCCCAAAACATTTCGGCAGCATGAGGGTCTTCTCCGTTGTTCCCGAGTAAAGTCAACAGTTATGTCAGTTTTAACACCATATTTTAACTATGTATGCATCTTTCTGTCATTTATGATTTATTACAGCGCTAGGGATAGTTCTCCTGATGCAGTTATTTATGTGTTTTTAAACTCAGTGAGGACCTACAGTGGGAGCTTCTGCACACGGCTCCACTCTCTTTTAATCGGGCTACAGAGATGAAGAGGGCCCATTCCCTCCATCTCAACCTTCGCCAGGGACTGGTCCTTGCAGAAGCATCGGGTCTTCTGCACCTCTGTCAGCCGTGCAGGTTGATAACGTTCCCCTGCTTCCCCTTCAATTTCATGAAGGACGTCCAATTCCATCGGTCCTTCTGGCTGCAGCCTTCTTGGTCTGAACTGTTCAAATAAACACCTGATGCTTGGAGATGTCTTCACACGGTCCAGTCCTCCGGGCTGCGGCACTTTTGGTTGGAACCGTGTGAAGAAACGCCTGATGCTTGGGGTGGTATAGACTCGATCCATCCTCTCGATGTGGCTCTCCCAGCTGCAACTTGAATTATGAGCTCACCTGGGCGCTTGGCTGCTTTAATACTGACTTGTCATCATGGGTACAGCATTGTGAGCATTGTGCCATGTCTCAGTGGGGTAATGGAGTCTCTGAGTTCTGGCCTGGCCAATCAGAATGCTCTGTCTGCAAAGACTCTGTTGTAACACTCACAATGTTACACAAGTGGGTGATTAAACACCCACCTGTCCCTTTAACTAGATACAGTAGCCTGGCCAGGTAAAAACTTTACTTCCCACAGTCCTCTGGTTCTATCTCTTCCCCCATTGGCTCATTCAAATCCTCCATTATCCAATCACAGCCTAGGCAGCACCTGTTTAGTATATATAGGGCAGTCATAGCTGGGTTGATGCCATTACTATTGTTGTTTCGCAAACCTTTCTATACCATCCTATTTCTATTGTGTCTACTTTGATCAAACCTACCAACAGTGCATTCAGACATCTACATACTTCTTTGTTTTTTGTTTTCTAGTAGCACTGTTGTTTATGTAGGGGTTTATGGTTTTGTCTTGAGTGGGATCCTGTCGGGTGTTCTGTTACAGTTTGTGTTTTGGTTTGTTCTGGACTTCCCTCACTGCTGCATTCCCCTTCACTCATCATTCCTGGATTATTCCCCAAGACCATTGCAATGCTCTCAATTTTTCCAGTCAATCTCCTCATCCTTCATTGCTGTTTTCACTGGACTTCTGCTGGCTGAGCTCGCTCCATTCTGTTGACATTGGTTTGTTTTTCCAGGATCACTTTCATCAACACTAATTGCTAATTTATTTTGTTACTTTGCAGCACCGTTCATTTGACTGTTATTTTGTTACTTTTCTTCAGCCTGTTCTCATTTCCTGGACTGCATCCACTTCAATCCCATTTATCTAATTGTTTTCTACATTGTGTGTTTGTTGGGTTTGTCTGTCTGTGGAGGGTCTGAATGTTAATGAGTGTTTTGGGCTCCTTCTTCATCTCAAGACTTTATTCTTTTTTTTCCTCTTGTATTCCCAGTACTTTCCTACCTTTTACCAAATCCTTTACCATATATCAATTAAAAAATCTTCTCTATCTTTATCCTATAGTCGTTTCTCTTGTCTTACCTTCTACGCTTTACTTATTTCATGGCTTCTTTCCTATCTATCCCATTTCTGTTTCTGTCATACTGAATCCCCACAATAAACTGTAACTGTTAAGAATTGACACAATCGATGTCCCTGAGTTTGCTGTTTGTCACCCTTGCTGACGTAGTTTAACTGTTTATTGAATAGGCCAGTAATCACTCCGTTTGGAGGACAGTGCGGCTGCTTAACAGTCGTGCAGGGTGATCATTACACTGTGACATCATATCCTGCCTACAACCAAGTGTGTGAGGGTGGTAGGGGTTCATTGAAGTTCATGTTCATAATAGTGCAAAACAGTAGAGGAGTTCTTGACATCAAAGTTCTATGTTAATACAGCATACAGCATAAGCACAATCAAGGAGTGTGGTGTACGTGTACGTGTACGTGTGTGAGTCAGTGTGGGGGGGGGCTGCACTTTCTTTATTCCTGATCTCTGGGTTTCTAGGAGGAATCCTGTCAAGGC
Source organism: Amia ocellicauda (assembly GCF_036373705.1). Taxonomy (NCBI): domain Eukaryota; kingdom Metazoa; phylum Chordata; class Actinopteri; order Amiiformes; family Amiidae; genus Amia; species Amia ocellicauda. The sequence continues at coordinate 24,485,219 of NC_089869.1, forward strand.
ACATTATGCCATCAACAACTGCTTTACATGAATTGATAGAGGAGGAATCTGACAACAGGTGCGGGGAAGCCTTTATCCGTGTTCAAAGTTCATTAGCAGAGACAAAGTGAGCATATTGATCCTCACAAATAAAAATGATCATGATACACAGTGCTACAGTCTCTGGAGGAGCTCTGACGCTTCACCGCAGCACAGCACTGAGCTGCAATATCACAACAAACATGACAAATCATCACATTTTGAAAGTAGTGATGGAGTTCTGTCTTTGCCAGACCTACAACTCAATCGTCTCTCTCTGTGAGGCGATAAAGAGCTCAGACTCAATACGGCTGGATTTATCTGACTGGATTTGCCTCCAGTGGTAGGGAAATCTTAATTTTACATCTCCAGAGGGCCTGGGAGATGTAAATTGAGAAGGAAGGGAGCAATATATTTGAGTTGTGTAATCATGGATTATAATTTTCTTCTAAACATTTGCATAATGCCGGACCGCAGGTTTGGAAATTGGAAATCACCAGGTCTGTCCTGGGGCTGAAACTGGGTGAAGGAATGTGATATTGAAGGATGCAGCTCAATCCTGGATATATCTTATATGAAATGCAGTGTCAGAATAGGCATTAACTGAAGCATACCTGGTTCTACTGATTTAATTGTACTTTGATTACCTCCCAGTGTGCCCTTTGTCTTTGTCTTTGTCTTTGTGTTTGTGATATTGTCTCTGAAAATACAAACTTAAAACTAGAATAAATGTATTTGTTTTCTTGGTAAGCATAGAATTGGTTCAAAACTGCTTTAAAAGAAAAGAAAAAGCCATAACCCTATCGCAGACTGAATCCATTACAGCAGATGATACCAGATGATGAAAACAGAATTTATATTTTACCGTCTCCTGCTTAATGCACTTCACCCGGCTCAGTGTTGAAGCCACAGCTTTCGCAATAGAAATGCAGTCATGAATACCGAGACCCTGCCCGCTCTGACCGCCTGCCTCTCGTCTCTTTGAGGGGAGCAGATATTAGTTTTCTGAAGCTGTGCATATGTGTTCAGTGAGATTTTCCACGGCATGTTTAATGCATCTGCAATCATAACTTGCTTTTGCCCACTGAAGGATATTGACCAGGTAAGAATGTGGGAATTAGGAGTTTGCTGGGAAGATCTGCATTTAAAACGTGCTTTCAGCTTCTCCCTTGTAGGACAATTGAACCTCAGTGTATTATTGAGCAAGCCAAAGAAGGAATATTAATGAGAATTATTCGTATTTTTCACTTGGAAAATAAATTATTTAAAATACGTGTGTTTTTGTTGTTGTTTGTTTTGGTTTAAAAAACTACCAATGTGGAATACAGTCTTGGAGTCAAGCAGCCATTTACAGGCTTTTACTCAGGCTTTCTGTTCACAACACTGAACAGAGAACATTAGTACTTGCATGACTGTTACTCGATTTCATACTCTGGCTAATTTTTAAATGGGACGCTGTGTTTGTTATGATATAGCCATGTGCCCTTAATTAATATATGAATTTGTATTAGGAATATATTAATTCATGGTTGCTGGTGTTTATTATACCTTCATTGGCGCACACTAGATTTAGGAGTCTTTGCAGTTTGCTGATTCTGCCAGTTCTGCCTTTCCAGGGCAATTGCGTCGGAGTTGTCAAGCTGCTAAAGAAGGCAGATTTTAAACACTATATTATGGCTTGAAGGCTGCTTAGGCTCCAGCGTCTTTTGGGGAAATGTGATACTACGGAGTCTGAACAAAGTTACTCGTAGCTGTCAGGACTGCAGGCGCCATCGCAGGGAAAACGGCAGAAGCTCATCTGAAACTTGTTTACTTCAGGACCCCACGCTAATGCCTTTCATCGATTTCCTCTCCCCCGAAACACATCCCGGCAGACTGATAACTTCATTTCGAACAGAGAAATTGCGTTACTCAGCATTTCGCAGCAGCCGTCACATGGCATTAGACGTCTGTGATGGGGGACGAGGCTGGAGCTGATGGACACCCCTGAGTACATTCACGCAGGGCAACGAAGTGGAAAAGCCCCCGTCTGACTGCGAGGGAATTTAATTGAGGAAACCGTAGTGAACACGGAGACGTTTCCTCGCAGGGTGCTCTGGGCAAATCCCCAGTTGCGGACTCTAAGCCGTGAGCATCTCCGGCTGAGCTTGAGTCTGTCTTCTTTATTGGGAGATTTGTTCAGTCCCGTCGCAGAAGCGGCTTCTATTGCATTTGTAAACCAACAGGAGTTTACAGGTGAAATATATATTCTTTATTGCTTGCTTTCCATTTTTTCTGATTTAAAGGGGCAATATTCTCTTCTGGACCTGGAGGGCCAGTCACAGTATCGGCAACAGAATATCGTTAGCAGCTAAAGGCCTATTAAATCAATAACTGATTCAGCCAAGCCATTAACAGTTGGGATGCGGAGACGCAGAGAAACACAATCTGTGTACGAGCGACTGGGAAAGTAGATTTCACAACAGAGCCGCAGAAACTCAAATGAAACAACACAGAGACTGTTCCTGCACGTAGACAATGCCTGGCTTGTCTGAATGTGAATGCGGTTGCCTGTTTCTAGGTCCCTGTGCTTCCCCTGTCCCTGTCCTGCCGGTCGGCAGGGGTTGGCAGATGTTTCAGTGTAGAGAACAGCGAACGCAGCGAGTTGCTGGAGATACTAGGCTGGTAAACGTGGGGAAGGTAATAACCTCATCTCTTTTTAAGCAGCGCGGCCCTGAGAGTTCAATTAAACTCCCTGTTTCAGGAGACACCCAGGCCAGCCGAGACAGACGACACGGAGACAATGCATCGCCTTTAATGAGCGTCTGTCCCCCGCTCTTGGAGCACAATCCAATGCAGCCACATACTGCCTTATTATTCAATGTCACTGGTGCCCAGAGATACTGCGTCTCTGTGGACTCATAATGTAATTGCTGACTTCCATACCAAAATAATTAATCCTCTACTTTGTTTCTCGTCGGCACGTAATCCGGCCTCTACTCTGGTGTAAAAGGGTGTAGTGTGCACAGCGTGCCACGCCACTGCCTTTTCCATCGGTCCGTGGTCTCACGCTGGGCGCCCCCCGAGCAGCTGTCCCCGGGGTACGTGAGGTGCAGAGATGCTGCAGGCTGGCTACTTTGCTCGAGGACACCCCCACGGGCTGGCACACAACACAAGCCCCGTCTCCACCGCGCTCAGCCTGCAGAGAGGGACGGGCATCGGTGGGCAGAAGCTTCCACTGCAGGTTGTGGGTCAAACTTCGTGTCCAGGTTATCCACACTTTTAATGTTGACAGTGAGATTCTACTGGGGCGTCAGCTTCATGTCAAATCCCCAGTGTAGCTGCAGCTCAGGACGTGACGCTGTGATGTCACTGACGCAGAAGAGAACGGGTCCAACGATCGGCCCCATTGTCCGTCACGCGCTCTCGGATGGGGAATGCGATTGCACATTTGCAGGCTTCTTTGTGATGCTCTTGATGTGTACCTTTCTAGTGGATGACTGTGGATGCTGAGGACACATCCCATCCTCAAATATTTTAATTATGCAAACCCTATTTTGGTACAGTGACTAAAGCCTGTCAGCAGAGCCCAGCTTGATGTGTCTTTGACGTGAGACTGCGGTGAGGCGCAGTGGATCTGGCACACTGGCCTTGGTGTGTGTAGCGCCCCTGGCCAGACTTACCCCAGCAGAGCAGAACAACACAGAGACTCCTCAGCCTGAGCAATAAGCTACCTGCATTAAATATTCAAGCCGAAAACAATTCGATCACAAACACATTTGTTAAGCTACCAACTCGTAAGCCGTGGCTTTCCTCAAGGCCGGGCTGAAGTCCTTGTAATGATGAATTAAAGGCTTGCTCTCTTGAACTTTCATTGACTCCCGCGCTCTGTCATCAGCCTGGAGACGCAGCCGCACTGCTCATCCTGCAGGCGCTTTGTTTTCATCGCCACACATGTCTGTATACTTTGGAGTATCATACTAGAGCTACAGATTGTCTCTACTGATCGTTTTTTGAATGCTTACAGTACATTGCAAACATAAAGAGTCAGTGGCCCTGTCCTAGAAGGTGAAGTGCTGCATCCAATGAAAACCTCCCACCACTTAGCTCAGGATGAATATCAATCCTTCTCAGGGCTCCTCTGGATTAATTTAAGGTCAAAGTGAACGCTTTGCCAACAACTTCAGTGCAGCAGCCTAAGTGACAGAATTATAGCAGGCTTACGTCTTTTTAGCTTAAAGAAACAAAATTGCTGCCACCCTCCCCCAGGGGACAGGATCAGCTGACGGCAGGTGGAGGGAACCAGAGCCAATAGCAGCTGGGTCTTTAACCGTGCTTCTGGAGAAAGGAGACATTCACGTATTGTGTCAAGAAGATTCACCAAGAGGTTGAGCTGGAATCATGAGCAACATTGACGCTGAGAGTAAAGGCCATGGTCAGACAGCAACTGTGCCAGATGTGCTTAAATACCCAACATTCGCTTGTGTTCAGATGGGTTCATAATGTGCAAAGCTCTTCACCAAACTATTATACAGAGCAAAATTATTTTCCAGCTTCCCAATTATTGTGAGGAATGCACTACACACCTCAGAGCTACACCGCTGTGTGTATTAATCTGTCACTGCGGTCATTATGCTCAGTTCAGACCTAACACATGCTGTCTGATCAGCATCCATCTTTGGAAAATCAGCAATACATTGTGCGACAGTGTGGGAGGAGTGGTTTAGAGAGGAGGTACTTTAGGATCGCACGGTTCCTTCATCAACCTTTCTAAGTGACGGTGAAAGCGCCAGGTCACGCACCTGTTCTGCTGGCCAACATACACACACCTGTCCTGCATTAAGTACCGGTATAAAAACACCCCCCCAACAACACTCGAAGCAAAGAACCTGTCCTTCACATATGACCTACATCTGATAGACAAGCCCCCATAAAACACTATCCCAGAACATTAACGATGGGTCTGGTAAATCCTCCAAAACAACCCCATATGACAGCAAAACAAAGCCACGACCCAAAACGGACACGGCTCACACCCCACGCCAAGCCACGATTGTTTGTTTAGTAAGGTTGTGAATTTTAAAGACAATTGAAAGGATGATCTGTAGGTGTTTCAGCTCAGGTTGCAGTTTATACCACAGGCTGCGGAGGCCAACATCTGACAGCAGGATTTGATATTTGACCCCACGACAGCTGACTAATACACTAATTAATTAATTAATTAATTAATCTACACACAGTGCCACTGCTTTCCAGGGTGTCGAGGGCACTGGAGTGTGCTTGTTTCTATGGGTTTATGTTTATATATACTGGGTGCTCCACTTACCAAAGACAAGCTGCCTGGGTCAATTGGCTGCGCTATTTTGCCCTGCCCTTGTGTGTGTGTGTGTGTGTGTGTGTGTGTTTGTGTGTCAGTGTGTGTGCGTGTGTGTGTGTGGTTGTTACCCTGCCTTGTGCCTTATCCCTGTTACAATCTTCCTCATGGGCTAAAGAAAAACAGTACTAGCCAGAATAGGACTCTAGCTTAAAGGCAATCTGAAAAATATAAAATAAAGAGATCAGAGGCAGCTTTGATGGAGTGGAGTAAAACTAATTAAAGACATGTCGGCAAGTAGAAATCCCAGCACAGTGCCAGGGAGCTGCGGCACGTGGGGCAAGAGCTGCAGAGAGAATGTGTAGCCTGATTAAAGAGAGAGAGAGAGAGAGAGAGAGAGAGAGAGAGAGAGAGAGAGAGAGAGAGAAGGCTGGACACAGCAGGAAAGCAGTGCACCCCAAGGTCAGGGAGACCACAGCAGAGAGCTATACTGGCTTTATTTACAGCCCCCAGCACGTGATGCTGTGTCAGATTGAAGGCACCTTTTAATAAAATAACACCAACACCAAACAAGACAAAATCAAAGAGACTTTTCAGCGATTAGAAATCTGCGTTCTGATGCACTGAGGGGACACAGCAGAGACCTCCTTATATGGGCTGTGGAGGGTCACGTGGTCAACAGGAGCTTCATAAAACAAAGCAATCAAGACTAAAACCTCTTAAACAAGTATCCCATTGGATGATCGCTCAAACATGTAATTATTGCAATGGAAATAATGAATTCAAGGTTTGAAAGTGTGTTTATTGTGCTTAAGCTCTCATAGCAATTAGCAATATGACATCACCTGAAATAATAAATACTTTCAAAACACAGGTGTAGGAGGTCTGAGGTGATAACAGCAACTGCAGGATAATGTATTCACACTTTTACTGGTGTAAATGTAAAGGACCTTTCTTCAAATCTAATACTGTGGACAGTTCTGGGCTCCACACTTCAAGAAAGATATCGCTGCTCTAGAGGCAGTTCAAAGGAGAGCAACCAGACTTATTCCAGGTCTGAAGGGAATGTCCTACTGAGAGACTGAGGAACTGAACCTTTTCACCCTGGAACAGAGGAGACTACGTGGGGACTTGATCCAAGTCTTCAAAATCATGAAAGGCATCGACCACATCAAACCAGAGGAGCTTTTCCAGATCAGCAGGGACACACGCACCCGGGGACACAAATGGAAATTGGGCTTCAAGGCATTCAAGACAGAAAACATTAGACACTTCTTCACACAGAGAGGCGTCACAATCTGAACAAACTCCCCAGCGATGTGGTAGAAGCTGAAAGTTTGGGAACATTTAAAAACAGACTGGATAGGATCCTTGATCACTTAGTTATTAATGGTCACCAAACGAGCACGATGGGGCGAATGGGCTCCTCTCGATTGGACACTTTCTTATGTTTTTCTTATTTACGTATTTTTTATGACTTAATTTTCATTTTACTTTCCTAAATTATAGTTCTTATACATACAAAATAGAAAGCATTATAACACTGTTGAATATATTTTTCCACATCCTGTGGCTGTGCGCTCCTCGGCACACACCTACACGCCTGACCCTGGGTCGAGTCGAGCATTCAGAGTCAAAAGTCTTTTAAAATGTGCCGCGGATGTGGTAAATATCCTCTGCAGCCATTTAAAGATGTGTGATATTAACACTGATTTACAGGCGGTTTCATTCCACTGAAATATTGATGAATCGAAGGCTGGTGTGTTGGAGCTGTGCGTCTTCTCTTTGAATCGTCCGGAGAAACACCGGCTCGTGTGAGCGATGCTGTTCGCTGGGAGTTAAAATGCACTGCTTCGGTGTTTTATTATTTATTTGGGCAAAGCCACTGGGAAAGCGAAGAGATAGATTCTCAACTCAGCACAATTAAGAGAATGATAACTGCCCTGAGATTCGTGCTGTTTGTATTTACTGTTACATTTTCAACAAGCTCTTTTCTGAGCAGATTCACAAGTGCTAATTCCTCACACTGTCTGTACAAATCCTCGGGATTAATGTTCTTCCCTAAAATACTGGAGGAAGAGCTAGTTGCCGATCTAAGCACGCCTTGCAGCTCCTGTCTGTTTTCTTAGCTATGATGCAGCTGGGCAAGTCAGAGACCCCTGACCAGAACTGCTCAATTTGAATTGCAAACCAAACACATGGGCTGTGCGGCGCGGAGCGGTTAACTTAAGGTTAGCGTTGCAGTGGTGTGTTATTGTGCATGAAGAGTGTGTTCCCTGCAGCGTTCTCTACAGCATCAGTCCTGTCTCCTGGATAAACAGCGGCCGGTCTAGGAGTCCCTCAGCACCAGCCATTTCACTCGCACTCCTACATGCTCTGATAACTCGATTCCAGAGACGCGCCCTGAAATAAGCTTTTTCATAAATGATCAGTCTTCTTGTGTGCTGTGGCTCATCGTGTGTCTGATTCCTGCACTGAGTATCTGGGGGCACCCTCTGAAACCAGGGGCTTCATCACATGAGCCATCCTGAAATAATCTATACATTCGATGGGTAGATAGAGAGAGAGAGAGATAGTACTGCTTTTAGTAGGATGTCATAAAGTACATTGATTTTGTAGTATTGAATGTGATGGGTTTAGTTTAATGCCCACAACACGTGAGAGCAGGTCTGTCTCAGGTCGTTAATATCCTTCACAGGCTGGGCTTCTTTAAAATAAAATCATATGAAAACTACAATTATAACAGAAACAACTCCAATTGATCAATATTTCATGCATTGCTTCTTTAATACAACATCTTGTGTATACAAATTGAACATCAATATTAATATGATTATGATTATAACTCAGATCTTGATTTGTGTAGCTCCAGATCCCACGGCTTGTGCGTTTTCAGTTTACTGCAGCCGAGGAGCTGAGAGGCTATAAGGGTTAGTGAGTTGTGAAGCTGGGGGATGCGCCGACCGCATCTATGAACCTGGGAGGACCTGGCAATTTGTGACCCAGTTTAAAAAGTATGTGTCTAGATTGTAAAAGTTCATTCAGAAAACTGTGCAAAAGGTTTTAGAGCTGCTGGAATTTTCTGCTGTGTAATGAGAGTGTGAGGAATGAATAATACAGAATATTAATCAACAAACAACAATACAGTTTTAATTGTATAGGCACAAACTGGCAAGCATGTCTTCATCATTAGGAAAGAACTGCGGCTCTGAGGACTTGATTTATATCTGTGAGGCATTCCTGCTCTCGAAAGTCCTCAGAAGCAGCCGCGTCTCATCGATCTGCCTGGTTAAATATGCAGATCATTGCCGCTAATTGTGTTTACGAGATATTGAGGGTGCCTTCACGCAATACAGTCATTTCCAGATCAGTGGAAGAACAAATAAATAAATAAACGCAAGAAAAAGAGCAATTGATCATGTTATCAATGACCCATCGCACAAAGCACCAGCGAATGAAATGCGGTGCGGGGGGGGGGGGGTGTAGCGACTCGGTGCTCATCCCTGCTCCCTGCGCTGGCTCTGCTGTGGTAAACTGACTGCAGCTGCAGTAAACCGGCCCTGGCACAAAGTGGCATCTCTGTGCCTGACGTCCCTGTTAATGTCTCTGTGAGGTGACTGTGCAGGACTGGCATCTTGCACCGCTCACTGGAGTGGACCCTGTGCCAGAGCAACAGTCCTCAGAGCATGTGAGCTCCTCACAGAGCTCCTCCCTCAACTTCATAAAGTGTCAGGGGACCAGGCTTTTGGTATAGTGGGTTTAAGAGCATAAGAACATAAGACAGTGTCCAATGGAGAGGAGGCCATTCGCCCCATCATGCTCGTTTGGTGTCCATTAATAACTAAGTGATCAAGGATCCTATCCAGTCTGTTTTTAAATGTTCCCAAATTGTCTCTTCAGCCACATCGCTGGGGAGTTTGTTCAGATTGTGACGCCTCTCTGTGGGAAGAAGTGTCTCCTGTTTTCTGTCTTGAATGCCTTGAAGCCCAATTTCCATTTGTCCCCGGGTGCGTGTGTCCCTGCTGATCTGGAAAAGCTCCTCTGGTTTGATGTGGTCGATGCCCTTCATGATTTTGAAGACTTGGATAAAGTCCCCACGTAGTCTCCTCTGTTCCAGGGTGAAAAGGTTCAGTTCCTCAGTCTCTCAGTAGGACATTCCCTTCAGACCTGGAATAAGTCTGGTTGCTCTCCTCTGAACTGCCTCTAGAGCAGCGATATCTTTCTTGAAGTGTGGAGCCCAGAACTGTCCACAGTATCCAGATGAGGTCAGTGCATAGGTTTTTCGCTGTGCTCATGAGAAGTCATTTGCATGCATTCTTGAGACAGTGAATTGGTCTCAGCCTTCTGTGGGAGAAACAAGCTCTGCGTTTAAACCTTTTATACCATGCTCTGAGACAGGAAGGTCGACAACTGCTGATATTTGCCCATCCATGTTGAAATTACCATGTATTTTGTGTTATCAATTAATATTATTCCTGAGTCTGAGAAGAGACTCCCCCATCAAAACAAGAGTACACAGAGCTTGATTGGTGTGTGGGTGTAGTCCATTCTCCTACAGCTAAATAAAACCTTACAAGAGTCATACACCCCTCCTGACATTTTCAATCGAACCCTGTCGGTCCGTTCAACCCTGGCAATGTTGCTCTCTGTGATCTGTAATTGCACTGCAGTCGCCTCGGGGTAATCTGGTGTGGTCGACCAAAGCCCAGCTCCATGCGATTGTCCGTATAATTCTCCCTCATCTGGACTGCACCCAAGCGAGAGAAGGCCGTATCTGACCAGATCTGGGCTGCTGCAGGTATCCACTCTGTATCTGATTAAAGTCTGTGTGCTGCAATCAAGCCCCAGATATTACAATCCCGCAATTACGAGGCGCTACAATCAGCTGGGAAGCAATCCCCACCAATTTGAAAAAACAAACACAGAAATAATGATATCAATAAATATATAAATAAAAGCGCACGGGAAGCTATGAAAGGTTTGTTAGGAGCTGTCTCATTAAGGTGGTTATTCAGCACATGACATATCACTGCCTCTTCACTTAGCACAGCACACTCCTTGGCGTCTGCACGACTGCACTCGACGCTGTAGTCTCGACACTGGAACATTACATTCCTGCCCGGTGGCAGTAATTTCCGAGACTATCGCAGACTCTAAAAATATTTAAATGCTGACATTTTGGTCGTTAGCTGAAGAAACTGCTTACTTGGTGTTGCTAGGAAGCCATTTAATTTTCTTTAACATTTCTGAGTTGGTGTGATTGTCTCGAATCCTGCAGAGGCACGCACACACACACACTCATAGGCACACACACACACACACACTTATACACACACACACATTGATACGTGTGCTGCGACTCTTGCTCTTTATGTCTATAGTGTCAGTCACAGTATGTAACAGCTGAGAAGAATTGTAATGTCATTGGATAGTTTGTTATCGAAATAGTAATAATATAGGTAAGGAGTAGTAGTATTCATCAGGAATAGTATGTCCGATTAAGTAGGCTAGTTGCTGTAGTATAATAGCAGGTTTGTTCATGATATTGAGTCAGTTAAATGCGTTTTTAGGAAATCATGGTGCAGAACTGCAATGCCGAGAGATTGAACATCACACAGTGAATATGAACGTTCTTTTAATTTGTTCGAACGATGGTAATTCCTTACTGTTGCTATCGATCGCATGTTTCAGTGCAGATTAGCATTGTTTTACTGTTGTGTGTTGTTTTCAATGAGATTTGTGGTGTTTTTCTGATTGATTACAAATAAATAATGATTGATCTTATCCGTACAAAAAGCAGAAGCAACATGTTAAGAATCCCAGGTGCTCGTGGGAAAGTCATACCAGTTGGTCAAGTGGTAAAAACTAAATCAGAGCGCATGGAGATCCGACACAAGATGCTTATTCTGCTGCTGCTCATGTAAGCACATAGACACCCGCATTGCTTTCCTGTCGATGAGGAGGGAACGAGACAGGAAACGCACCAGGCGGATGTTTTATTCTTTCACATTTATTATGGTCACATTTACCACAGCAATATTTAGCTGTGTGTGTTCATATTCATCTGCCAATTTCCCTGTTCCTGTCCTAATAAATTAGACATAATATCCTGACATAATTGTTAATCTTGCCCAAGGCTTATCAAACACCCCTGAATGTCATTTTTTTATTTTGGTGTTGAATAGTTTGCTGTTTTTCCGCTGTGGGAAAGGTGAAAGGTCACTGATCATAACTCGTGTATCATCCAGTTTCCCACTTGTAATTATGACTTGATTGCCCGCTTGTTATTTCCCAGTTTCCAATACCACCCGACTGCAGCATTAGTTTGGTTGGTGCAGCACAAGAACTATCCGAATGTAATAATAACAACAATAATCTTATTATTAAGAAGAAGAAAGATCTTGCAAGAGAACAAGGCTGCATGTTCTCACATGCAGATTAATAACAATTATTCTCAAACGACTGGATGTATCTAGATCAATGAGGAGGAAACTTAATTAAAAAACACACGCTGTGATAATATTGTCGTATTTTAAACTCTGCTTCCTGGTAATCATGCAGCTGAGATGCCAATAAACACACAAACACTTTGTCAGGATTCCTGCTTCATCTGTTCTGGTTTGGGTTATTAAAATAAACCCGAGTGATAAAATCAGGGCTGAAAGCGCACTGCGGAAGGATCCTGCTCTCGCTCTGACACCTTTATTATTCGCTTGTCTTTGTTTCCCCCCGTAAAACAGGTGACTGAATCTGCAGACTTTATTATTCATTACCATCGAGTCGACATGCGTGCCTCTGCAGCTCTGCTGCCCTCTGCCATCGTGCTGCTCCTGAGGGAGAGAGGGAGAGGGAGGGAGGGAGGGGTACACAAAGGCTTTTGTGGATGAAGGGGCATCACTGGTTCATCACCATTGTCACTGAGCTGAGAGCCGCGGTTTTATTTCTATCACGCCAGTTCAGTACACAGAGATGGATAAGGGTGTACACTGTAGTGCACGTCCTCTGGAGATCAGAGCAAGAGAAGCCTTGCTTAACAAAACATATATACAGGGCACACAGCACTTAAAAGTCAAACAACAATTGCACTACAAGCCCAGGAATGGGACAAGCTCTCACTGTGCTTCACTCGGCGCTCGTCCCCTCCGGGCATGTCCAGACAGTGGCTGTCATGTATCGTCAGTGAGATACTAGTGCTGCACAGAAGCAGGACAGTTTTAATGTGTTTGTTTGGTTTTTGTTCTGCTCCCATGGTGCTCCTGCTCTTTGTGCACAGGACGCTGCGCTGTTTCACAAGCTGAGCAGGTCTGAGCTCGGTGTTGCTGACTTCATCGGGACTCCAGTCTGTGCCCTCCTGTGCCCAGTCACTCGCTGCTGCTGACAGGAAAGTCACACTCGCTGGGCAGAGGACAATTCATGCCCCTGTTGAGGGTCCCTCTCTGGTTGTTTGATATTATCCAGTGGCCCGATACCTGCCCAGCGAAAACAGAAACAGAAAAACAATCCTCCTTAGTGTAGCAGTGTTACTGAGGCTGGGGAAATACACTATGGCATTGTGTGTGTTGTGCATGAGTTGTGCATGAGTTGTGCATGAGTAGGCATGGAAGGAGGCGTGCTCAGCTCTGGCAGGGGTTGCTGGGGTGCTGATTGGTGGGGACAGACACAGGGAAAGTCTTTGCAGTATTTAAGAAATTACATTTGTACAATTTGTGTCTTTAAGCTTCTTTCATCACTAAATTTGAATATCACAGGTTTTCTTTATTTATCTGTCGTGGCTGTGCTTTTAATCTCAGCTTTTTTCGGCTGAGATTTGAAAGAAAAAGATAAATAAGTAAATGTATCCATCTGTGAAATATTGTGTTTGGATTTACAGCCCGATTGTCGGTTGTCTTCTGAATAAACTGTAATCTAGGTCACAGAGCAGAAGCACACGTATTTCACTTTGCTTTATGCTCAACATAACTCTGGCTGATGTAAGTCCTTCAAAGCTCTTCTGCCCATTATCTGAAATCAGGGCTTCAAAAGAGGAGATATTATGAGCCTCCGTGAACGCGTGCGCTGGTACCGGACGTGTGTCGGGTGATGGAGTGACGTCCGGCTCGGCCCGGTCGAGGCCTGGAGGGGAGGCGGGGGGTTGACAGAGTGATGCACTCAGTGTGTCTAAAATAAAAACCAATGCTTTGTGTCTATGCCTGCTGTAGAGTGTGCATTTTACTTTCACATTATGCCTGAGAGAGTCCACATGCACCTAATGAGATGTGAGGCCGACTACAAATACTAACTCTTGTACGTGTAGTATTTATTGTGACATGTTGTTTGTGTGTCTGCCTGTTTGTTTGTGCTCGTACAAACGGTTCTGTTTTTACAATGAGCCAGCTGCAGCGCGGAGACGGCAGAACTGTAGTCTAGCCGGCCTCGGTGTGGCGGCTCAGCCATGCCAGCCCACTCATACATGTCTCCACAGTGTCCCTCGGCCCCCGGTGGCCCTGTCTTCACCACGGGACTGATGTTCTCCAGGTGGGCAGAACAGGTGGACCTCGGCTCAACCCCTCTCCCCGCACAGGGTTGCGATCTCACCTTCGCGGCCCCTGGTAAATAACAGGACCCCCGAGCGCCGAGCTGCAGGTGCTCCACGGACCAGAGGGCAACGGGCCCCCCTGGGTGTAGATGTCATCCGTGTCCTGCGCACAGAAGGGCCAGCTGTGACAAAACAGGCTGCTGTCCCTCGGCAGTCAGTGATTGTGGCTGTGTGGTCCACAATAACAAAATAGTAACCTTTTACTAATTGATGTATGGAAGCAAGCAGATTAATTCTAGATCTTTGTTACTGATCATTTTGATTTGGAAACGGCTGAAGAAATATTATAAAGCTTATGTAGCATAAATAACAGTATCTGCTCATTTGTATTTATCTGTTTGTTTATTTCTCCAGTCCACACTGCCCTCTGCCTATAAAAGATCAGATTGATCCAAATCAAACTGAGAACAAATCCCCAAGCTGTGAAACAAACTGCCTGACTTTTATTGCTGTATTGACCCACATCGCCGAGCTGGTCGAGATCTGACACAATGTGTTTCTCACACTTTAACTTGGTGGACCATTATCTCTGCAAGACAAATATTGAAGATGTTACATGAAGGTCGATGCTGGAGGCCTTTGTCTTTGTCTAGGATATTGACAAGGTGAGACTGGGTCTCTATTATTTATTAAAAATAATAATAAATCATACAACCTTATACACTCACCTAAAGGATTATTAGGAACACCATACTAATACTGTGTTTGACCCCCTTTCGCCTTCAGAACTGCCTTAATTCTACGTGGCATTGATTCAACAAGGTGCTGAAAGCATTCTTTAGAAATGTTGGCCCATATTGATAGGATAGCATCTTGCAGTTGATGGAGATTTGTGGGATGCACATCCAGGGCACGAAGCTCCCGTTCCACCACATCCCAAAGATGCTCTATTGGCTTGAGATCTGGTGACTGTGGGGGCCAGTTTAGTACAGTGAACTCATTGTCATGTTCAAGAAACCAATCTGAAATGATTCGACCTTTGTGACATGGTGCATTATCCTGCTGGAAGTAGCCATCAGAGGATGGGTACATGGTGGTCATAAAGGGATGGACATGGTCAGAAACAATGCTCAGGTAGGCCGTGGCATTTAAACGATGCCCAATTGGCACTAAGGGGCCTAAAGTGTGCCAAGAAAACATCCCCCACACCATTACACCACCACCACCAGCCTGCACAGTGGTAACAAGGCATGATGGATCCATGTTCTCATTCTGTTTACGCCAAATTCTGACTCTACCATCTGAATGTCTCAACAGAAATCGAGACTCATCAGACCAGGCAACATTTTTCCAGTCATCAACTGTCCAATTTTGGTGAGCTTGTGCAAATTGTAGCCTCTTTTTCCTATTTGTAGTGGAGATGAGTGGTACCCGGTGGGGTCTTCTGCTGTTGTAGCCCATCCGCCTCAAGGTTGTACGTGTTGTGGCTTCACAAATGCTTTGCTGCATACCTCGGTTGTAACGAGTGGTTATTTCAGTCAAAGTTGCTCTTCTATCAGCTTGAATCAGTCGGCCCATTCTCCTCTGACCTCTAGCATCAACAAGGCATTTTCGCCCACAGGACTGCCGCATACTGGATGTTTTTCCCTTTTCACACCATTCTTTGTAAACCCTAGAATTGGTTGTGCGTGAAAATCCCAGTAACTGAGCAGATTGTGAAATACTCAGACCGGCCCGTCTGGCACCAACAACCATGCCACGCTCAAAATTGCTTAAATCACCTTTCTTTCCCATTCAGACATTCAGTTTGGAGTTCAGGAGATTGTCTTGACCAGGACCACACCCCTAAATGCATTGAAGCAACTGCCATGTGATTGGTTGGTTAGATAACTGCATTAATGAGAAATTGAACAGGTGTTCCTAATAATCCTTTAGGTGAGTGTATAGCGCCCCATAACATTTCACAATATCATTTTTTCATTGTCAATAGTCCCCACGTAGTCTCCTCTGTTCCACGGTGAAAAGGTTCAGGTCCTCAGTCTCTCAGTAGGACATTCCCTTCAGACCTGGAATAAGTCTGGTTGCTCTCCTCTGAACTGCCTCTAGAGCAGCGATATCTTTCTTGAGCCCAGGACTGTACACAGTATCCAGATGAGCTCTAACTAGCGCATTGTACAGTCTGAACATCACTGCCCTTGTTCTCAATTCTACACTTTTGACAATATACACTCACCTAAAGGATTATTAGGAACACCTGTTCAATTTCTCATTAATGCAATTACTAACCAACCAATCACATGGCAGTTGCTTCAATGCATTTAGTGGTGTGGTCCTGGTCAAGACAATCTCCTGAACTCCAAACTGAATGTCTGAATGGGAAAGAAAGGTGATTTAAGCAATTTTGAGCGTGGCATGGTTGTTGGTGCCAGACGGGCCGGTCTGAGTATTTCACAATCTGCTCAGTTACTGGGATTTTCACGCACAACCATTTCTAGAGTTTACAAAGAATGGTGTGAAAAGGGAAAAACATCCAGTGTGCGGCAGTCCTGTGGGCGAAAATGCCTTGTTGATGCTAGAGGTCAGAGGAGAACGGGCCGACTGATTCAAGCTGATAGAAGAGCAACTTTGACTGAAATAACCACTTGTTACAACCGAGGTATGCAGCAAAGCATTTGTGAAGCCACAACACGTACAACCTTGAGGCGGATGGGCTACAACAGCAGAAGACCCCACCGGGTACCACTCATCTCCACTACAAATAGGAAAAAGAGGCTACAATTTGCACAAGCTCACCAAAATTGGACAGTTGATGACTGGAAAAATGTTGCCTGGTCTGATGAGTCTCGATTTCTGTTGAGACATTCAGATGGTAGAGTCAGAATTTGGCGTAAACAGAATGAGAACATGGATCCATCATGCCTTGTTACCACTGTGCAGGCTGGTGGTGGTGGTGCAATGGTGTGGGGGATGTTTTCTTGGCACACTTTAGGCCCCTTAGTGCCAATTGGGCATCGTTTAAATGCCACTGCCTACCTGAGCATTGTTTCTGACCATGTCCATCCCTTTATGACCACCATGTACCCATCCTTTGATGGCTACTTCCAGCAGGATAATGCACCATGTCACAAAGGTCGAATCATTTCAGATTGGTTTCTTGAACATGACAATGAGTTCACTGTACTAAACTGGCCCCCACAGTCACCAGATCTCAAGCCAATAGAGCATCTTTGGGATGTGGTGGAACGGGAGCTTCGTGCCCTGGATGTGCATCCCACAAATCTCCATCAACTGCAAGATGCTATCCTATCAATATGGGCCAACATTTCTAAAGAATGCTTTCAGCACCTTGTTGAATCAATGCCACGTAGAATTAAGGCAGTTCTGAAGGCGAAAGGGGGTCAAACACAGTATTAGTATGGTGTTCCTAATAATCCTTTAGGTGAGTGTACACTAACATCCTGTTTGCCTTTTTTATTGCTTCCCCACATTGTTTGGCTGGAGAAAGTGAGGAGTCCACATAGACTCCTAGGTCTTTCTCATGTGTTACTTCATCTAGTTCTATTCCTCCCACAGTGTAATTATAGTGAACATTTTTGTTACCTGCATGTATTACCTTGCACTTGTCCACATTGAATTTCATTTGCCAGGTGTTGCCCACAACTGAATATTATCTAAGTCCCTTTGAACAGCCTGTGCTGCCGAGATTGTATCTGCTGAGCCATCTATTTTAGTATCATCTGCAAATTTATTATTATTATTATTATTTTTCTTGGCCCTTATCCTGGGCAACTTACAATATAAGTGCAATACAAAGTGCAATAATATAGTTAAGTACAAGGCATCAAACATTACAAATTCAAATTTACATTAAACAGGTCGTTCCACCATTTAGGGTTCAGGGATGAGAAGGAGCGGCTCTGGAGGAAGGAGAGTGGAGAGGAGGCAGAGTTAGTCTTCTGGCACTGGAGGAGCGCAGTGGTCTGGAGGGGATGTATATGAGTGACTGAAGGTATCTTGGTGCAGTGTGGTCGAGACAGTGGTAGGTGAGGGTCAAAGTCTTGAACTGAATGCGTGACGGTATCAGGAGCCAGTGGAGTAGCGTGTGCGAATCGGGGCAGAGAGACACCAGACGAGACACCAGAGTTCTGGATGAGCTGGAGCGGCGGGTAGTAGATGCAGGCCGGCCAGGAGGGAGAGGACCAGGGACTGGACGAGCAGCTGAGTCGAGTAGTCGGTGAGGAAGGGTCGGATTTGACATATGTTGCTCAGGAATAATCTACAGTTGTGTGTCAGCGTGGTGATGTGTTGGGTGTAGGAGAGCGCAAATTTGACAAGTTTCTAAGTATCCCAGAGTGCAGATCATTAATATAGATTAGAATAAGCAAAGGCTCTAGTACTGATCCCTGTGGAACTCCACTAACAACCTCACTCCAGTGAGAAGCGACTCCTCTTATCAACACCCTCTATTTTTTTGCAAACTTCTATTAAATCATTTTGGCCAATGTTTTTCGGTCCTAAGTTTGCTAAGTATATTCTTAAAAAATACCCATCCATTTTCAACTGACTCTGTATCCAATGTGCTCCAGTCTACCTCTTCTAAGTGCCGTCTCATACCTTCAAGGTTTGCTTTTCTAAAATTGTAGACCATTGTTTTAGACTTGGTCCTTGTTTTTTGAAAGAATGCCTCAAAGCTAACCATGGGCAGTATTAGATCAAAACTTTGACCCACCCGCTAATAGCAAACTACAAACCTGTACATTATAGCGGTTACATTTCTGATTAGAAGAAAGTGCCATCTTACTAAAAATGAAGCCGCAACTGAGTACAGTTCTGTAGTTTTATATTAGCAAGTAGGTCAAAGTTTTGATTTAATCCAGCCCATATTGTGATCACAGTTTGCCATTGGTTCTTTAACTAGTGTCAGGGGGCTTGTTTTGTGTCTCATTTCTCTTGTGTGTGTATGTGTGTGTGTGTCATGGGGAGAGAGACAGCCCGACTCCAGGACTCTCCTCTCTGCAGGAGGATTGATTCCTTCCGCCACCGAACATCATCAGTTTTACTTAAGACTGACCTCTCCATTTGTCTCAATAGGAACTACAGGACCCACCTACACTAATTCAATCCCGGCTCCTCTGAGCCCCAGAACTCCTCAATGATTGTTACTTAAATAGTCTGAAACATTCATCCTGTTAGTGGAGCCAATTTAAATCAATTACAATTCATCAGAATCAGCCCCACACTCTGCTGCTGGTCTGTGGTCATTCAGGCCCACGATTGTGAGGACTGGAGCTCTAGCGCCGGGGTATAAAGATAGCAGAGACAAACTGGGGCAGCTTCCCGACCCCCGGTCCAGAGGCTTCCATGTTTTCATCACCTAGGATAGAAACAATTCTTCCAAATGAAGGAAAAATGAGTGTCAAGGTTACAGGGCTGATTATATAACGTAAGAACATGAGAAAGTGTCCAACAATCAAGAGAAGGCCATTTGCCCCATCATGCTCATTTGGTGTCCATTAATAACTAAGTGATCCAAGGATCTGTTTTTGAATGTTCCCAAATTGTCTCTTCAGCCATATCACTGGGGAGTTTGTTCAGATTGTGACGCCTCTCTGTGTGAAGAAGTGTCTCCTGTCTTGAATGCCTTGAAGCCCAATTTCCATTCGTGTCCCCGGGTGCGTGTGTCCCTGCTGATCTGGAAAAGCTCCTCTGGTTTGATGTGGTCAATGCCTTTCATGATTTTGAAGACTTGGATCAAGTCCCCATAGTCTCCTCTGTTCCAGGATGTTATGGACATGTCGCCCATCCAGGCCGTGTGGCTTTGGTGACCAAGGTGGTCAGAGGTGTCCCCACAGATTCCCCTGCAACAACACTGGCATGGACGATCAGGGCAGCTCTCAGAGCTCATGTGCTGAACGTGTGATGGGACGAGTGTGTGTGGAGAGAGCGAGAGGGGACTGGGTCGATGACACTGCTCTCATCCACAGGTGGAACGCTGTCACAGAGAGGGGAGCTGTCTGCATTGTCTCTGTCACGCCGAGTGTTAATTATTGAATAGATGCTCCTTGCCTGTGTTGTCTGCGGTGCTGCTCTGAAACCCATTCACTGCCCAGTCCAGCCAGGGCTCAGTGACGGCTGGAGAGCGGGCCGCTGTGTGGGGCTTTCCTGCTGCGATGGATAAACATCATCAACAACATATTCGATTAAGGATGAACAGTAAACAGGCAGAAGATCTGTAAAATTGTTCTCTATTATTGGATATCAATACATAGCAGTCAACCAGTCAGTCAGTTATTCAAGCAGAGAAACTGACAGAGCGCTGTGAAGTGATCCTGCTGTGAAATCACTGCAGATACTGTACACAGACGTTGTGCTCTACATCTGGAGTTTGAGTTGTCCCATTCGGATGTGGTTTCGGTGTGTAACGTGTTCACATGGGCCACACCCTCGCCTCAGGTGAATCGAATGCAATAAATAACTGGGTCACACCTGCAGCAGGGCTCTGCTCTACACTGCACAGCAGCCAACTTCACAGAAGCCCCCCTGTGGTCGAGACGGGACCAGACATGCATTGTATGCCAGGACAGCTGTTCCTAATTGTCCCAGAGCCAGACGTCTCCGGCAGTGTGTTAATCTCAGTCCGGGCAGGACCGGAATGGCTCTGCACTGATAATATCCACACACGTTTGGAAAGATCCGGGTATCTGCAGAGTCTGATAACCTTAGCAGGGACTGAATCAGAGGGACTGCTGCCAGCGGGCGACTGGGAGAGCCAGCTCGCACCACGGAGGCGTGGGGGGGTGGTCCTGATAGTGGGGAGTGTCATCTAATGAGACACACCCCAGGAGCCCCTGCTGTCCACCTGCGCGGCCCCGGTCGGCCACAGAGCACCTTCACAGTCCCTGCGATATGTGAGTCTCTGCTGGACACACTGCTACCATCTCCTCTTCTCTGGCACTGAAGCTTTCAGAGTTTCTCACAGATGTGTTGCAGCGTCAGAGCCCCCCCTCTGTGACCGAAGTCCCCTCGCTGCCTACAGGAGATGCACAATAAGCTAAGGACCAGTTTACTGTTCAGTCAAGTAGTGTCTAATTGTGGTCATGTGATGTGTTCATGTGTTTTGTCACTCACTTTTTTCACTCACTTTGTATATCTATATCTCTTTCTCTCTCTCTCTCTCTCCATATATATACAGTACATAGCTCTATATGTCTATCTACATCTCTCTCTCTCATATATATATATATAACAGTTTATGTTATATCTACAGCATTTGTAAGTCATCACTAAAGCTCCACCTGCTGATTTATTGATGGTCATCTGGGCCGTCTGCGCCACAAATGTCTTTGAAACGGTCCTCAGGAGAAGATGAAGAGAACAGAAGAGAGAACTCCCCCCACCCCTCATCCCCACGCAAGAACTGAGAAAAAAGAGAAAGAAATGATGGAAGTAATCAAATAAGCCCTAGAGAAAATAGCAGCTGAAAAGAGGGGAATAACACAGCGGCTGCACTTGCTCTTATTAAACCAGTGAAGACACATCGCCGGCAACAGAGCAGTCTGTGACCCCAGTCAGGTGACCAGGGATGCGGCCTCAGTCCCAGGGTCCCCACAGAAGGGCTTCCTTACTGTGGCCCCTCTGGAGGCACTGAGGGCCGCACAGTAAAGCCCTGCCGGGGTATTTCTCTCCGTGACAGTTTCAAATGAGAAGGAAATGCAGTCGTTCCTGCGGGAGGTAGGGGGAGAGAGAGAGCTGGTGTTCAAAAGGGGCAGAATATCTCCCCTCAATTACAAAGACGATCGATAAATAATACAAATGTGCCATGTCTAAAGTATTCCTTAAAGACACAGAAATGTAAAATAGCGGAACAGGCCTGGTGATGTATTTGCATTTCTTGAAAAATAAACTAATTTTAAGATCTATAGTTACTTTTCCTACTTGTTTTCGATGAACGACAGCTCATCTGAATTTGAATCAGAGTCATTTCTCTTGGAGTTTCTGCATTCATTCATTTATTTGCTTGTTTATTTTACTTGACAAACCCCACAGCTCCAAAGGCAATTAATTTAATTCATATCATCATGTATTTTTATTTTTCTAAAAGTGCTCTAAGGTTTAAAAGGCTGGCAGCTTGACTCCACTGAGCCAGTACCTCACACTAATAACCAGATAATTGCACAGACGTGCTTCAGGTGGCTCTGTTGATACCTGAGTTCTTGTGTGCGCAGTGTTATTATTGTACTAGAATAAGATCTCATGGCTTCTCTATCCACAGAAAGAACTCTCACCGTTTTAACCCGAACATCATGCCTCCCGCCTCTGAGCGATCCAGACCTGTCTGACAAGCTGTTGCTTTAGCCAGTGATTCCCGTTATCCTAAGAAAGCCATCAGTGTCTCAGGGTGGGAGAGTGTGAGTGATCACAGAGCAGAGCAGGGGTGCGATCCACACGTGGGTGACGTTGGGGTTTTATCATTCAGACAGCTCATAACAATCATCACCAGGATGTGCTCTGCATGGGAATGATATTTATTTTCCCGATTCTGCTCAATGTCCTTGTGTACTCGACTGCGACTGCGGGATCGATACCTCCCCTCACCCCCCGCGGTGCTGAGAAGGTGCTGCAGACTTCCACCTGACTGATTCCAGATCCCAGAGCCACTCAGGAGCCAGGGGGGGGCTGCGTGTCGGTGGCTGACATCTCTGTGTAATCGAAAGACATGACGGATGTGAGTAGTGGGGGGGTGGTGCCGTTAAAGTCAGTTGTGCTGCAGGAATGACCTGAATAAGACCTCAGCTGTGATGCACACACACACCGGTCGTACTCTGCAGGAACCCACACTGTTGCTCTCAGACTTCTGGCAGCGCCGACCCGGATGAGTCTGGGCCAGGAGGCGCCGGAGGCTCCAACACTCCGATCCTGACTGATGGAGGCAGTGAAACCTGTGGCGATTCACAGCACATCCACAGAGCACTGTGCCACTGCATTGCACTATATCTCTGTTTCTTCACTGATTACCTTCATATAAATGTAATGTGTTACATCCTGACAAAACCACGTCGCCTCTCTCTGCTACACTAAGCTGTCGCCTTGATTGTGCCGTGCCCTGCAACAGCTTGGTGGAGTAGAGAGAGAGGCACGGGTCTGGGAAGCCTCAGCAGAACAGGGTACAGCACAGTAAACACACGGCATGGCACAGGGGAGGACACGGAGAACGGCAAGACTTTTCTGCATATTTAACACAGCAATCCTTCACAAGCAGAGCTACCAAGGGCCTGGAAATGGAGTGTAATCTGTCTGTAATCACCAGAGAGAGGCAGCTGCCACACGCTGTGAGAGATGGAGTCCCAGACGGGGCGCACCCCCCTGCCGTGCTGCTGCGGATGGCTGGGGAACGACGCCTGAGATCTTGTTGGTTTAAAAAGAGACTCCTTTGCAAACAGACGCTAAGACAGAAAAAGGGGCCACATCCTTGATCAGATGCAGTGGAGCCCAGGAAGGCCATGGAGATTATGAGTGCATTGTCTCAGACCAGTGGCTCTCAGTCAGATCTACCTGCAATAACTCTGCGCCATCTGCTGCTCTGGCATGCTGTCCTCGGTGATTGATGAAGAAATTAACACTCCTGTCTGAAGACTGTAGCCTGGAAACTCCCATTACCAGAGTCTACTCTATACTGATGCCACCGTACCTGCAGACAGACAACCCCCAGGGAACAGACGCCAGCTTTCTCTGAGCTCAAGCGTGATGTTTGTGATTATATATCCATATATAAATACGATGGTTCTCAGTATAGTTTGGGGTTTTAAAGGGACGCGTGCAGGTCCGCTGATCGGCTGTATGAGGGTGAAGACACTCTCCGGAGCCCTGCATGTTGACCTGAGGACGTGTCTCTGCTCTGGCTTCGCTCTCGTTCACATTTCTTCTGTGACATCATATCACACTGGCCAGCAATGCAGACTGGGAGGAAAACAGCTTTTGAGGGAAACATCTGTTCGTTTTTTAATCATTTTTGTAATGTTTTGATCCAAAGGAGTTTAAGGCAGGTAAAGAAAATGAAGAATGTTATCTAAAGGACAGCTTTGCAGTGGGAGGGAGGGAGCCGTGGTGTCTGAGCACAGCGGCAGACTCCTGCATTACCGACTTCACACAGAGCCTGATTATCTGTAACCAGTACAAGTAGGTGGGAAAACAATCGAGTCACAGAAACAGACTGAAACACATTGCTGCAGTTTTCAGTGCTGTTTCGTTGCAGCACTAGGAGTAAGTAACAGAAGGAATAAAAAAAAAAACAGAACAGACAGGCTTCAGAAGGTTGAGCACGTCAGCTTGGTGGGATGTGATTGGCACAATCCGCTCAGCTAATAATTCACAGAGTGGCATCTGCCACAGCCCCCCCGTTTGCTAATGCACCTTTCCCCGGGTACTGTTCACTCTTGCTCGGCTCTCAAACACACATGGTGCTGCAGTAAACACTTCTCATGTCAGAGACCCTTTCTCTCGAGATGAAGGAGAGGCTGCGTCTAAAAGCATGCATTCTCGGTGTCAGCGTGACCTGGACTGAGTTCTGGAGCCGCCACTCTCGGAGAAACACATTTCAGCCCTCAATGCTCGGCTGTCAGGACGCCCCTACTGATCTGTCCATATTTTGCCTTCTGTCTCTGCGCTTTAGTGCTCACAGTCGCCTCTCTGCTATTACTGAACATCTTGCACTCGCTCATCCATAACTCGGGATTCATAATGTCTGTTATAAACAAATATTATGGGTTTCTGTCAGCGTTTTAAATTATAATGCGGCAGAAACATGAGAAACAACCAAACAAACAGATAAACAAACAAGACAAAGTAAACAAAACTGAACAGAAAACAAAACCCAAAAAAAGGTTAAAATGAATTCCCATCTGATGTGCAGCTTCTGTTGAACCAGATGTTTCCTGTCTAATCAAAGTCAACCCCTGAATGTTGATTCAAACACTTGAAAATGTTAAAATCCTGGTGTGTGTGCGTGTGTGTGCATGTGTGAGTGTGTGTGTGTGGGGGAGAGGATAATACCCCCTACCTCATTAACATCCTCTATCTCAGAGCAGAAGATGAGCCAACAGTGTCTTCCTGCAGCCCACTGTGGGACTGGGCACAGTGCCTCCCAAACACAGCAGCAGTGCGATATTGAGGGAGACACACAGAAGTAACAAAGATAGTTAAAATGGCGTCCTTAGTGATATTGTGCGTCTGAGCGGGTGGAGGTCACCGGGACGTATCCTTAGAAGAGCTGTAGCTGCATCTGTATCACAGGGAGAATTATAATTGCAGTGTGTGCTGAGCTGGTCCTAACAGTGTTATCACACAACGCTGCACTCAATGTCATATCTCTCACCTGACTATAACCGTGCCGAGATACATACGCTTTCAGACACGCACAAGGCCACAGGTACACAGATCTATTGCCCCGTGACTGACTGGAAAAGTACGAGAATCAAACAGCATCTGATCGGCTCATCAGTATCTCGGATGGGACGCCTATATGAAGAGCCAATCTCTCGCAAACAACCTAAGAAAAACCAATTCTTAATGAATATGTTATTCCTGTGGGGTTCATGCATTCGTTCCCTAACAATCGGGGCCCATTATCGTAAAGTGTCATCGAGGAAGCAATCTCTCGCAAACAGAACTCAAGAAAGATCCTCCTATGTCATTTAGGCCCATGTTCTGCAGGAGCTAATCAGCCACCGTGGCTTTAAAGTTCCCCGGTGCTAATAACCGCCTCGCTGATAGAGATCCTGTCCAGTAATGAAAGCCGCACAAATGAAAGCCCCCTTTTATTTTGCCGAGCTGTGTGTGCTCCACGCTGCGCCGAGACAGAAGTGGCTTCAGAGGCGTTGCTGCGGCCCAGCCGTTTGATCAGAGGGAGATGTGAGGCCCGGGAGAGAGACTTTGAATTCAGTTACCCGCCCCGCTCAAAACAAGCCTTTAAACACAGGTCACGAGCCGTTAGGTGACCCCAGCCGAGGGGCAGTATCTGCTATTAAGTGGACAACTCCCCTCTGTGGTGGAGAGGCCACCTGGTCCCTCTCCGAACGGCTGACAAACACAAAGCCTTTCTCTCCACTAATTGAGATTTTATGCCATCTGACATTTAATTATTTTGGTTCACTGTTTTCATTACCTCACTTTTATTACACATAACAAGTCCGCTCCCAGGGCTACACTGCCTATGATTCTCCAATTCCAAAAATCTCTCAGCTCGTTTTTTCCGCAGGCAGGAGGCGGAGGGGCGGGCTTTGTGGCGAGCTGATGGAGTGTATGGAAATAAAGCAGCACAATGGCCCGGACGTGCCGGGCGCTGATACACATCTTTTCCCAGCTCTGTTGAACACAAATCTGCTGATTGATCTCTGCACGGCGAGAGGCGGCGGTGCTGTGTGTTGGCGAGTTTCAATCTCCAGAGAGTTGTTCCTTTTCTTTTTCAATTAGAGCCCGAGAAACACAACCCTGTAGAAACACTTTCTGTCTACCTGCTCCTGTTGTCACTTTCAGATCTTGTTCAAAAGTGTCTGCTCCAGGTTTTTCGTTCATGGCTACTGGAGCAGCTTCTCTGTGAGCAATGCAATGAGCAATGAGAGAGATAGGGAGAGAGGGAGAGAGAAGGACATAAGGAAGTTATAAAAAAAGGCAGTCAGGCCACTTTGTCCATCTAGCTCCTTTGGTTGCAGTGCTAATAACTATTTGATCCATGGAGTTAATCCATCAGGGTTTCTGTTTCAATAATAGCTGTGTAACCTGTTCCAGCCTCCCTCACATCTTTGAGGGTGAGCAGGAGAGAGAGAGAGAGAGAGAGAGAGAGAGAGAAAGAAAAGGCAATTACTATGGAAGTTGCATCAAGTGGGTTGTTGCTTGTGGTCATTTAATTTGTATTATATATATGCGTACAAACAAATGGCAGTTTTAGACGCCTCTGTCGATTATTCTGCTCTGTGGAAATGCCTGTCAAACGAAGCAGGCTGGTGTCAAACTGGACGGATTTGAAAAGGATCAGTGGTGGAGATGGAGAGAGTCATTAACATATAGATGAACCTATAGCCAAGCAATTTATTGTAAGGACTCGATCCAACTGCAGTTCACTGTTTCTAGTTAGATGCTGCTGTATTTTAGCCCCAGTGCCTTCTTTTATACGAACACAGCAGGACTAGTATTTTGCTTATTTATTCCTATCAATAATGCAGAAGAGGCGTACGGTGCCCTGTGTTTCCTGCACACTCCCCCTGAGTGATCGCTGTATTTGATAGTCAGCCTGTCGGCGCAGCACTCCACTCAATAGTCAGGCAAATGCCTTTTAATCACGGCTGAGATCACGCTGCAGTTTACCAGAGTAAATAAGCCTCACTTCTCCGCCCAGTCCACTGTGGGGAGCTGCAACTGGTTGTTTATCTCCCAGGTGGGGGCTGCTCTTCTATAGTGGGTGAAGTGAACCCCCACTGCATTGTAAAGTGGGATCACTTGGGGTGAAATGCGCTATATAGTGTCAAGATCATTCACTATCAACAGTGAGCAGCCACTGGAGCAGATACTTTACAATATAACAGAATATCTGAAGATACGTTGTTTACATGCATTGTTTGCATTATATATTATTGATAAATTATTTATTTGCAATCAATTGTAAAACACCAAAAAAAAAATCCCTGTCATGTCCTCACCACTCGCTTCTCCATTCCGCCTCCAGAGGTCTCTGTCTCCTGAGTTTTAGTTTTCCTTCTCCCTGGATCTCTGTTCCTCTGCACCTTAATGTAGGTTAATTGATCCTTATCTCCCAATCAATGAGCAGACCTGCCCCAATGGCCCTAACGCATCAGTGCTGAGTATATATACCCCTTTGTTCCCTATGCTCATTGCGAAGGCTTGTTTTCTCCTAGAGATTCAGTCTGAGCAGTTATACCTGTAATATAAATGAGCCAGACTGCAGAGCTGCAGTTCAAAACGTAATTCTTTTAATTCCCCTTAAGTACCAACTGATACGTCATTCTGTTCTTAATTACAGATAGTCAAGAGGTACATCACAATACCCTTGTTAGTTTTCCCGTGCTTTGACCCATGCCTGTCTCTTTGTTTATCGACTCTTGGATTCCCATATTGCCCTGCTTACCTGGTTTTGACTCCTGCCTGATTCCCTGGCCAAGATTACTGGACTGCCTTTCTTGCCCTGTTT
Source organism: Amia ocellicauda (assembly GCF_036373705.1). Classification (NCBI taxonomy): domain Eukaryota; kingdom Metazoa; phylum Chordata; class Actinopteri; order Amiiformes; family Amiidae; genus Amia; species Amia ocellicauda. Next base: position 24,513,245 of record NC_089869.1, read on the forward strand.
ACTGGTTCCTGACCCCTTGCCTGTTTCTTTTTGGATCTGTGATTTCCATCCTGTCATTGTCACCGCACTTGGGTCCTCTTCTCTTGTCGTCTGACCGTGTTACACCCAAACTGATTGACACACACACGCTGCAGTCACTCCATGTCACACAACTGTCCCAGAGCGCTACAATCATAATGAAAAATAAAATGGGTATACACAGGGCCTTAGTACTGATTAATATGACTTTGACCATTCCATATAAGTACGCTATCCTTTTCCTATATTTCCGAAACACTTTCTTGTGATAATTCTTATTTAGCACCACTATGTTATCCAAGAGAAGGCGTTCAGCTCATCGCGAGCCCTGTACCTCAGCGCTGTAACCACCTGACTACTGTAGCTCATGCAATTGACGCATTGTTTCACAGAATCAGAGGGTAATGTATTTATTGATCTATTAAAATGAATTATAGATACATTGTATTTTGACCTAAGATCAGTGTAAATGAGAACAGATTAAATGCATAAAGACCAATGGGTGTTGGGAAATAAATACATAAATGAAAGTGCTATTATACATTTGTTTAATGATTTCTGTGGGTTACAATAGCAAGAAAAAAAGCTGAAGCAAAGCACTGTGTCTAGAATGTCTGTAAGTTATTACCAGAGCATTAATCAATGTCGCAGCCCATTCTCTCTGCATGAATGAGAGCCAGCGGACCAAAGACAATCGATGTGCTTAAAATGCCCGAGCGCAAAGGTGAACCACAGCTCTGACGGATTGGTATGATGGTTGTATTTATTTCAGTCAATCAATCCAGTTTTATTTTGTATAGCGCCCTTCGCAGGGTAGCCACAGAGTGCATTACAGATTGACAAACAGACAACAAAATAAGCAAATAAATAAACCATAAACAATATAAAATCCATGGCTTAAGGCCCAGGCCTAATGGTTGCCTCCCCTCCAGACAGTATAACTATTTGTTAGAGCAGTTAAGGAGATCAGAAAGTTCTCAGTCGGTGCTGCTGGCTGTGGTCTTCCCTCTGGTGGGGGCCTCTTGTCGGCCTTCGGGGGTGGGGGGTTGGAACATCAACAGCCCTTGGTTGGCGATAGCTTGTCAGACCTTGGGGTGGGGGTGCCCTGTTAGCCCTCCATGGTGGGGGGCCTCTGGGGTGCGTAGTGCCTCGTTGGGCTTCCAGGTAGGAGGTGAAGGTGCTTTGTCAGCCTCTCAGAGGGGACTATTGCTGGAAATCAAAAAGAGACACTTGTTCTCAGCTGCTGATCATAAAATGCAGGACATGACAGAATACACTGTGCATTGCATGTCCATGGGACAATGGGGAGCTATGGCTTATAATGTCTAGAAAAAAGAGACTAAACAGATGAGTCTTCAGCTGTGATTTAAAAAGGGGGCATCTCTTACATTGGCTGGAAGATCGTTCCACAGTTTCGGGGCCCTATATGTCTAAATACTCAACCACCTGTGTTTTTCCTTCAGTCACCCGTGTTTATGTTTTGGGTAATATCCATAAAAACCCACATGTATATTTTATATGATATTATTATTATTTTTTTTTTTTGTATTTTTTTTTGGTATTATTATCATTACGTGTTTAATACATCTTAACCTCCTTTGCTGAAACTGACATTTCATCTGAGAAAACTGTGATCATTTACAGTACATTATGCAGTTGAGCAATTAAGTTTTCTATCTATCTATCTATCTATCTTTCTTTCTGTCTATCTATCTAATAACATATTATATAATAATATATGATATATCTGTAAAGGATGATGTGGGTTAGCCACAGTGACCCGAGATGCTTCCTGGCCCTGGGAACCTTTCTGCGGGGGGCGGTTTCCAGTCGGACCGGAAGCCGCACATCACCGGAGCACGCGTCACTTCCTGTTTACGCTGGGCCGTCCCGCACGGCGCAGCTCGGGTTCAGCAGCTCCGTCCGGCTCTCGGCTTGTTTCCGTGCGGTCTGGTGAGGCGCTCTGCCGCTATGATCCCCTACACCGTGAACATCAAGCTGTCGGCCCGGACCCTGACCGGGGCGCTGAGCGGCCACAATAAGACGGCCGTGCACTGGTGAGTAAACACGGGGATGAGGAAGTGCTTCTCTCGGCCTCGACGACAGCACCAGGAACCGTGTCTGCTCTTACTGACATTTGTGTCACTGAATTGTGTTGACAGCTCTGTGGACGGTGTAAATGACAACCCGTGACACAGCGCTGCGTCCCCGTGTGTCCCTGTGTGTCCCGCCGCAGTGTGGACAGGGTCTGATCTCGGAGTGACACCGAGTGCTTCTCTTTCATGGTTCTTTAATTCGCACCACGATGGCCCGAGAGACTCAACACTCACCTGTCGCTTCGACTGCCCGTATAATAACTTCATTGGTTTATATCTCAAGTTATTTTAGCACCCCACGTACTACACTCTTTCAGGACGACACAGCTGGTACCCCATGGACTAATAACATAATAACAGCTGACTCCTCCCCTAAGGCATGTACACTTCATTCTGTTTTGATTGCTATAGACCGGTGGGTTTCAAACTGGTACTGGAGTACCCCCTGCCCTGCTGGGTTTCTTTCCAACCAAGCTCTTAATTGCTTAATTGAATGGTATATTGTTTTGTAAGTTCAATTAAGGATTTGATTAAGGAATTAATAAAATGCACAAAAATAAATGCACAAAGAAAAAGCACAGAAGAAATTGAGTAATAAGAATAACAACAGCAAGAAACTGCACTACACAACTGAGACATCACTCAGGGATCAGGGCGGGTTTGTCTGGTAGGTGCTGCTGTGGTTGCAGGTGTTAGAGCAGTCTGAGCCCCTCACACCCTGTGGAGAGCAGACCTCTGCCTGCTGTCCATTGTGGCTGGATATCGGGAGGTGCAGGGGTAACTGTGATGTATTGTGCCCAGGCTGCCATGTCTGGTCAGTGTGTCCAGGCACCTGCAGGACCCCCACCTCAGACAGGCAGAGAGAGGTGGGATGCTGGTCTGGCCGGTGCCTCGTCCCTGATGGCAAGTTCTCCATCTTGACCTTGGGGTGAGGGCTGCCGAGGAAGAAACATAAGAACATAAGAAAGTGTCCAGTCGAGAGGAGCCCATTCGCCCCATCGTGCTCGTTTGGTGTCCATTAATAACTAAGTGATCAAGAATCCTATCCAGTCTGCTTTTGAATGTTCCCAAATTGTCTCTTCAGCCGCATCGCTGGGGAGTTTGTTCAGATTGTGACGCCTCTCTGTGTGAAGAAGTGTCTCCTGTTTTCTGTCTTGAATACAGTCTGAACATCACTGCCCTTGTTCTCAATTTTACACTTTTGACAATATACCCTAACATTTTGTCGCAGGGATCTGACGTATCTGTCTCTCGTCCCTCCCTAGGGGCTGGCAGGGTCTGATCGCTCAAGGCTGTCATTCCGTCGTCCTCATCATTGATCCCAAAACCGCGCAGACCATCCAGGTCCTGGAGAGACACAAAGCCAATGTCGTGAAGGTAACCCACACAGCCTCGTGGTCTGTACTGTTCGCCGTGCCTGAGCTGAGCTCGAGATTATTGTCTGGATCTGTCCAGGGTTGTCAGCCTAGTTCTGCATTTTATTACACTGTACTGTTTGTGGGAGATGCACGTAAATTAAAAATGCCTCGCCTGGCCCACAGCACGTGTTATGAAACTGTAAAGAAATAACAGTCGGGCTGATTAATGACAAACATGAAGCACTCCTCTGTTCAATGTGTTATTTTGGAGCAATAAACACGCATTATAGCAATATAGAAGGTTTTCTCCCCCTTCATAAAACCTGATTCAATCTGCGCTGAGGTTCAGTCCTTGTTGTTTGAGGTCTTAATGTGCTTGTTTATTAAAATATTGCCTCATAAATTAGGCAGTGTTTGAAGAGCACTTAGTCTTTTTCTGTGTAATCCGACAGCACAAATAAAAGAGCCTGCCAGGATGCTTGATGTCTGTGGAGTTTCCTTTAGTGTCGCACTGGCTCTGTGGTCTGGGGTTCGAGTGATGATCGGCCACCGCAGGGTGATTTCAGCTTCACTTCAGTCTTATAAATCACTTGTGTACATAAACGCTGACTCTGCACCCCTTTATAAACACCGGGGTGAAACTCATTGGTCAATCAGCAACAAACAGACGGACCAAATGACCTCCTCCACTCACGTAACCAGGTGTCTCGGTGTCTCTCTATGTCTCTGTTTCTCTGTGTGTCCATGTGTGTGTGTCTGTGTGTGTGTCTCCCCCACAGGTGAAATGGGCCCGAGAGAACTACCACCACAGCCTGGGGTCTCCGTACTCCCTGCGGCTGGCGTCGGCAGACATGTCTGGGAAGATAATCGTGTGGGACGTGGGCAGTGGCACGGCGCGCTGCGAGATTCAGGAGCACTCCAAGCCCATCCAAGGTGGGAGGTGGGGCAGGAGTCGGCTGTCACTGCGGGGCGGGGGGGGGGGGGGGGGTTGCACGGGACCCGGCCCCAGATGACTCTGACACATGTGCTGCTCTTGAGCTGCCAGGGTAGAGCTGTTCCTCTTCCTCTCTTTCTCCTTTCTGTGTTTCATCTCGCCGGATTGATCATCCTACCCTCGGTTCTCGTGGAAGCGGTGAATCTCAGAGATCAGGCATGCAGGGCTGATTCTACGTAAAGGGCCCCCTCTCTCTTCCCTGCGAATCACCCCAGTGTGGCTCCTGCCGCTGTGGGAGTAATTAGCTGATTGACACCCACTCTGCGTGGCGCTCTGCTGCCGTAACGAGTTTCATTAACTGTCAGGAATGGGGTCTGTCTGGTCTGCTGCTCAGGGACTCCCTTGGTTTTTTAAACGTGTCAGGTTTCCATCAGTCCTTTTTGTCCGTATTTGTCTTTCTTTCTCTTTCTTGCTTGAAAATGAGGTTTGAGTAACAGATGGATGAACTATATATATGTTCAAATATGTGACCGAGTGACTGTACGGCCCATTTGCCATGGAGATGGAATTAAAGGTCCATGTTCTGGGGTTTAAATGAGGAGTGGGGGGTGGGGGAGAGAGGCACTGGAATCTGCCCTCAGGTTCCCCCAGGCCGCGTGTGCTGGGCTGAGGGTTTGCAGGTGATCGTTGTGTGCTCTCCAACAGATATGGAGTGGCTGTGGAACCAGGACGCCTCCCGGGACCTGCTGCTGGCTGTGCACCCGCCCAACTACATTGTGCTGTGGAACGCTGACACCGGCACCAAGCTGTGGAAGAAGAGCTACGCCGAGAACATCCTGTCCTTCTCCTTCGACCCCTTCAACATGTCCAACCTGGCCCGTACGTGCCCTCTCTCCTGTCTGTGTGTTACCGCTACACAAGTGTGCAGGAAATGCTATGAAAGACTTCCATAGCGTCCCCTGCCCATTGTGTGTCGAGTTGTGTGTTTGAAACCAATTGTGGCGGCCGAGTCTGAGCCGTCCCTGTGTCCCCTGTGCCCCGGCAGTGCTGACCAGCGAGGGCATCGTGTTCATCTCGGACTTCTCCCCCTCCAAGGCCCCCGGCAGTACGGGGAAGAAGGTGTACATCTCCAGCCCGCACTCCAGCCCCCTGCACAACAAGCCCGCCCCGCCCACCGGCGCCAAGAAGGCCCTGAACAAGGTGAAGGTGCTCATCACCAACGAGAAGCCCAGGCAAGTCCCGCAGCGCGCTTCATCCATTGTTTATGATGAGCGGGTGACATTGTTAGTGTGCAAATTAGTTAACTGATGGAATAGAGAAATCGGAGACATAAACCGCGTCTCCCGGCCTGCTGTCACTCAGGGCCTGTTATCAGCGCCGTGCGGGCCATTGTGTGTCGGGGGTTCAACGCAACTCTGTGTGTGAACGTAACGGATCATTTTTTTCCAGCTGCACGGGCCAGCCACTGTAGATTTATTTATTTATTTCTGTGCTTTTTGTGAAATGCGCTCTTTTTTTGGTTCTATATTCAGCCGGTGTCCCTCCTCTAATCTGCGCTCATTGATCCCCCCTCATCAGATCGTGGTTTAAATGTTCAGTCGCTGCCGGACCGAGGGCCATGTTGCTGTGCTGTATTTCATTTTCATTACGGGTGTTGTTTAGCTGTGTACAATTCCATTAGGCGCTCTGTCGGGGAGACGGACGCCCCTGGTTTGCGGCGGTTGTGCCGATTGCGATCCCACACATGCCGGGGTTGTTCTCCTGTTGTCGTACTCTGTTACTGGATTGTAGTCAGACAGTCCGGCCCAATGGGGGGGGAAGATATAAAGAAATATATATTTAATTTGATGAACAGTTGTGTGACTGGCATGAGAGAGTAGGCCTTTAAAATAAGGTCCCTTTTTTACTCACTTCAGTGCACATTTAACACCTAAAAATACATAAAATGTGACTTCGGAATATTTGGTTACATTTTCAGAAATCCTTGACTTTTTGCCTTAATTTGCGTTAAAAAAATATGAATATCACAATGCATGAATTAATATTAACTTCTGGTTCGAGAACTAGTGCATAATGTTCCACTGCAAAACAGTAATCAGCGTGGAAAAAGAAAGGAGGATAACTCTGTCTCGACTGCGTCTGCGTGACTGACTCGGATGTGCGCTGGTGCTGCGACTGTGTAGTACCGGAGCGCGGCCCGCGGGAGGCTGTTTAATAGCGGCTCCGGGTCCCGGCCACGGTGCGTGTGTTTCACAGCATTCAGCTCAGCTGTCGGGTAGTGATGCTTCCTTTGAGATTTCCTTTCGGAGAAAATCTCTTGCAGTCTGAATCTCACGCAGTCTGCTGGGGGCCGTGTGGGTCCCAGTGCGATATTGCAGGACACGAGGTATAAACATCATCATCTTACTGTGCCGTCAGTGACAGTTTACAAGATACAGTTGTACAGGACCCTGTATAATAAATATATTATTTTCCATAGGACTAATGATGTGCTGCTACTGCTGTTTTCAGTTTCAATGTGATGTCAATCTGTGCTGGCTCGTGTGTCGGGGGCCCCTGTGCGTGTGCCGGGGCTCTGTGTCAGTATGTCCTGGGCCGCGCAGGGGAATTGAGGTTCTATGTTTGTGCTCCTCCCGGGCAGCGCCGAGTCTGTGACGCTCAATGACTGCCTGCAGCTCGCGTACCTGCCCTGCAAAAGGAACCACATGCTGCTGCTGTACCCGCGCGAGATCCTAGTGCTGGACCTGGAGGTCAGCCAGACGGTGGGCGTGGTGGCCATCGAGCGGACCGGTGTGCCCTTCATACAGGTACGTGTGTGTGTGTGTGTGTGTGCGTGTGCGTGTGCGTTTGTGTTCGCACGTCCCTTGCCGTTCCTGCTCAGAGCATTCCTGATGCGGACCCCGTTGTGCTTTAGTGACTCGGATGAAGTGTGTCTGACCTCCTGTCACGCTCCTCCACTCGGCTCAGGCTCTCTTCCGTGTTATAAATGTGCCAGGGATGCAATGTGCATCACCAGTTACACACCCAGAGCCCAGGCAGCGGATCCAGGCTGGAGGAGACGTGCTGTCCTCCCCCGAAAAGCTAAATAAAATGAGAAAGTGTGCCACGTGCGGTAAGTGTGTAAATAGGAAATATTGGTTGTGTGATAGGAGAAGACTGTCGTTTAGGGCCGATGAATGAGTGATCTCTGGGGAGCGGAGGCAGGATCACTGCTGATGGGTGTTTTAATCCTGTCTGCTCTGATGTGGTGAGATCTGAGGGGCGCAGTGTCCACGGTGCACACGTCGGCTGTGGCCCCGGTCTGCAGCCCCTCAGAGCCCCGCATGATGAAGCTCTCCCCCCGTAGGTCGCGCCGTGCACCCAGAGGGACGCGCTGTTCTGCCTGCACGAGAACGGCTGCATCAGTCTGCGCATCTGCCGCTCCAGCTGTGCGGCGCAGGAGGACGCAGGCAAGTCACGGCCAGAGCTCCGTCACACGCTGTGCTCTTTGCGCTTCTGGACACGGTATTAATGTTCATCTGTTTCCTAACACATGCCTGCGACATGTGCAGAAAGAACAGGCGAGGCCTTCAGCGAGAGCGTGCTTTCACCTTTACACGGCTGATACATGGTGTCTGTTTAGCCCTTTAGTTCATGTCATTTAGCCCTAGAAGGCAATAAGTGCGTACAGAAGAGAAAGCCCTTGCATGTTCTCACGTGTTTGAGCGTGTTCTCTTCCCCCCCCCCCCCCCACGGTCCCGGCAGACCCAGAGCAGAGTGTGCAGGAGCTAGTGTATGACCTGCGCTCCCAGTGCGACGCCATCCGCGTGACGAAGACAGTGCGTCCGTTCAGCATGGCGCTGTGCCCCAGCAGCGAGAACGCGGCGGCGCTCTTCATCAGCGACGGCAGGGTGATGCTGTGGGAGCTCAAGGCCCACCCGGCCCGGCCCAGCCAGCACCACAGGTACTCCCCGGCCAAACACACACGGGACTCTCACACCGGAACTCAAACACACCGGACACACGCATGACACACACATCGGACACACGCATGACACACAGGCATGACACACACACCGGACGCAGGCATGACATACATACCGGACACACGCATGACACACACACCAGACACACGCATGACTCACACCTGGGACTCTCACGCACACACCGATCCATGCTCTTTGTGTGCGTCTCTCTTGTCTGGCAGCTCGGGCGTGTCTCCTCTCTTCTCTCCGGCCTCGTTCTGTGGGATCCCCCTGGCGCTGCATCAGAAGAGGATCCCCGACCTGTCGCTGGACAGCATGATCGGTAATGTAGCGCCTTTACTCCCACACTGGAGAGAGAGAAGTGCCCCAGAGACACGCCTGCCAGCAGCGCTGAGCACGTCAGAGTGCGTCTGATGCGTCTGATGGGTTTGTGTTTTTGTCCCCGGCTCCGTGGGGGGGCGCTCACATTGACACAGACTGATGGATGTCTGGGAATGAAAAGATGGATGAATGACTGATCAGGAGTCTGGGAATTAATGAATGCATGGATGAATGACTGATCAGGAGTCTGGGAATGAATGGTTGGATGGATGAATGACTGAAGAGGAGACTGGGAATGAATGGATGGATAGATTAAGAATAGGAGTCTGGGAATGAATGAATGACTAGGAGTCTGGGAGTGGATGGATGGATGAATGACTACAAGTCTGGGAATGGAAGGATGAATGAACATGAGTCTGGGAATGAAAGGGTGGATGGATGAATGAATACGAGTCTGGGAATTAATGGATGGATGAATGACTGATCAGGAGTCTGGGAATTAATTAATGGATGGATGACTGATCAGGTGTCTGCGAGTGAGTGAATAGATGGAATAATGACCACGAGTCTGGGAATGAAAGGATGAATGAACAGGAGTCTGAGTGGAGGGGCCTGTCTTCTCACACCGGCCGCCTGTCTCCCCACAGGACAGAGCCTGATCTCGGGGGACGAGCCGCCCCGCACCCCCCTGCAGCAGGAGGTCCAGCTCAAGTTCCTGCTGACCGGCCTGCTGTCGGGGCTCCCGCACCCCCCCTTCGTGATCCGCATGTGCCCCCCCCTCACCACCAAGAACATCGGCCACTATCAGCCCCTGCTGGCCGTGGGTGAGTAGAGCGGCCGCGACATTTATCATTTTCCCTGTTCTCCGTTTACCTGAAACAAAATCCCTCAATTATGCGTCTCCCGGTGCGAGGTGCTAATTAATCGAGTCCCCGTGTTCTGCGTTTAAGCTGCGATGGGGGAGGATTTTTTTCTTTTATTTTTTAATTAAGGCTTCCTGATTACGAGCAGAATCGAGCCCTGTGTGTTAGACGGGGAATTAGCGTGAATGGAGCCGTTTGTGATCTAATAAGTAGTGGCATTTTATTATTATTATTTTAATTCGAGTGCAGGTGCTTCACAAAGGAGGGGGTGCAATGAGATTAAACAGTCTGTAGCTCCTTGTTCTCCTCTGGGTTTACTGCAACCCTCTCTGTCTGTCTCTCTGTGTCTGTCTGTCTGTGTCTCTCTGTCTCTCTCACTCTGTTCGTCTCTCTCAAATTCAAAACGAGTGTTATTGGCATGACATGTTAATACAAGTATTGCCAAAGCATGTATTATACAGGTGGTAATACATAAAAAAACAACAAGAATGTATAGATCAATTAAACATCATGAAAATAATTAAATTAATAAATAACAATAATCATGAATTACAGATCATTTGTCTGTTTGTCCGTCTCTCTCTCTCTGTCACTCCTCAACTAAAAGGTGCGGTTTTGTCCAGCGGTTCTTTCTGGGTTTCCCTCAGGAAACAACTACACCTTTTAGTTGAGGAGTGAGAGAGGGCACAACATCTCAACACAACCCGCACCAAAACAAACACACAAACACAGCCTGTCCTCGTTCAGAAAGTCCATGCTCAGCCATCAGTGACAATATGAATATCAGCCATTCCTATTAACGAAGCTGACGAGTGCAATCAGACGGCATGGCTGCACCGCGGCGGCAGCTGCTGTGAACGACGCCTCCCGGCTCTGGCAGCGATCGACCGGGAGCGGTGAGGCGAAGAGGGGCTCCTTCCTTGCACGGCTCCACCAATCAAGGGCCTTCGAGGGGAGATCATTCTCCATATTAACTCCGCCGTTTGTCACCTCATTGTTGTTCGTTTGTTTGTGTGCGGCATTGTCGCCCCGGGACTGGGGCTTTGCCAGTCAGTGCATGTCTTCGAGGCGAGAGAATTCAATTTAAAATGTCCCACAGATGCCCGTAAACTGGCTTGTTGATAAGGAGCTGAAACAGGACTGCTGACTGATTGAGCTGGCCTAGGGAGACTGGAGGAGCAGGGCCGGGTTTAATGAGAATATACACCACACACTTGAACATGTCTGTGTCCTCTTTCTCTCTCTCTCTCTCTCTCTCTCTCTCTCTCAGGTACGAGCAATGGGTCCGTGCTGGTCTATAACCTCACCAGTGGGCTGCTGCACAAGGAGCTGAGTGTCCACGCCTGCGAAGTCAAGTAAGAGCCGAGTTACTGAGCAGGACTGTAATCGGTCATTCTCTCCACAGCGTCAGGACGGGAGAAACTTAGGAGAGTGAATGACCGATCCCTCGCTGTCACTCTACCTTCTGGCATGTGGACACTAGCAGTTAAAGATGGGCCCTCTCCATGTGGGTTATTGGGCATCGTGTGCCAGCGGGAGTTAACTCGATCTGAGGGAGAATATATATATATATATATGAAAGGCATCGACCACATCAAACCAGAGGAGCTTTTCCAGATCAGCAGGGACACACGCACCCGGGACACAAATGGAAATTGGGCTTCAAGGCATTCAAGACAGAAAACAGGAGACACTTCTTCACACAGAGAGGCGTCACAATCTGAACAAACTCCCCAGCGATGTGGCTGAAGAGACAATTTGGGATCATTCAAAAACAGACTGGATAGGATCCTTGATCACTGAGTTATTAATGGACACCAAACGAGCACGATGGGACGAATGGGCTCCTCTCGATTGGACACTGTCTCATGCTCTTATGTCTCTGAATCTCTTTGCTGCTGCGCCTCTGCTGTTGGCGTCTCTGTTGCTGTGTCTCTGCTGAAGGAAGAAGCTTCTTTCTCACTGGAGCACCAGAGACCAGACTCGGCACACACACGTGTGATACTCCAGTGACCCAGTGGGCTCCTGTCTGGAGGAAATTTTTACTGAGCCTATGGAGAGACCCGTCCTGCCCAGAGAGGGAGAGGCTGGTGTTTTACATGCACAGTCCCCCCCCAAGCTCCTCTGCTCTGACGCCTTCAAATGCCTCTCTGTGGTCAAAGACGACAGTGGGGACACGGTCCTGCTCCTCTTCTTTCACATCTCCTCCCTTGTTTTTCTCTCCTCCCCCCTGCTGTGGAGCTGTGTTTTGTTCCACTGCGGTCACCAGGGCTGAGGGCGGACTGGGTGCTGAATGGGCCACTTTAAAACTGACATAGCAGTCCCTAATTCATTATTATTATTATTATTATTATTATTATTATTATTATTATTACTATTATCTTACCAAGTTTCAACTCCAGTTCTTTACCCCCTCCCCCCCACACACACACACACACACTTCTTAAATTAAATCAATATATCTGTAAACCCGTGTGTATAGAAGTGAAAACATGTTGTGCACATTTTAATGAACACAATGGATGGAATGAATCTGCCTCCTTCTCTCTGCCAGGGGATTTCTTCTCTGCCTTCTTATTTCTGGACTGGCTCTAATTAATCATCCTGCTGTGCCATGCCTCCCTGCTCAGGCGCCGAGCATCCCAGTCTCCCCCCAGCACGCGTGTTAGGGGGGTTCTGTCTCCCCCGGCACGCGTGTTCGCTGCTCTCTGTCCCAGGTCACGCGTGTTCGCGGCTCTCTGTCCCAGGTCACGCGTGTTCGGGGCTCTCTGTCCCAGGTCACGTGTGTTTGGGGCATCTCTGGCCCAGGGCACGTGTGTTCGCATGTGACATACCTCTGTGTGTCTGCGCTGTCCTGCAGTGACGTATGTGATCCTCAGAGTTGTGTGTTGCTGTATTCTCTCTGCAGGGGGATTGAGTGGGCGAGTCTGACCAGCTTCCTTTCCTTCGCCACCTCCACTCCCAACAACCTGGGTCTGGTGCGGAACGAGCTGCAGCACGTGGACCTGCCCACCGGTGAGTGAGTGCCTGTGTGTACCTGTGTACCTGGCCTGAGCACAGGGCCCCCCAGCGCTGACCGCACAGCCCGCACCTCCGCCCAGGCGGCTGTACGTTACTGCAAGGTCTCCCTCCACCCAGGAGCAGATCAGCCGTCTCCCGGGTCAGCGCTCCTTGGTGGGGATTCAGATATCACACAGATCAGAGCAGGCTGGCAGCTCAGGCCGCCAGAGGGGAGGGAGATTGGATCCGCAGCTTCATTCTGCATGCGCTCGTCTCATTGGGGGGTTTTGCTAATTATTACTGTTTTAGTTTGTAGCTTTTCCCAGATCACACACTGATTATTTGTGTTTATAAATGTAGCTATGCTGCCAGTGTGTGTATCAACATAAACACACTAACGCAGCAGTGATCTTAAAAGCATATCTGTGAGTGCGGTGCGTTTGGCTTCCCACAGCGCTCTCTGTGAGAGATGCAATCACAGCCCTAATGAGCCCCAGCAGCGCGGCTCCTCACACAAACACCAGGCTCTCTGTCTTCCCCTCAACGAGAGGCTCGGGGACCGCGGCGCCTGCCTCTCGCTAGCGCAGCACACCGCTGAATAATTGATACTGCGGCAGCGTGTGTTGCGAGTCAAACACACGACCAGGGCCGGTGTCGGCTGCTTTATTACTGCAGAGCAGGAACTTCAGTCGATTAAAAAAGCAATCAAACGCTTGGCACATTAGAGTCTGTATCCTTCACGGCTTGGGCATCGTTTGCATTGATTCGCCAGTGCAGACGCTTTATTGTGCTTTTCTGCGGTGGCTTGTTTATTGCTGCTGTGTTCAGGGGCAGAGAGATGATGTTCCTCGATCGCGGATAATGGCGGGAAGTGATGGAATTCAGCCGAGTGTCTCGTAAACTAGTTATGAACAAGAACAGTCTGTTCTCTAAAATGTGGTTTTACAGGATCGCCTTTCTTCCTCATGTCGTCTCCTTATACGAAATGCGACGGTCTGGCTGTAACCATACCGTGTCAGGAATCTGGTGCGCTGAGTTTTAAAGGGCACAGAAAGGGTGTAGGAGCAGGGGTGTTCCGGTGAGTGGAAAGATGCAAGGAAGACCGAGGAAAGAAAGGGCCACTCTTCGGCAGAAAAATTGAAAGTGGAAGCCCAGGTTTCCATGTACTTGTCCTGATGCACCTTTATACAGCTGCCGTAGTGACTCGGACTGTGGTGCAGTATTTTTGCAGGGCACTGTAGCGCAGGTGGCAAGTGGAAACCAAATGGTCGTGCCTGGAGACGCTCGGCAATCTTAATGCATGTATATATAATTTCTTACGAGGTTCTATTTCCGTTGTGCTTTTATCAGAGCAGGGAGCGTCACGTTGCTTTATTTATTTAATTGTGTTTTGAGCGCGAGGGGTTTGGGGACGGGAGGTCAGCCTCAGTGGCAGGAGGCTGTCACGGGTTGCAGAAGGAATTCAGAATTAATGAGAATCCGTGGCACAATCGGAGAAGTAAAAACAAATGCAGAAATCTGTCGGCCTGGTGTGGAGCGAGCGCAGGGTGAAACGTGCCTTAAATAATCTTCATCATAATTAGCCCAATATCTCACAGTGCAGGCAAATGCTCGGTGTTTATAGACGAGTGCAGTCGGATCTGGGAGAGGGGAAACCAGCTCTCGGTTGATGTGAAGCACAGGGGACGAGAATGTGTTGTTGTCTGTTGTGGGTCTAATGGTGTTGAGCAGAGAGAGGGCTGTGAACTTTGCTGTACTTTTGGCATTTGCTGTATATCAGTGACTCGGATACCGAGCTCCAGGCTGGGGCACTAACTCAGTAACACGGCCTGGAAACACCCTAGGGAACGGGTGTGAGAGTCTTTATGTGTCTGCATGTCTGAAGGTGGTGGCAGACACATGCACCACCAGGTGACGAGTACAGCAGGCTGGGACAATCCTCAGACGCCCCCTTAGTAGGACCTGATGGAAAGGATTACGTGTTGGAAGCGGGTGGGAAGCGTTACTATAATTAGTCAATTAGGCACCTCTTTCCCCCGAGTTGGCTGGATTGTGTGTGCAGGTGGCACCGGTGTGCCCCCCGGAGGTGGCGTCTCGGGTACCCTGGAGCGCCATAATTACAGGTAACGGAGACCAGGAGACGGGGGAACGGAGCGCATGAAAAATTAAAATCTAATTAGCGAGACAATCTGGGGATGTGGGTGGTTCATCGCTGGTGAACGAGAGCGGTAAAGTGGGGCGCATTAGCATTTCATTTACAAGGCCGCTGATTGCCGGCTCTTCAGTCTCCCCGGTGTGTGCTGGCGCGTTATTCCTCTGCTCCGCGCAGGGTTTGATCCTCTGAAGCTGCCGAGAGTCTGCATTTTTTATTTGTATTTCTTTTCATTTTTTGTGTATCGAGAGTGTGTGTGAAGCATACAGATCATGGAGGTTCTTCCTCTTCTTGATTTATTCAATGTTGTGTGCTGTTCAGTAGCGGCCCCTAAACCATCCTAAAGCCTCATTGTTTCCGGTGTTGGTTTCGGTGAGGGCCCTCATGCCGGTGCATGGGCTGCAGTTTGCCATGGGGAGGGGGCTGCAGCTGTTCATTACCAAGACATTAACAACCCAAACAGTCTCTCTCATACAATCACGGCGCTTTATTCCTCTGATTACATTTCCCCATTCATCAGTGCTTCACCGTGATCTCGCCGCCTTCCTGTGTGCTGTTCGGCAGTGTAAGATGCCAGATTGAATAGGTGCAGCGCCGCAGCCCTTGTCCGGGAACCAGCATGTGCGCCTGTGTGTGGTTGTTTGTTTGTCCTCTTCTGTTTCGAGTGTCGAGGTGTTGTTTTTTCTCTAATGAAACGGTTCAAGCTGTGCAGAAAAGTTCCCTTGAGGTGCGATTACCTGTCAGCATGCGGCTGCAGCGTGGTGCAGAGGGGTGGGGGAGCTGGAGAGACAGAGGGGATGTGACAGGTCAATTACACCGGCCGCACCGCGCGCTCCCCGGGTGAGATCTCTCTCTGATTGTCTAAATATCTTCTCCCTCCAGGCAGGAGCGTGGCGTTCCGCGGCGAGAGAGGTGGTGACGAGCCGGCGATCGAGATGATTAAAGTGTCTCATCTGAAGTAAGTACGCCCTGGGCCCGGACTGTGCTTAAGTATATAAGCCTTAATAATGCGCTCTCTCTCTCTTTCTCTTTTCCTCTGTCTTTTCTTTTTCCCTCGCTGTCAGTTAGTTGATTAAAGCCTGGGTTGTCAATCAGGAGCTGATTGCCTAGCAGAGGTTTTCATTATTCACCCAGGCACTGTGCGAGAGGAAGAATATGGCCGATTAAATGTTTTCCAAGGACAGATGGCCTAAATTAAACTTAAAAAAATGAAATCTCCAGGGAGTTCGAAGTGTGACGTGATGTCGGATCTGCCTTTGTTTCCCTGCAGCCCCACACACCCCCTCCTTGAACCGTTTAAAGCTCAATAGCCTTAATTAGCTGCCGTGGCCCGATCGTGTCCTCCTTTCTTCCTCTGCCATTTCAGCAGTTTTTGTTTTCCTGTGTCTTGGCCCCTGGTGTTCAGACCTGCTGTGTCACTTCTGGGGCCCAGTGGTCTGTGTTTTGGTGTCACTGGAGCTTTTCATTCCCACTCGATCGCTTCTGAGACTGAATTTGATGCTCTGCACCAGAAATAAAACCGTCAAACCTGTAGGAAATGGGGCTTCTTTTCACCCACTGGCTTCAAGACAGGGCTTTATTTCTCTGTGTTTTCATTTGACTCTGATATCCCATTTGTTTTGGTTAAATAAATAGATAAGCGCACTGATTGGTTCAGGCAGGTGTCTGCAGCTCCGTGTCGATCCCGCAGGGGGCAGTAAAAGCTCTCTGCTCTGCACCCCCCAGTGTGGCGCGACGGCAACAGCGTTCAGCCGCCGAGAAGAGCAGGTCCTCAGAGGGTCCTGCGTTTTAAATGTATTCATCTAAATGCAAAAAGAATTGCATAATCCTAATTCTCACACAGAAATTGAGTATATTTATGAATAATTTATGTATTTGAATATATACATACATTTCGTATTTATGTATTTCATTTATTTGTGTTTTAATTTACCCGGCCGTGCGGGTGTGTCGCTCAGTTGCCCCCGGCCGTGCGGGTGTGTCACTCAGCTGTCCCCTGTGTCGCTGCAGGCAGTACCTGGTGGTGGTTTTCCGGGAGAAGCCGCTGGAGCTGTGGGATGTGAGGACCGGCACGCTGCTGCGGGAGATGGCCAAGAACTTCCCCACGGTCACGGCCCTGGTAAGAGCTCCCCAGACATGGACTGTCATCCAGTATTTTTGCACGGCACTGTAGCGCAGACGGCGAGTGGAAACCAAAACGGTCGTGCCAGGAGATGCTCTGCAATCTTAATGCATGTTGATTGTGTCTAATTAATTTCTTCCCCTATGTCTATATATATAATTTCTTATGAGGTTCTATTTCCGTTGTGCTTTTATCAGAGCAGGGAGCGTCACATTGCTTTATTTATTTAATTGAGTTTTGAGAGTGAGAGGCGTGGAGATGGGGGGGTCAGCCTCAGTGGCAGGAGGCTGTCACGGGATGCTCTGTGCCTCTTCAGTCTCCACAGCCCTGCCTGCACACTGCGGGGGGCATCAACCGCCACGGTTTGGGTGTTTGGCTGTTTCAGTACTTTGTTTATTTTATATTTTCTTTCCGATCAGCCTCTGATAAAAACCCTCAGAAATAAGAGTCAGAAGCCAACCTTTCGCCTTTTGGATACTTTAACAGTTTTAACAAAATAAACAAATACCTGACTGCGAGTTTAAAAACGTACGCTTCGGGAGGTTTGCATTGGCCAGAAAGAAAAGATCCTCCTTCCGAATTTTTAGTTTTGGTTGTGTTCGGGCCCCAGTCAAAGTTTCCGTGTTTTGCCCCTGTGTGTCTCAGGAATGGTCGCCCTCCCACAACCTGAAGAGCCTGAGGAAGAAGCAGCTGGCCGCCCGGGAGGCCATGGCCAGGCAGACCGTGTCCGACGCAGAGCAGAGCAACGTGGAGTCCTCGGTCATCAGGTACGACAGTTAGAGTTACAGTTCAGTTTCAGTTTCAGTTAGTTATAGGTCAGTCATACAGTTTCAGTTTTTGTTATAGTTTCTGTTTCAGATACAGTTTCAGTTAGTTATAGTTCAGTCACTTACAGTTTCAGTATCAGTTTGTTTCAGATACAGTTTGTTAGTTATAGTTCAATCAGTTAGTTTCAGTTTCTGCTATAGTTTCAGTTACTTTCAGTTACAGTTTCAGTTAGTTATAGTTGTCAGTTTCAGTTAGTTATAATTCAGTTAGTTATTGTTGTCAGTTTCAGTTAGTTATAGTTCAGTCACTTACAGTTTCAGTATCAGTTAGTTTGTTATCAGATCCAGTTTGTTAGTTATAGTTTAATCAGTTTGTTTCAGTTTCTGATATAGTTTCAGTTTTTCGGTTAGTTTCAGTTAGTTATAGTTGTCAGTTTCAGTTACAGTTTCAGTTAGTTATAATTCAGTTAGTTATAGTTATCATTTTCAGTTAGTTATAGTTCAGTCAGTTACAGTTTCAGTTACAGTTTCAGTCAGTTACGGTTTTAGTTTCAGTTAGTTTCAGTTTGTTTCAGTTTCAGTTATAGTTCAGTTTCAGTTACAGTTTGTTTCAGTTCCGTCAGTTACAGTTTCAGCTACTTATTGTTCAGTCAGTTTCAGTGGCAGTTCAGTTACTTATAGTTATAGTACAGTCAGTTACAATTTCAGTTATAGTTCAATTAGTTTTCAGTCTCACAGTTTCAGTTAGTTATAGTTCAGTCAGTTATAGTTTTAGTTCGTTAGTTTCAGTTCAGTTACAGTACAGTTTCAGTTAGTTATAGTTCAGTCAGTTTATAATTTCAGTCATAGGTGCAGTGTCAGTTAGAATTTGTTATAATTTCAGTCAGTTACAGTGTCAGTTACAGGTATAGTTACAGTTACAGTACAGACAACATAACATAACCCAGCCCCTCTTGTCGCTGTGCAGCTACAGGGCAGCATGGTTCTGTGTCGGGGGCACAGACAGTAGAGCTATAGTTCAGTCAGTCATGGTGTGATGTTGTGTGTCCAGTCTGTTGCAGGAGGCTGAGAGCAAGTCGGAGCTGAGCCAGAACATCTCGGCGCGGGAGCACTTTGTGTTTACGGACACGGACGGCCAGGTGTACCACCTGACTGTGGAGGGCAACACTGTGAAGGACGGCGCCAGGATCCCCCCCGACGTAAGAGTCAGCCCCCCATCTCCCATGTTCCCCCTCGTATCGTCTCGCGCCGTCTCGAGTTTTCTCACCCTCTCCAGATCTTTCACTCCCCCCTTTTCTCTCTCTGTCTCTCTCTCTCTCCCTCCCTCCCTCACTTAAGATATCTTTTTCCATCTCACTCTCTCAGAGATGTGCCCTGGCATTGTGTGAGCAGTTTCCTGTGTCCTGCTTTGCTGCAGGGAAGTGTTGAAGCATAATGTTCAAAAACAGCATCTAAGAAACAGGAAATACTGAAAGGACCAGAGGAGTGTCAGAGTCATATCCATGTGTGTGTGTGTGAGTGTGAGTGTGTGTGTGTGTGTGTGTGTGTGTGTGCAAGTGTGAGATTGTGTGAGTGTGTGTGTGTGTGCAAGTGTGAGAGTGTGTGCGCAAGTGTGAGAGAGTGAGAGTGTGTGTGTGTGTCTGCACAAGTGTGAGAGAGTGTGTGTGTGTGTGTGCGCAAGTGTGAGAGAGTGAGTGAGAGTGTATGTGTGAGTGCATGAGAGTTTGAGGATAATGTCCTTCTTCACTGAAAAATATATAAAATCAGTTTGATTGATTGATCCATTACCAGCCTTCGCACAAGGTCTGACTGATCCCAGTGAGGCTGAGATCAGGCTGGACGGGCGACCTTGTCCTTCATCTCCGACTGACTGGCCTCTCTGCCGAGGCCGGGTCTCAGGAGTTTGACTGCTGTTTGGCTTCCTCGCCTCGCATTTGATCGGCACGCCTGCTGCCCTGGGCCTCTCAGACCTTGCGCTGCTTTGTCATCAAACCCTGGCTGAGGGCTTTGCATCTCGCTCGTTTGTGTTATTCTTTGTTGATGTGGTTGTTAAGCCCTGTCCCTGTGCTGTAACACCAGCAGGACTGAGGCTGTTGTTGAAGTGGTTCTGTGGAGAGGGCTGAAGGGTTCTAGTAAAACACACAAAACTCATAGCGTTGTGAAGACAGAGTGTGTATTGATACTCGGTCCACTTATTCAGGTTATCTCTCACAGCTACGGTTAAAAGAAAGCCTCGGTCATTAACATTCGATTACATTTATACCCATTTATACACGGCCCGTGTGACTCCAGAGAGCATATTAAAAAAGTACGCAATTCAATTATCACCGCACACGGATACTTAAAGCTTATTATCTCCTTCCTCTGCTCATCAGAACAACAATGCCCGTGTGCGCGAGCTGCCACTATGAAATTACCTCTTATTGTGGGGAAGGCTGGGCACCGAAGCTAATCGCATTCGTCTTTGTTTGCATTTATATTAATTTTTAGAGTGGCGATAGAAAAGTTTTCTGCGTTCATGTAAAATAATCCAACAGTTATTACAGGTAATATAATTTATTTCTTAAAGTTTTTTTTTTTTCCTTTATTAAGTTTATGTCTGCATAGAGATGGGTGGCAAGACGTGCTGTGTGAATTGAGCGGCGTTCAGGCAGCGTTGGGTGACTCAGCTCAGCCCAAAGGGGTGCGAGGGTCCGGTCCTCCCTGTCTGGGTCTCTCGCTCGGCTCCGGTCCTCCCTGCCTGGGTCTCTCTGTCATTTTTCCTCCCCTTGTCTCCTCAGGGCAGTATGGGCAGCATGGCCTGCATCGCGTGGAAGGGAGACACCCTGGTGCTGGGCGACGTGGACGGGAACCTGAACTTCTGGGATCTGAAGGCTAGGCTGTCCAGGTGCGCAGAGGCCCCCCCTGAAGTCAGGCTCTTCCTGCACAGCTGTGTCAGGTTCTGCAGAAATATGAATCTATATCCACCTCTCTATACATCTCCACCTCTCCTGCTGCTTGCAGGGGGATCCCCACGCACCGTGGCTGGGTAAAGAAGATCCGGTTCGCCCCGGGGAAGGGCAACCAGAAGCTGCTGGTCATGTACAATGATGGGGCCGAGGTCTGGGACACCAAGGAGGTGAGCATCTTGTTATTGACATGCCTTTGAGACAGAATGGCAGCAGCACAGTGAGCACGCTCTAACACACCTTGGGCCAGTGACCACCACACATTTAGCATCTGATATGACACAGATATCTAGAAAAACAACGCCACACATGCAGGTCTTTTACAGAACATCTGGACACAGCTGAGGTGTGTTTGTTGAGAGGTCGTTACTCTGATGTCATGTGGTCCCGCAGGTCACCATGGTGAGCAACCTCCGGACCGGCCGCAACGTCAACTACAAGGTGCTGGACATCGACTGGTGCACCTCCGACAAGGTGGTGCTGGCCTCGGACGACGGCTGCGTCCGGGTGCTGGAGATGGCCATGAAGTCGGCCAGTTACCGGGTGGACGAGCAGGAGCTCACAGGTGGGGCCAGCGGCGTCTCGGCCTTCTGGGGCACGCGTGTGCGTTACTCTGGGTCTGGCGCTGATGACCCGGTCCTGGGCCTTTTTCACATTTAATTATCATCATCATTATTATCATTATTGCCATGCCCCTGGACTAATGGTGTGTGCGTGTGTGTGTGCGTGAGAGTCTGTGTCCTGGTGTCTATCTGTGTGTGAGTTTGCGCGTGTGAGTATGTGTGTGTGTGCGTGTTTTGTTTGCCCTGCACTCTGTCTTAGATCTGGCCTCTGTCTCCCTCAGACCCGCTCTGGTGCCCCTACCTGCTCCTGCCCCGCGCTGCCCTCTCTCTCAAGGCCTTCCTGCTGCACCAGCCCTGGGGCGACTCCTACACCCTGGACCTCTCCCTCGTGTAGGTGTGACTCCGCTGGGGTGGAGATGTGGGTGACGCTGTGTGGAGGACAGGGGGTCGGGTGTTGCTTCTGAGATCGGCCTGTGAAGGGTTTACTGTCAGCAGTGTGTAGTTCGGAGAGAGGGGTCGTGTCTGTGTTCGCGTTTGTGTTTTATTCGGCTGCTAATGCGTCTGCTGTCCCTCCCCCCCTGCAGTGACTACAGAGAGAAGGAAGAGGTTAAAGTCCAGATCCAGGAGCAGCTCAATTCACTGTCCAAGTGAGTCCACTCTCCCCTCAATTACTCCCGTTGTCTCTGGTTAATTAATCTGTTTATATTTTTGGAGAGGACAGAACTGCTTGGCAAGTAGATGCTGACTCAGCCCGTGTTATTCTGTATATCGGACAGCTTTCACCACATGGAGAGAGAAACAGTCATCAATAATACATAAATAAACACGCAGCGGCTGGGGGTGGCAGCCATTACTGGCCCTGTGAAGATATTTATAGAGTCCCACGGTGGGCAGAGACGAGGAGATTGTAAGGCTGACCCGTTCTGTTCCATGTTTTCTGTTCCCTCAGCGACATTAAAAGCCTTTTGCTGGATCCCGAATTCAGTCTCCTGCAGAGGTGCCTGCTGGTCTCAAGGTAACTTTGAGGTTTGGGTTTGTGTATATAGCGCCTTTCGGGCTGCCGCATTTCGAGGCAATGCATGTGTCAACAGGAAGTTAGAATAGACAACCTTTAAGGGAAAAGCGTGACACAAATCAGAATGATGTTGAAACAATGTAAATACAAGAGGGACGCTTAGAAGAAGGGGGTTAAAAATCAGGACAAATATGTAACTGTGGGAGAGGGAGAGAGAGATGGAGATGGAGGAGAATGATGCAGAGGGATGGAGACACAGAGAAAGAGAGAGATGGAGAGGGAGAACTCTGGGGGCCACCATGGCCGCTGGTCATCCTTCAGCTGTGCGGTGGGATAATCAGGCCTGTGGTCTCGTTGCTTAAAACTTGTTACACAGAGGTCAGGCGCTAATGAAGGACTGGAGAAAGTAATTACAGATTCTCCCAAGA
The DNA here is from genome assembly GCF_036373705.1 of Amia ocellicauda. Lineage (NCBI taxonomy): Eukaryota > Metazoa > Chordata > Actinopteri > Amiiformes > Amiidae > Amia > Amia ocellicauda. Next base: position 24,535,795 of record NC_089869.1, read on the forward strand.
TCAGTTCATTAATCAATTCATTCATTAGTGATTCCAGTTCTGTTTACCATGCTGGAGGTGCAGTCAACTCAGTCTCTGCAGTTCGCTTGTTCAGGTTTTTAATATCTTCAGAGTCAGGGACTCTCCTCCCGGCGAACTTCAGCGGTACTGCATTGCCTGGGTCACAGAGGTGTGTTGAGAGTGTTGTGTAGAAGTTAACGGGTCTCGTGAAAGGGTCTCCTGATGTCATCGTGTGCACGTTGTGTCAATCAATTCAGGTCTCTTACACACACATTTATTGTAGTTACAATTAACAATCAACCCCCTTTTTCTTCGTCTTAAATGTTTCGGTGCAGAATCTGCGTAACTGACCTACAGCAGCCAATCGGTGTTGTGTTTCCATCCTGGTTAAACATAACGAGACTTTTAAAAACAGTCGGACCTCCTGTGAAACTGGCACCACCAGCATTCAAGTGCCCCGAACCGTCGCCGGTAACTGAGTACTGTTTAATAACAGATGATTCGCTGAACAGGGTGACATTAACACACAAGATGAGAGGTGTAGGCATGTGTGAAAATGCTGCTCTGGCTTCTCGTGTGAGGTTTACAGTGTTGTGTCTCGTGCGCAGGCTTTTCGGGGACGAGTCGGAGCTGCAGTTCTGGACGGTGGCGGTGCATTACCTGCACGCCTTCTCCCAGGGCTGGCAGCTGAGCACGCCCAGTGAGGACAGTGCGTCTGCCGCGCAGGACAGGCCGGTGGGGGGGCACCTGGACATCTGCCACGACACGCTGTGCGAGAGCGCCTACTTCCAGGTACCGCCTCCTCCACACCCCCACCTAGATTAATGCACAGACACACACACCTAAATACACACATTCATAACGCACTAGTACAGCCTCTGTCTCTGCACTGCTAACAGAGGTTCCTTCTAAACATGTGTCAATGAATTACACACACAAACATTTACAGATCATATAACTGTGACACACACACGCACAAACGTCTGTGGTCGCTTGATTTTGTGTGTTGTGCCCAGGTGTGTGTGCCGCAGACACAGGGAGTGCCGTGTTGTGGATCTTGTGCTCAGTTTCACACGGAGATGCTCTGGCCTCCTTCCAGCTACATGTGTAGTTCATGCCAAGCTAGGAGGTTCCTCTGTGTGTTTTGTGACCTGCCACAATCCGAGGGGACCCGCTGTAACGAGAGGCAGACGAGGTGAAAAGTCAACTTCCATTTATTATCCGCTCTGTCTGGAGCGGAAATGAATATGCCAACGATGAAAAGAGCCGCCAGCCGTCAGGAGACAAGCCTCTTCTCCACCGAGTCGCCGTCTGAATATTGATCTGCTCAAGGAGACAGGTTGTCTAAGTGTAGCAAATGGAATTCACAGGCATGACACGGGCCGAGGGAGAGGGAAAGGAAGAGGGATGGAGGGGGGGAGGGGAAGGGGGGGGAGAGGGAAGGCAGGAGGGGAGGAAGAAAGAGGGAGGGGGAGGGAGAGTGTGAAACGGAGGGGGATGGAAAGAGGAAAGCCTGGACCCTCAGCCCGTCCTCCCTGTGGCCAGTTAGGTGTTCTGAGGTCAGTGTTACACCTGTTCAGTAACATGCGTATTGACAAAGGAGAAGGTGGGCTGAGGGCCGTTCAGCCCCAGTTCCCTCGCCGTGTCAGGAAGCGGCCGCGCTCCGTACGCTTCAACACATTCCTGCGATTAACGCCTGCGTCTCGTCCCTGCAGTGAGCTCAATCAGAGTGGATTTACAGCCTGTGAGACCTGTGCGCGGCGTGAGTGTGTTCCTGTGTGGCTCTCTGCCCCGCCTGCGCTGTGAAGTGCGTCAGCAGCTGCTACACAAATCGAGATGCTCTATTGTGTGATTACACGTCTCCCAGACTGACTATGCAGAAGAGAATAAAACACAGTGACGCGGCCACAGTAAACCAGCATTTAAAAACAAAAACACACGCTTGAGCAATATAATTGAGCCCCGTGCGGATTCGTACTCTGTTGCCTTGTGGTGTAGCAGGACTGGATATCGCTCGGCCTGCGGTGTCTGCTGATTGATAACGAGCATCGTTATACTTCCTCCAGTTGCCCGGGGGTTTTGATTTGCTCTGCTTTTTGGGGGAAGTCGTTATTGATATTAACCTCGATTGCATTGGAGCAGCTTTCTCTGAATACATTCCTCATTGAGTAATGAGGCCATTCCTTGCTTTCTAGCACAATGATGATTATGATTATTCTCTCCCCTCTCTCTCTCCCTCTCTCCCCTCTGTCCTCTCTGTCCTCTCTGTCCTCTCTCTCCTCTCCGTACTCCTTCCTCTTTCCCCTCTCTGTCCCTTCTCTCCCCTCTCTCAGCCATGTCATCACCAGCACTACACTGATTTTTAATGACTATTCAATTAGGCTGAACAGCAGATTAAAATAATTTGTACTTTAAATTGGGGGCAAAACAAATATCATAAATAGGTTGCAGTAAAGTTGTGTAGAATAGTAAGGGACTGAACCTCAGTGTCTCCTGTGCGGCTCCAGATGGCCCCTGGCCCTCACAGCCCACTGGGGTCCCCCGGGTCACCCTCCCGCCGACGTCTGCGGCTCCGAGCTTTTCCCCATCGCTCACTGACAGCCGAGGCTCTCGGACTGTGACTGTGTATTTCTTCATCCGTCTGTTCTTCTGCCCCAGCGCTCCCAGCTGGAGAGGGTGCACCTGCAGGAGGTGAAGAGGTCCAATTACGAACACACCAAAAAGTGTGCCGACCAGCTCCTGCTGCTGGGCCAGGTGAGTTACTGCACCCCGTGCACACGGACGCATTTCCAGACCTACGGACGGAGTCCGTGCAGAATTAAGATAATTTAGATAATTTGCCGAAAAGAGTGTGGCTGATAAAAATGCAGAGCAGACATCGTCCATTCAGTGGGAGCCTGTTTCTGTTAGTTGGAGATGTTCTCTGTCTGGCCTTGGTAGAGACCCCCGTATCCACTCAGGGATGTACTGAAAGAGCCTCCTGTCTGAGGGAAGCGTTTCTCTCTGCGGTCCAGTCCCTGCTCACCCCCCCGCCTGCACTCTCAGACCGACAGGGCCGTGCAGCTGCTGCTGGAGACGAGTGCGGAGAACCCCAGCTACTACTGCGACTCCCTGAAGGCCTGCCTGGTCACCACCATCACCTCCTCCGGCCCCTCGCAGAGCACCATCAAACTGGTCGCCACCAACATGATCGCCAACGGGAAGCTGGCAGGTATGTCGGCACGTCTCTTCTGGGTTTAAATATCGATCCTCACTCAGTTTTTAGTCTGTATAGCGCCCTTCACAGCAAGTTGACATAGAGCATTCGCCCCATCGTGCTCGTTTTATGCCATAATACAATATCATACTATGTTAAGAACATAAGAACATGAGACAGTGTCCAGTTGAGAGGAGGCCATTCACCCCATCGTGCTCGTTTGGTGTCCATTAATAACTGAGTGATCAAGGATCCTATCCAGTCTGTTTTTGAATGTTCCCAAATTGTCTCTTCAGCCACATCGCTGGGGAGTTTGTTCAGATTGTGACGCCTCTCTGTGTGAAGAAGTGTCTCCTGTTTTCTGTCTTGAATGCCTTGAAGCCCAATTTCCATTTGTGTCCCGGGTGCGTGTGTCCCTGCTGATCTGGAAAAGCTCCTCTGGTTTGATGTGGTCGATGCCCTTCATGATTTTGAAGACTTGAATCAAGTCCCCACGTAGCTTCCTCTGTTCCAGGATGAGAAGGTTCAGTTCCCTCAGTCTCTCAGTAGGACATTCCCTTCAGACTTGGAGTAAGTCTGGTTGCTCTCCTCTGACTGTCACAGGTTGAAGACAGACAGGGACAGATATGGCACGGTGGTCAATATATCCATCAGGCACAGAAAAGGGAGAGATGCAATTAAAAAAACTCCACAGGAGAAAAATTGTATCTGGGGGTCTGTGGTGGGAGGAGTCAGGAGGTGAGAGTTGTTCTGGGGGGATACAACAGAAGTGTCCTCTTATGAGACGGGTTGGATCATAGTCTGGAAGAACCTGCAGTGCAGCCCGTATTGACTGAATGCAAACTCTTAGTGACTTAATCGAGACAGCCATGGAACTGTTGTCTCCAGGCCTGCAGTTAAGGATCCTACGCAGCCTGAGGCACCGTGTCTCTCCGATGTCACAGAGACGATCGCCGACACTGCGCTGATAGGTTTTTAGCTTCGTGACAGAGAGAAAATAAAGTGACTGCTGTGCTGGCAGACCTATTATCTCCCATCGACACTAATGTTGGCCGGCACCGGGCTGCCTGACAGTCAGGTGTAAATGATGGAGATGTCATCTGCGCTGGTAAAACCCCTTGTGCTGAGGAACTATCGGGAAAGAGCAGACTTGATTTGTGCTCTAAAGTGTTTAATTTTCGCAAGGCAATACGAATTCGAGGTTTTCGAAAAAAGTAAAGGGAAGTAATTGTGTTTGTAAGCATCTCAGTCCTTCCTGGTCCGCTTCTGGCATCCCGTCCACCTCAGCCGACATTCCGCTTTGAAAGCCGAGAGAGACGGTTTTCCCAAGGCGCCAGCCAGCGCAGTAAACGTTCCTGTCTTATCCCCGCTCTCTCCTGATTGAGAGAAGCGGACTGTAAACGAAGGCCTGAGTGAAATAGATCTCCCTGACTGGTCCTTGCTGTGCTGCTGGTTTACTGTGGCCGCGTCTCTTCCAGAGGGGGTGCAGCTGCTGTGCCTGATAGATAAAGCCGCTGATGCCTGCCGCTATCTGCAGACGTACGGGGAGTGGAACCGCGCGGCCTGGCTGGCCAAGGTAAGGGGGGGGCAGTATTATCTGAAACTGCATGCAGCCTCAGTTTGCAGTCAGAGTGTCACAGAGAGATGGGTCTGTGTGCCGGGCTGGGCTAGATCATGGCAGGGCACCAGTGTCTCTGAGCCGCTTCCCTCTCGGCACAGACATGCCAGGGATCTTTTTCTGTGTCATTCTGTGTCACTATCAGGGTTTTTGTCTGCTGTGAACGTGTCATTTCCTCTGATTCCGCTGGTGCAATAACGTTGCCGTCATGGTGGTGTTTATGATGTTGCCCACTGCCAACCCTTTGCTCTTGCCAGGCAAGGGGGGGTGTTGTGACGCACCGGTGTGCCAGGACTGATCTGCCGTTTCCCCCCCAGGTGCGTCTGAGCTTCCCCGAGTGCTCGGAGGTGCTGAAGCGCTGGGTGGATCACCTGTGCTCTCCCCAGGTCAACCAGAAGTCCAAGGCCATGCTGGTGCTCCTGTCCCTGGGCTGCTTCCAGAGGGTGGCAGAAATGCTGCACAGGTAACGTCCGCTACTGTAGAACCACACTCTGCCCCCCCCCCACAGTGACACCTCAGCCACTAGGGGGCGTAGTGTCTCTCAGAGCCCCCTGGGAAGGAGGGTGTAGTTAGCTTGTGTGAAGTAGGCGCAGTTTCTCTGTCTCTGCGTCGGTGTCTGAACTCTCGTCAGTCAGGTGTTTGTTGTGCCCTGTTTATTAGAAAGCCGGTTTAATGAGCAGCCGAGCCGACAGCTTCAGGATAAGAACTGAGTTTTATCTTCTTTCCCGAAACTTCCTGACAGCCGCCTCTGCGTGAATGTGATGCACAGTAAATTAAAATATGACATGGAATTAAATAACGGGGGCAAGAGATGTGTGTTGACGTGTTTCCCAGATGCTGATGGGGAAGTTATTGCATTTTTAATGTGTTTTTGGTCCCCCCCCCGGTCCTGCAGCATGAGGTACTTTGACAGAGCAGCGCTGTTCATCGAAGCCTCGCTGAAGTGCGGGGTGATGGAAGCCAACGACAACACCTATATCCTTTGAAATGTGTGAGAATAACACCCGGGGGGACGAGGTTAATTGAGTCGCCTCCCGAGTGTGAAGTGTCTTCAGCTCCAGCCCCTAACGGCCTCCAGCTTTTAGTTTAAAGACCCATGGAGAGCTCCCTTGGTGACATAAGAGCATGAGACAGTGTCCAATCGAGAGGAGGCCATTCACCCCATCGCGCTCGTTTGGTGTCCATTAGTAACTGAGTGATCCAAGGATCCTATCCAGTCTCCTCTGGTTTGATGTGGTCGATGCCCTTCATGATTTTGAAGACTTGGATCAAGTCCCCATGTAGTCTCCTCTGTTCCAGGGTGAAAAGGTTCAGTTCCTCAGTCTCTCAGTAGGACATTCCCTTCAGACCTGGAATAAGTCTGGCTGCTCTCCTCTGAACTGCCTCTAGAGCAGCGATATCTTTCTTGAAGTGTGGAGCCCAGAACTGTCCACAGTATCCAGATGAGCTCTAACTAGTGCATTGTACAGTCTGAACATCACTGCCCTTGTTCTCAATTCTACACTTTTGACAATATATCCTAGCATTGTGTTTGTCTTTTTTATTGCTTCCACAATGGTTGTGGTGACCCAGTGGGGCACAGAGTCCCGGCCCTCGGTGGTGTGCAGAAAGCATACGAGGGCAGCCTGTGATTGGCTCATGGGCTCGATCGACTCTCCCGTCTTTCCTTAACCCTCCTGCACATAAGCTGATGGGCTCGGTGTACGCGGACTACGCGCGCCTGCTGAGGGGCCTGGGGCTGCGCGAGGGGGCACTGCTGTGGGCGTCGCGCGCCGGGGGGGCCGGGGAGGACCTGCTGGCCGAGCTGGCGGACCCCTCGGAGAGGGCGGAGAAGGAGGGCTGAGAGGGGCTGGGCTGAGCCGCCCCACTGACTGCCCGCTGAGGCCGCTCCCCGCTCCCCGCTCCCCGCTCCCCTCTGCCTAGACCTGCCCCCTCGCCACACGCCCTGCTCCGCTCTCCACCCTGCGGCCCCTGCTCCTCCAGTGTTCACCGCTGTGTGCGTCTCTGACCGGGAGAGGGGAGCGTTTCTTTCCACAGTCCGGGAGGGTTTGTGGTACAGTGATTCAAGTGATGATTTTGTTCCTGTTCTTTCTATAGATTTTTCATTATTATTAATACAACTACTAATTAACCCTTTGCCTTCTGATACTGATACTGAGTGCCAGGCCGGCTCCCTGTGACCACGGCGTGCTCTGGACAGACCCAGATGGCACAGAGGTGAAGCACGGGTGGTTCCTGTCGGCCGGCAGACCTGGACCGTCCTGGTTGTTTATTAAAGGTTTTTTTAAGCTTTAAAATCATAACAAAATCGATAACAGTTGTAATCTGATTAAAAATCAACTGTAACCCGGTGGAATCAAGTCTCTGCGCAAAGAAGCACTTTGTGCCCCCTCAGGGGGGCACCCAGTCTGTGGACAAGTGTCTGTCAGGGTGTTGGATACAGCTCAGAAAGCACTCTGCAGAGTGGGAAGCAGATAAGGAATAAATTAAATAATTTGAGCTCAGATCAAAGAATATAAGACACAGTGCGATGCTATGCAAGGTGGAGAGCGACGTTTATAGGGAACTTGCAGGCTCCGCCCACTGTGGGGTCCTGCTGTGCCCGGCAGCCATGTTGGGAGGGCCGAGCAGAGTGCTGGCTTGTGGACCCTGTGTGTAGTTGACACAGCAACAGCGTCGCAGAGACTACGCACAGCAGACTGCGCCACCGCAGCGCAACAGAGCAACAGCGCAACAGCACAGTATTTCAAAGTATTCGATCCCTTGGGGAGAAATGCGAGCTCTTCTGTAAAGAGTGGGAGGAAATTAATCTGTCTCCCTTTTTTTTTTTTTTTTTTTTAGCACTACCTTATCAAAATGATTGCTATTATTATAATTATTAATTTATTGTATTTTAAACCAACCATAAGCGCTGAAATGAGATGGTAGTTTACCTCTTTTGTTTTTTTACATTTTTTTAAGTTACAGCTTGGAAAAAAAAAAAATGCCGTGTCGGGGCATCTCTTTCGGAGGGGTGCTGTGTCAGGCGTGTGTCTCGGGGGGGGTTGCCGAGTCGGGGCCTGTGTCTCGGGGGGGGTTCCGTGTCGGGCCTGTGTCTCGGGGGGGGGGGGGGTGCCGTGTTGGGGTGCCGTGTCGGGCCTGTGTCTCGGGGGGGGGGTGCCGTGTTGGGGTGCCGTGTCGGGCCTGTGTCTCGGGGGGATGCCTGGTCAGGATGAAAGACTCTGTGGACTCGAGGCAGGAACTCATTGCTAAAGATTTCCAGAGTTAAACTTGAGATAATTAAACCAAATGAAGTACAGTTACTGTCTTTTTATGATTGTGAGGATTATTTCAGTGTTGAATCTGTTGCTTGTTGAATGTTCAGAATATTCCGTACAAACACACACCTGTATTACAGCTGCTTGTGATTCTTGTCACAGACTGATCATTTGTGCCGTCCCCGTTTCTGTCCATGTTTGTGATTCTAAACGGTATCATAGGGACCGGCTTATATTCGATTCTGTTGTTAATTGGGTTGTATTTATAGATGCAATAAAATACTTTAAAATCTTTCTGTGGTGTCGTTCCTTATTGCTAGTGGCATTTGTGAGTGAGTGTCCGTGTACGTTGAATTGGAGACGTCCTCTGGTACACAGAGCCACGGGTTCGATTATATATACAGGCCGGGACTCTGTGTTCACGCTGCACTGAGCTGGCTGTGGTTCTTTGGGTTCCAGAAAGTGAGGTTAGAAATGGTCTTATTGTATGTGTGTACAGACGGGTGACAAATTAAAGGAAAAACCAAAATACAGTGTCTCAGTGAGATGTTGGTCCACCACACGCCCCAGAACAGCTTCAATGCTCTTGGCACAGATTCTGCGAGTCTCTGGACTTGACTGGAGGGATGGACACCATTCTTCCAAAAGATATTCCCTCATTTGGGGTTTTGATGATGGTGGCGGAGAGCGCTGTCTAACACGTCAGTCCAGAATCTCCCATAGGTGTTCAACTGGGTTGAGATCTCGTGACTGCGAAGGCCAGAGCATATGAGTCACATCATTGTCATACTCATCACACCATTCAGTGACCCTCGTGCCCTGTGGATGGGCATTGTCATCCTGGAAGAGACCACTCCCATCAGGACAGAAATGTGTCACCACAGGATAAAGGTGATCACTCAGAATAACTGTCATGATTTGCAGTGACCCTTCCCTCTAAGGGGACAAGTGGACCCAAACCATGCCAGGAAAATGCCCCCCACAGCACAACAGAGCCTCCGGACCCCCTCACTGTAGGGTCCAGCAGTCAGGCCTGTCCCGATCTCTTGGTGTCCCACACATGCACTCGCCCACTTGTCCAGAATATGGTGAAGGATGACTCATCTGACCAGATCACTTTTTCCACATCTCTGTACAACAGTGCCAGTGTGCCCCAATAATGACCCCTCTTTCAAAGTCGCTTAGATCCTTTCCTCTCGCCATCTTGATCCCAAACTCAAGGTCAGCTGGACCTGCTCAGCATTTGTATACATGCCACAGAGCATGACAGGATGTTAATTGCTTAATTGTATCATGCAGTACACCTGTTTGGAGGCATCTGCATTCGTTATGTTCCTCCAGTCAGGTTTTTCCTTTAATTTGTCACCCATTTGTATGCATGTATGAGGTATACACAAAACTATACACACCCCAAAATGTTACTTGAACTCTTCCTGCCTTGGAAGGATTTAAGGGAAGATATTTTACTTGAAGAGATTGAAAATCCACAGCCATCAGTAGCTATAAACCCCACCCCCCTGCATTACATAAGATCTTTCTTGAGAACATAAGAGAGTGTCCAATTGAGAGGAGCCCATTCGCCACATCGTGCTCGTTTGGTGTCCATTAATAACTAAGTGATCAAGGATCCTATCCAGTCTGTTTTTGAATGTTCCCAAATTGTCTCTTCAGCCACATCTCTGGGGAGTTTGTTCAGATTGTGACACCTCTCTGTGTGAAGAAGTGTCTCCTGTTTTCTGTCTTGAATGCCCAATTTCCATTTGTGTCCCAGGGTGCGTGTGATTCTGTTCTGGTCCGAATTGACTGTCTCATTGAAAAATAACTTTAAAAGTCACCTGCAGTGAACATTGTTGAGCACTAGATGTCAGTGCTGCCCTTTAAAAGTGTAGTAGATGTCAGCAATATGAATCACCTTCACTGTCAGTAAATGCTTCAAGAAAACTTTTAAAGTGACGTCTGGGTTTCGACCAAATCAGTACAAATCACTTAAACAGGGTCACAATAAGTGGGGGATACAATCAAGTAAATGGGTGTGTTTTCAGTCTCTCTGGGCAGAGCTGGTGCAGCTCGGCTGTGGGCTCAGCACCAACACGGTGCTCAAATCACACATGAAGTTAATTTCTGATTGTACTCATTCATTCTCTCGCATCAGTCTGAACAGTGGCTTTTCTCTTGACTCGGTTTGTTTTCCGTGTTTATAAATTTGTGGAGAAGAGAAGAGAGAAGTGTCGTGCTGCAGTTTTACAGCGGTTTTAGAGAGTCATATGTCGCTAACGGAGGCTCTGGCTAAGATGGGCTTGTTTTTAGTTGCACTCGGAGCAGACGAGTCTGTGAGGCGTTTCAATCACAGCTTGGATCTGTTCCCAGAGCCACTCAGCCCCGCGGAGAAGCGGAGCTCGGAGCCAGCGCTCATCCCAAACTCCGCTCAGCCTGAATGGGGCTTCAGCGTCTCCTGTGAGACTTTTGTCCCGACGCCCGAGGGCCCGGCTCTTGTAATTCCCTCCTCTGAAGAAAGGCCTCCCTCACAGGCCTGAAACCCTGCTTGCCGAGAGACAGCCACCTCCCCCTGCCTGTTGTTTATGTGTGCTTTTTTAACTAAAAGACGACTCCGAATTTCAAAAGTTAAGACGACACAGAATCGTCGTTTGTGTCTGAGAAGCAGCCGTGCAATTCCAGTTCAGGGTTTTATGATGTTTGTGATGAAAACAGTTCTTGGGCACTGAGGAGAAATGACTAAAGCGACGTTCCTTATTGAGTAATGAGTCCATTGCTTGCTTATTAGCATGATGATGATTATTATTATCCACTCTCTCTCTCCTCGTCTCTCTCCCTCTTCCTGAGTTCCTCTGCCAGCCCCCTTACCTGCTCTCAGCAGATCTCCAGAGAGGATCTCCACTCTCCCCTTCACGAATACTTCACTGCTTTAATGGACAGTCTGTGCCAAGTCTGAGGCACTTCCTCTCTCCTTATCACAGAGTCAATATGACCTGAATCTCGCTGGAGCTGGGGGGGGGCGAGTGAAAGTGCAGCCCCAGCACTGAGGGCCTGGCTCATGCTGCCTCCCTCCAGGAGCCTCACACAGGGCCCCGAGCCAGGGCCGCAATTCAACCCGGTGGTCGGGAGGTCGAAGCCACGCAGACAGTCCGGACAGATGTGTGTTAAGACCCCAGTTAATAAATGCCTCTCCCTCTCTGACCTCCTCCTCTTTCTCCGTCCAACAATGCCACCTCTTTCCTCGCCCAATGGAGAAAACGTGCTTTTAATTTCAGACACAGCAACACAGTTTTGCGTTGCTTTCGGTTTCTGTTTCTCTGTCAGGCCTGGTCTGAACATCTGGAGCATGACCGTGCATGACCGGCACGGAGGTGTAAGTTGGAGCCTATTTTACAATGTTACAGGTAGATATCGACACCAAGTGCAATATTTTAAGTTAACAGGCTAATTGAATTATGTGTCACCTATCAGAAAACGGATCAACTGCTTTTATTACACCTTTTTGTAAAAGTATGTTTAATCTATTATACTTTTATTAATTTCAAAATAAAGTTATACGTTGTGTAAGCCAAACAAATCAACACATTTGAATTTTGTAAAGTTGTTATTCAGTTTGCAATATTATATATTTTAAATTATTCTTTCCAACATTTAAGGTCTGTATTTTATAGTTTGTCCACATTGTCCTGTGAAAGGCCCTGTAATATTCCATGCAGAGTTATTTTCTTTATTCTTCTTAATTTTACTTATTCGTTAAATGCAGCATCCGGGAGCCGCTGTAAATCTACTTGAACTTGTTTGTTATTTCCTTTTTATATTAAAAGTACTTTTCAAACAATCGTTTCCCAGTGGCAATTTACTTACACTTCAAAACAGAACACAAAGAAATCCTTTTATATTATTATTATTATTATTATTTAATTTATATACATCTGCCGGGTTTGAGTTTCCCACTATATGAAATATTGGGGCGGAGCCGTGGAAGTCCTGTTGAGTGGCAGTGCTCTCAGCCTATGAGAGAGTTTATGCTTTGACCCCACCTGCGCAATAGGGGAAATATATGGTGTTGCAGATGCACTGCTCCTCCTCCCTCTTGTGCCATCACCCCCTCTCTTCCTCATCTCTCCTCACATTGACTAGACCGTGATTAGATTCCATCACTGTGGTGATAATAAAGGCTGTGCCCGTGTGTGACACTTAGAACAGGGGATGTGCCAACTGACTGGAAGACAGCAAATGTCATACCAATCCTCAAGAAAGGAGACTAAACTGAGCCAGGAAATTACAGACCAATCAGTCTCACCTGCATCACCTGTAAAATGTTGGAAAAAATGATTAGACAGAAAATAGAGGAGCATCTTAATGAAAACCATATTCTTGGAGATAGTCAACATGGGTTTAGACGAGGCAGAGCATGTCTTACTAATTTATTAGAATTTTTTGAACACACAACTGCAGCTGTAGATCATGTGAAAGCATATGATCTGATATACTTAGATTTCCAAAAAGCTTTTGATAAGATTCCACACCAAAGACTGATCCTCAAATTGGAAGCTGTAGGCATTCAGGGTAATGTAAGTAGATGGATTATGAACTGACTGATGTCTAGGAAACAGAGGGTGTCGATTAGACTGGAGTGAGGTTGTTAGTGGAGTTCCACAGGGATCAGTACTAGGGCCTGTGCTTTTTCTAATCTATATTAATGATCTGGACTCTGGGATAGTTAGCAAACTTGTCAAATTTGCAGATGATACTAAAATAGGTGGCTCAGCGGCAGCACAGGCTATTCAAAGGGACTTAGATAATTTTCAGGTGTGGGCTGACACCTGGCAGATGAAATTCAATGTGGACAAGTGCAAGATACTACATGCAGGCAACAAAAATGTTTACTATAATTACACTATGGGAGGAATAGAACTGGATGAAGTAACGCATGAGAAAGACCTAGGAGTCTATGTGGACTCCTCACTTTCTCCATCCAAACAATGTGGGGAAGCAATAAAAAAGGCAAACGCAATGCTAGGGTATATTGTCAAAAGTGTAGAATTGAGAACAAGGGCAGTGATGTTCAGACTGTACAATGCACTAGTTAGAGCTCATCTGGATACTGTGGACAGTTCTGGGCTCCACACTTCAAGAAAGATATCGCTGCTCTAGAGGCAGTTCAGAGGAGAGCAACCAGACTTATTCCAGGTCTGAAGGGAATGTCCTACTGAGAGACTGAGGACCTGAACCTTTTCACCCTGGAACAGAGGAGACTACGTGGGGACTTGATCCAAGTCTTCAAAATCATGAAAGACATCGACCACATCAAACCAGAGGAGCTTTTCCAGATCAGCAGGGACACACGCACCCGGGGACACAAATGGAAATTGGGCTTCAAGGCATTCAAGACAGAAAACAGGAGACACTTCTTCACACAGAGAGGCGTCACAATCTGAACAAAGTCCCCAGCGATGTGGTAGAAGCTGAAAGTTTGGGAACATTTAAAAACAGACTGGATAGGATCCTTGGATCACTTAAATATTAATGGACACCAAACGAGCACGATGGGGCGAATGGCCTCCTCTTGTTTGTAAACTTTCTTATGTTCTTATGTTCTTATGTGTGTGGCGTCACAGGAGTCTCTACCTCAGGCTGTAGTGAGTGACACTGACTACACATGTCACAAACTCAGTTTAATTGCATTTTATTTTTGTAGATGTATTGCTTTTTATGCACATGGTTAGGTCTCCTTTGACTATCAGTGTACAAATAACCATACACATTTCCACAGCACAATGATGGGTTAATTTGGTTGTTTTGGGTTTATTAATCACGTATTGTTTGCATTTGCACTCTGGATCGGCCCTTGCAGTGCAGTCCAATCACCAGCACCTGTCCTGCCCCATGTGAGGGATGTAAGCCAGGAGGAAGGAAGGTTACCACAACAAAGAGCTTTGTCCAGACGACCAGGAAAGCATGTTTGAACCAGGGGAAGCAGGAGCGCGGCAATGCCAGCCCTGGACCGGATAATTGCCTTCGATGAGAGTCATCCTTGCCGCAGCAGGGAACACCTCAGCCGAACCATAAGATCAGCACAGAACGGCTGCCAGTGAGGGGGACGAGTGTGGCGGTACAGGGCGGGAGGAGGGTCCTACGGGGAAGCCTGGAGTGATTGGACATGTGTGCCATGGGAAAATACGCAGGAGACTGGACACTGAACAGCTGGGTTGTTGAATGTCTTTATTGGTTACAGAGACAGCGATACAGACTTGCGTTATTCCCCTTATAGGCTGGTGCGCTGCTTCCCCAAAAGAGGACATTGTCTATAGACTAAGAATATCAGTGGTCATTCACCCGTCTGATTCCACAGTCTTCCTCGCTGCGTCCAGCGACCTGAAGAGGGAGACGAACCAGAACTTATTACTTATCTTGGCAGCTATTTAAACAAGAGCGGTGTGTGTGATGGGACCTACAGTGAGAGAAAAAAGTATTTGATCCCCTGCTGATTTTGTACGTTTGCCCACTGACAAAGAAATGCTCAGTCTATAATTTTAATGGTAGGTGTATTTTAACAGTGAGAGACAGAATAACAACAAAAAAATCCAGAAAAATGCATTTCAAAAAAGTTATACATTGATTTGCATGTTAATGAGGGAAATAAGTATTTGACCCCTTCGACTTAGTACTTGGTGGCAAAACCCTTGTTGGCAATCACAGAGGTCAGATGTTTCTTGTAGTTGGCCGCCAGGTTTGCACACATCTCAGGAGGGATTTTGTCCCACTCCTCTTTGCAGATCCTCTCCAAGTCATTAAGGTTTCGAGGCTGACGTTTGGCAACTCGAACCTTCAGCTCCCTCCACAGATTTTCTATGGGATTAAGGTCTGGAGACTGGCTAGGCCACTCCAGGACCTCAATGTGCTTCTTCTTGAGCCACTCCTTTGTTGCCTTGGCAGTGTGTTTTGGGTCATTGTCATGCTGGAATACCCATCCACGACCCATTTTCAATGCCCTGGCTGAGGGAAGGAGGTTCTCACCCAAGATTTGACGGTACATGGCCCCATCCATCGTCCCTTTGATGCGGTGCAGTTGTCCTGTCCCCTTAGCAGAAAAACACCCCCAAAGCATAATGTTTCCACCTCCATGTTTGACGGTGGGGATGGTGTCCTTGGGGTCATTCCTCCTCCTCCAAACACAGTGAGTTGAGTTGATGCCAAAGAGCTCGATTTTGGTCTCATCTGACCACAACACTTTCACCCAGTTCTCCTCTGAATCATTCAGATGTTCATTGGCAAACTTCAGACGGGCCTGTACATGTGCTTTCTTGAGCAGGGGGGCCTTGCGGGCGCTGCAGGATTTCAGTCCTTCACGGCGTAGTGTGTTACCAATTGTTTTCTTGGTGACTATGGTCCCAGCTGCCTTGAGATCATTAACAAGATCCTCCCGTGTAGTTCTGGGCTGATTCCTCACCATTCTCATGATCATTGAAACTCCACGAGGTGAGATCTTGCATGGAGCCCCAGACCGAAGGAGACCTTCTCACCAAGCTGCTTGGCGATGGTCTTGTAGCCCATTCCAGCCTTGTGTAGGTCTACAATCTTGTCCCTGACATCCTTGGACAGCTCTTTGGTCTTGGCCATGGTGGAGAGTTTGGAATCTGATTGATTGATTGCTTCTGTGGACAGGTGTCTTTTATACCGGTAACGAGCTGAGATTAGGAGAGTCCCTTTAAGAGAGTCTCAGCTTGTTACCTGTATAAAAGACACCTGGGAGCCAGAAATCTTGCTGATTGATATGGGATAAAATACTTATTTCCCTCACTGTAGCTGCTAACGTGATACATCTTTAATAGAGGTTGAGTGAAACTCCACGAAGACCTGTAGGGAACAACAATATTGTCTTTTTAAAGTTTATACATTAAGTATTTCAGTCAACTTTATTAAAGGCATTTTAGTATAGGTTTTAGCTGATTTTACTATTTGTATTAATTCCCTACTTTATTGCGTTACTGGCAGCTACCCACTTCATGCTTCGCACTGTGTTCGAGTGTATAAACTGTTCATTTAATAAACCGGTTATATTCTTACCTGGTGTCTTGTTGGACAAGATCCAAGCATCCTGTGTGGGGAGGGTGCGGGTGAGTTTGCAGGGGTCGAATCCGAGTGGCGCAGTCCAGTGTCCTAAAGCTAACACACTCTATAGCTTCGGACACACATCCGTTCACCGGTGGAGCCGAGGCGCTGTGGCCCAGTGTGCATCACAAGGTGGCGGCACAGCCTCGGTCACGCAGTCCTCTCAGTGTCTCTAGTTCACCCTGTAGCCGGAGACAGATGGCGCTGCTGTAGATCTCCTCTCTGCTGTGTGAAGCAGCAGCGCGGGGCGGCGGCTGAGTGCAGTGCGGTACATCGGCATGGTCTTCACTTTCGCTGCCACCTAGTGGAGTATGTTTACAATGTCTGTATTGAGAGGTGTCAGGTCACTTCCTGTTGGATGGAAAGCACTTCCTGCAGAAGATCAAAGTGCATAATGTAGCATAGTGTTTCGACACATTGTCATTTTGATACAGGCTTTGGAGCAAAGTCACGTGCGCAAGCGGATTATCTGGGATCAGAAAATTTTGACCCAACATACACCTCACAATTTTACATTAATTCTATATATATATATTTTTTTTTAACAAAAATATTTCAGTGTATAAAATCGGTCACAAATGATCAGAGGGAAGACACTGTCAAGTCACAGGTGTGCACTAATCTTACTGAGGTCATTATAATTTGCCTATGAGTTTCAGTTACACCAAACCATGCTTAGGAAAACAAATCCTCTTACATTGTCAAACATCAACATCAGCAGCTTGCATACATTTAAATAAACATACACCCGATTTTTGTATTAATATTAGTTTTATTTATTAGAACATCTGTTTGTAATATAACGCTGTCCTCTACACTACATGGAAAGTAATGCAGTACTGCTTCCTAAAGTTTGTGGAAATGTTATTTTTCGCGGTTAACAATAAAACATGTAAAATGGTGTCTTCCGTTAAGCTTTAGTAAAATCGACATTTTGTTTGTAGTCTTATTTACATGACATGCCCACTGTAGACTCACTCATTGACTTTCCACAGGTGTTGACGCTTTCTACTTCTGTACGATCTGTCCTTGAGCATGGAGGAGGATACAGAATTATCTCATAGAATAATCACACCAAGGAATTGCCAGAAGACTTTGCAAACAAAACGTTTTGACTTTCTTGATTTTACTCCTGGAATTGCAGTTTCAGATTAGTACCACGATGAATATAGGGCTATTATTTGATCATATTTTTATTTGATGTTGAACCTAGTTTTTACTTTGTCTACTCTTATAAGGCATCCAATACATGTCTAAATAATACATATAATACAAGACTGCTATGATTTATATTAGACCAGCTACAATAGGTTAATTTAAACAAGCCTACGTGAAAATAAAAGTGACAATAATACAATTTTAAATGTACAGCCCTATACATACATTTTATTTTACTTCTACTGTGAAATAATTGCATTGTCCCAATATGTACTGTGTGTTATGTAAAATTATATTAGTAGGGTCTCACTGGTTTATATGGAGCAAAACTCCATGTGGTAAGTGTGCTCCAGAGGGGATTTGAACCAAGAACCTTTCAGGTATCAGTCCAGAATAATGATCAACACAGCTGCATCATAATCATCATAGTTTAATGTTGTAATATATTTACATTGAAAACAAATAGAATTTGACAAAAATATATTAAATGATAATACAAATTCAAAAGGGCTTTATTGGCATGACAACGTTATACAAGTGACGAAACAAAATACATAGAATATGTTGAGCTGCAAAGAGATCTTAAGAAAGGGATCAGGAAAGCAAAGAGGGAAATAGAAAGAAACATAGCTCTGGAGCTAAAACCAATGCAAAGAGCTTTTTTCAATATTACAACAGCAAGAGGTCAATAAAGAAGGAAGTGAAACAGATAAAGGGCAAAAATTGAGGTATCTTGGAAAACGAACAAGATGTGGCAAATGTTCTAAATGAGTATTTCACAGAGGTTTTTACAAAAGAAAAAACAGATGACATGCCACAGGTTGACAGTCAGTCCAGTCAAACCCTAAGAGAGATCAGGATAAATGAGGAGGAGGTACTAAAGGGACTAGCAGAATTAAAAACAAACAAATCACCTGGGCCAGATGGGATATTTCCAACAGTACTTAAAGAAATTAGGAAAATTATTTATAGACCGCTAACTCAAATATTCCAAATGACACTTAGAACAGGGGATGTGCCAACTGACTGGAAGACAGCAAATGTCAAACCAATCCAGAAGAAAGGGGACAAAACTGAGCCAGGAAATTACAGACCAATCAGTCTCACCTGCATCACCTGTAAAATGTTGGAAAAAAATATTAGACAGAAAATAGAGGAGCATCTTAATGAAAACCATATTCTTGGAGATAGTCAACATGGGTTTAGACGAGGCAGAGCATGTCTTACTAATTTATTATAATTTTTTGAACACACAACTGCAGCTGTAGATCATGTGAAAGCATATGATCTGATATACTTAGATTTCCAAAAAGCTTTTGATAAGGTTCCACACCAAAGACTGATCCTCAAATTGGAAGCTGTAGGCATTCAGGGTAATGTAAGTAGATGGATTATGAACTGGTTGATGTATAGGAAACAGAGGGTGTCGATTAGAGGAGTCGCTTCTAACTGGAGTGAGGTTGTTAGTGGAGTTCCACAGGGATCAGTACTAGGGCCTGTGCTTTTTCTAATCTATATTAATGATCTGGACTCTGGGATAGTTAGCAAACTTGTCAAATTTGCAGATGATACTAAAATAGGCGGCTCAGCAGATACAATCTTGGCAGCACAGGCTATTCAGAGGGACTTAGATCATATCCAGTTGTGGGCCGACACCTGGCAAATGAAATTCAATGTGGACAAGTGCAAGGTATTACACGCAGGTAACAAAAATGTCCACTATAATTACACTATGGGAGGACCTAGGAGTCTACGTGGACTCCTCACTTTCTCCATCCAAGCAATGTGGGGAAGCAATAAAAAAGGCAAACGCAATGCTAGGGTATATTATCAAAAGTGTAGAATTGAGAACAAGGGCAGTGCTGTTCAGACTGTACAATGCACTAGTTAGAGCTCATCTGGATACTGTGGACAGTTCTGGGCTCCACACTTCAAGAAAGATATCGCTGCTCTAGAGGCAGTTCAGAGGAGAGCAACCAGACTTATTCCAGGTCTGAAGGGAATGTCCTACTGAGAGACTCAGGACCTGAACCTTTTCACCCTGGAACAGAGGAGACTACGTGGGGACTTGATCCAAGTCTTCAAAATCATGAAGGGCATCGACCACATCAAACCAGAGGAGCTTTTCCAGATCAGCAGGGACACACGCATCCGGGACACAAATGGAAATTGGGCTTCAAGGCATTCAAGACAGACAACAGGAGACACTTCTTCACACAGAGAGGCGTCACAATCTGAACAAACTCCCCAGCGATGTGGCTGAAGAGACAATTTGGGAACATTCAAAAACAGACTGGATAGGATCCTTGGATCACTTCGTTATTAATGGACACCAAACGAGCACGATGGGGCGAATGGCCTCCTCTCATTTGTAAACTTTCTTTCTGTAAATGTTCTAAGTATTTCCAAACCATTTACAGCAAACTACTGAAGGTAACAGATTAAGTACAAAACATAATACAGGATACAGATTATTCTTTTAAAATTGTACAATCATTAAAATAAAGTATTTTAAAAATAGAAATATACATACATAAACAATTACTATTATAATAAATCCATCCATCAAATTTTTGAACCCACTTATCATGGCAAGGGTCGCGGGGTATTACGTTTTTTTTTTTTAATATTATAAAGGAAGAAGAGAAACAATTAGTACAATTTGGAGATATTATTATGCATTTGTGGCTACTGTTCCCTCATTCTGTGGCATTGTTCATATTTCAGCTGTCTCTCTGTGTTCCCCTAGAACTATTTTTCATTTGTTCGGTTTGTCTACCTAGGGAAAATTAGGGACCCTGCTGGTAAATTTGGGGTAGAAGGTGTCTCTGGCCTGTGTATTTGAACTAGAGAGAGGACACTTTAAATCAGCTCTGAATATATTGCCCAGTAATCCTATATCCAATTACGAACATTTAAAAATTAAATTGCTGCCAATATCGCATAGGTAGACAAAATAAAGGTAAAACGATCATTTTAAATTATACCTGATGTTGAAGTGCATCAGTAAGGTTAGTCATATTCATAGTTCAACTAAAACCATTGATTTGTTATATGATGATCTATTGAAATATGTGATGCTTAATTTAAAGGGACCTATAGTGTCTTTCTTTGTAAGGTTGTGTTGAGGGCTACTAAAATCACACACTGTATATCCTAGGCTTTAATATTTTGTTGCTACATAGCTAATGTTATTCAACATTTGTAAGCAGTTTTAGATGTGTATATTCATTATTGAATGCCAATAAACCCCTTCATACATTTATACATGCACTAAAGTTTATACACTCACCTAAAGGATTATTAGGAACACCTGTTCAATTTCTCATTAATGCAATTATCTAACCAACCAATCACATGGCAGTTGCTTCAATGCATTTAGGGGTGTGGTCCTGGTCAAGACAATCTCCTGAATGTCTGAATGGGAAAGAAAGGTGATTTAAGCAATTTTGAGCGTGGCATGGTTGTTGGTGCCAGACGGGCCGGTCTGAGTATTTCACAATCTGCTCAGTTACTGGGATTTTCACGCACAACCATTTCTAGGGTTTACAAAGAATGGTGTGAAAAGGGAAAAACATCCAGTATGCGGCAGTCCTGTGGGCGAAAATGCCTTGTTGATGCTAGAGGTCAGAGGAGAACGGGCCGACTGATTCAAGCTGATAGAAGAGCAACTTTGACTGAAATAACCACTCGTTACAACCGAGGTATGCAGCAAAGCATTTGTGAAGCCACAACACGTACAACCTTGAGGCGGATGGGCTACAACAGCAGAAGACCCCACCGGGTACCACTCATCTCCACTACAAATAGGAAAAAGAGGCTACAATTTGCACAAGCTCACCAAAATTGGACAGTTGAAGACTGGAAAAATGTTGCCTGGTCTGATGAGTCTCGATTTCTGTTGAGACATTCAGATGGTAGAGTCACAATTTGGCGTAAACAGAATGAGAACATGGATCCATCATGCCTTGTTACCACTGTGCAGGCTGGTGGTGGTGGTGTAATGGTGTGGGGGATATTTTCTTGGCACACTTTAGGCCCCTTAGTGCCAATTGGGCATCGTTTAAATGCCACGGCCTACCTGAGCATTGTTTCTGACCATGTCCATCCCTTTATGACCACCATGTACCCATCCTCTGATGGCTACTTCCAGCAGGATAATGTACCATGTCACAAAGGTCGAATCATTTCAAATTGGTTTCTTGAACATGACAATGAGTTCACTGTACTAAACTGGCCCCCACAGTCACCAGATCTCAACCCAATAGAGCATCTTTGGGATGTGGTGGAACGGGAGCTTCGTGCCCTGGATGTGCATCCCACAAATCTCCATCAACTGCAAGATGCTATCCTATCAATATGGGCCAACATTTCTAAAGAATGCTTTCAGCACCTTGTTGAATCAATGCCACGTAGAATTAAGGCAGTTCTGAAGGCGAAAGGGGGTCAAACACAGTATTAGTATGGTGTTCCTAATAATCCTTTAGGTGAGTGTATAACCTGTTATACATTGTGTATTGACCCCTTATAAACCATTTATTAAGGCTTATTAATGTAACCATATTTTGAAGTGTTACCGGTAAACAAACTGTAAAGAGGAGGGGGTTGAAGGAGAAGGAGATGGCTTTGGTTTTCAACCTGGCAAAAACACGCCGCAGGGGAAGAAATGATTGGACAGAGAGCAGCCGTGGATGTCCCAGGCCAGAGAGGATTACCCTTTGAAGCTGCACCAGGGCCCCAGCCCCCAGAGCTCATCCCAGAGGCTCTGCATGAGTTGCTAACAGTCTTGTTAGAAAATCAAAGACTTGTGGTAGAGGGGCAAAACAGCATACCTAAAGACAGGTACCCCAAAGACCCTCTAGGTGAGAAGGTGAATGTTGAGGAATCCTCAGATGTTCCAATGAAGCCGGAACTATTACAAAGAGTCAAATAACCTGCCCCTACCATTGCCACCGATAGAATTAATCCCCTCAAATCAACCCCCGATTTTTCAGACTTACAATTGAATCCTGGCCTGTTACAAATTGTAAATGATCTACATAATTGCCTCGTGCCATGCCCCCCTATAGAATCCCCCCCACAGTCAATTCGGATTTGCTTGAAATGTTTGATGCCTTGGGTGAGAAACCCTGTCCGAGCTTGAACTACCTACTTAAAACCAATTACAGTATAACCACTGCTCTCGTAAGATTACTACTTCCGGAAATCAGATGGTGAAGCTGGAAAAGAGAGCACAAAAACAAAAGGTTTCGGGTGGTATACATGAAGAGTGCTTATGCCAGATTATAATGCTCTACCTTATGGATATTAAGCAGAGGTTTTGATAAGACTTCGGCATCCTTTTCACGCGTTATAGCCCCTCCAATTCAGGGAAAAGCTCATTTATAAAACAAATTGTCTGACACAAAAACAAATACCCAGAATGCCCACACCGCACTCTCAACGGTATAAATAATGGCTGGCAGGGTAATCATGGCATCCTCACCAACGACTTCAAATCTGGGAGAAGTCAGTGGATTACTGAAGAGCTCCAAAGGCAGAAAACCGCATCACGGATTTCAATTTAAACGCATTTTTCGGTACGTCTTCAGATTCACTGTTTCAGCACGAGTTATGTTCATGTTGCGTAAATAAGGCTATAACCTCCGTTTTAAGCTCTGTAACCATATTTTACAGAAAGTCAACAAGAGTTAATTCCAAACACTGAGGCAATTTGGAACACCCGTTACTAATTAAGGTAAGTAGATAGTAGGGTCCTATGGGCGCGGCCTATTTTGTTATGACATATGACCTAACCTTATTAATATTCCTACGTCATAATTGGGGGGGCGTGATTTTAGGTAGAGTTATTTCCTTAATTATCCCTACGTCATATCCGGCAGAAAGTGTACACCCATAAAACCCTGAACAACAAGACCACCCATAACCCTGTTGTTCTTGTTGTTCTTGTTGGTCAACTGTAGAGTGTGAATGGGTCAGATCCTCCTTTAGTGGTTGGGGGGGCTTTTTTTTTTTTTTTTTTTTTTTTTTTTATTATAAATATACATGTTATGGTTTAGAAAATCTAAACCATTATAAGATCAACAAGTTCTGTTGTCTGTAATGGGCCCAGGTCTTAACAATGCCTGTTTTGCATAGGGTACTTATGTTATCCACACTGTCTCTGTCTCTCCCCACCAATCTCTGGAAACATCTGAGGATGTTCAGTTTGTTTAATAATAAGACAAATTTAATTAAAAATAAAATGTAAAAAGCGTGTGTGTGTGTGTGTCTGTATAGGTTAATTGTTTTTGTAAAAAAAAAAAAAAAAAAAAAAAAAAATATCTCTTTTGTGGTGATAAACGCTGTTCTGGGTAGTTTGTGACTTGTTTAATACCAAACAATGCATAGCTATTTAAAAAAAAAATCACTGTAAAAACTATTAGAGCGATGGTTTTTAGATCTTTATAGTTATTTTCTTGGTTCAGGTTGTTTTTTAGCTCTTATAAAGGCCTGAAATATTCTTAGTGGTTGTTGACTATAGGTCTAGATTATTTAAAAATGTTTTTTTGAGAGCCAAAAAGGTTCTAAGTTTAGAGTTGAGAGGAGAGAGATCGGCTCATTCTTGGTTTCCATTTGAAATTTGATGCAGTGCCATTTGATTGGTTGGTTTTGATATGTTAATTGGTAACAGGGCGGCACAAAGTCCTGACCAGAACAATGCCTTACAAACAGCTCCGGCATATGGACAGCTGTATAAGTATAAAGGTCAGGTCTTCAGCTCGACAGACTCATACTGACCTTTCGATTTAAGACTAAAGATCAACAATGGCCAGAAACAACATCAGCGACTTCGATTTAAACGAGTTTTTAGGTAAGTCTTCAGATTAATTTCATTGACTCAGAGCGTGTTGTGTACATGTATTGTAAATAAGGCTATAGCATCTGTTTTAAGCTCTGTAAAATTATTTTTCAGCCAGTCAACAGGAGTTAATTCCCAATGCTGAGGAGATCATCTGGAACAACGCCGGTAAGCTTTTTGTGTTTGCGCTCATGGGTTCTTATGCAAGGATGTGTGTGTGGGGGGTGTGTGGTTTTGAAGCGGATCATTAGAGTTTTGAAAACGTTTTAATATATATTAATGCCGGTCTCTTTAATTACACAGAAACTATCGAAAGGCCCGGGGTTAATGTCTCTGAGGATCGACCGAGAGAAGTGGTTGCCCCTAGACGGGCTGTCTGCCGACCGGGTAAGAACTAAACCCCTGGTTGTTTGTATCACGTTTCTGTAAGATGTTTGAGTTCAGTTTTGTTAATTAAAAAAAAAAAATTATCCTTCCTAACAGTATTAAGAAACGTGGTTCGAGACAACGAAAGCCCTTCCACATCGAGGGCTTGTTTCGTTTTACCTTCGAGAACCGTAACCTTTCAAGAATCTGAAAGGCCGTCAGCCCCGGTATCTGATAGCTGTGAGTATATATCTGCAGCCTGTAAATAAGAGGTTAAAGCCTTTTATAAAGCGGCATGGCTAAAGGTTAAACATGTCTCTTACCTTCACAGCGGTGCAAAAAGCTAAACCAGCCGAAAAACATACGAATTTATTATTCTGTGGAGGTAAGTAAGATCTTTCAAACTTTAATGTTTTTAAAAGGGATTTGTTTGCCCGCTGAGGGTTGAGGGTTAATATTTAAGGGATGTGAGCCTGTTTCATGTAGGGCAGGGGGTTCTGGGAAAGACCTGTAGAAGTCCGGACATGTCTAGGCTTGTTTCTGGGAAACGTGTTTAGAAATGGCCGATTGCCGTACCGTCTGGTTAGGAAGTTAAGCCGTCCGAAAGGGTTTAGTAAGTTGTTTGGCATATCTACCGCTATTATACTTCTGTTTTAAAGTGGTTGTTGGAAAAGCATTGATTGTGTTCATTGTATTTAATATTTAAACATATCATGAAAACGCTTGTGAAACAGGAAGTCCCGGGATCAGGAAGCGTTTACACTTGGAAGGTTCGTTTAAAAATGAAATGTTGCAGTGTGTGTGTGTGTGTGTGTGTGTGTGTGTGTATATAAATGTGTTTTATATTATAGTTTTTAAAGAAACGGTTAAGAAACAACTTATTTTCATCGGCTTCTCTGTTTTACATTTATTATAAGGTTTTAGATTTTATTAAGTCCTAATAAATATAGTGTCTGTAAATAATAAGGCGGTGTAGTGAATGTCTAAGGCTATTTTCAGGTCTAAAAAAGCTAAAGGTTTTGAATGTCCTGCTCAGGTTGTTTTAAGTTTGATTTCGGTCACCGTTTAATGATATAAATGTAATGTATTTTTTATTCTTCCCAAGACTCTTGGGATAGTCATTCGGTGGATGAGCTTTTGAGGACAATTTCTCCGTCTAAGTGGGATCAAACATCTTCACCGGTGAGACCACCGAGAGGATCCCCCACGGTGGTCTTGGAGACCCCCCAACATCTACTCGGGCCACAGCCTTCTGGGGGTAATTCAACACCCCAGATTCAGCTCGCCTCATTGTCGGGCGGAACAAATACCGCCAACCAACAACCTCAGGGGTCACGGTAGTCAGGGCTGACACACCCCCCAAAACCGGTCCGATTTCAACATCGTTCACCCCGACCCGTTTCTTGGCTACAGAAACGCGGAACAGTACCCCGTGCTTGGTCAGGGTATCACCGCAATGACCTGCTTGGTCTCCGGCCGCGAGTATACGCTCGCTCCCTGCCTCCGTCGACTGAGATTTACCGGAGCGACCATCCTTTGAAGCCGAGCCAGGCCACCAGCCCCCGGAGCTACTTCCTGAAGGTCGGCGTGAGTTGCTACATACTTTGTTACAAAATCAAAGACTTGTGTTAGTGGGGCAAAACACCCTTATTAATACCCTTACTAACTCCTTGTACCATATTTAATGTTTTAATAACCACAAAACGCCTTACTATTGTGGTTTGTTGGAAAAAAAAAAAATGAATTAAAAAATGTCTGGACTTGGTAAAAGAACTCACAAACTAAAGGATTATGAACAAGCTAGGCCCCCAAAAAGACCTTCCCAAGAGAACGTCCCCGGCCCTGTTGTGAACTCCTCTGATGTTCCAATGAACCTGGAACTATTACAAATTGTAAATGATTTAAATAACCACCAACTACCCCCGATAGAATTAAACCCACCGAGCCAACGTGAATTAACAGACTTACCGTTGAACCCTGACCTGTTACAGATGGTCAATGATCTAAATAACCACCTCCCACCGGTAGCGCCTGTAGAGGTTCTCCCCCTAGTTCACCCCGATTTGTTTGAAATGGTGGAGGCTTTGGAGGAGCTACCCCGACCAAATTCTGCCCGTTATAAATTATTTGAGTCAATTAGAACACAGGATGTCGGCAGAAGCCGCCATCTCTATAGAGGAGGATCTTGACATTAACCGGTTGGATGTATTTGAAGGGCTTTTACAGGCTTTAAATGAGACTCCTCAAAAGGGGGGTTTTGTAGATGGTGGCGGTGGTGGTGGTGTTTGGGATGTGGAGGGTTCTGAGACTGATAAGGCTGTGGAGGATATGCTCTGTGAGAATGTGGGGGGAGATGGTTTTGTTCAAAATGATGATGTGTCCAAGAGTTCCAGTGATCCTGTGATTATAGATAGACCTGCCTATAACAATTTTGAAATGATTCAGCGTTTTCATTTTGCAGAACTTTTAAATTGTGACAATTATGCGGAAATATTTGTCAACATACACGATGCCTTGCAAAACATGCTTGAATAGGTTGCTGAAAGGGTCAGACCTCGAGATGTTGTACAGTTAGAACTCAGAGGGGATGATGCTTTTAGCAACCTATCTGTAATGCTGAGTGGAGATAATTTAGATGTTGATGAATTTCTGGCTAAAATCAAAGCGTTGTTGCAAAGTAAAGCGGC
Source organism: Amia ocellicauda (assembly GCF_036373705.1). Taxonomy (NCBI): domain Eukaryota; kingdom Metazoa; phylum Chordata; class Actinopteri; order Amiiformes; family Amiidae; genus Amia; species Amia ocellicauda. Next base: position 24,563,027 of record NC_089869.1, read on the forward strand.
CATCTTAGCTGATGAAAGTCTGTCTCTGGTAATGAATGTGGTTCGTAACCCTGAGGGTGGGGCGCTTAGAAGACTGTCGAAATGCTTGAAGAACGACATAATTAGGACCAAGCTCAGGCAATTAGTGGCGAGTTCCAGTGGGGACAATAAGCTCCGTTTTGCGTACAGTTTAATAAAACTACTCACCCCCGACATGCCTGAACCCTAAGCTCTGCAAGAGGCTTTAATGCTTCATCAGAGTGCCGGCTTAAACTCTCAACAGATGGTGGCCTTTTCAGACATTACCAAGTTTGAGGAGTTGTTGTCTTTAAAAATTGTAGTGTGGTACCGTTGTGAGGTAAAGGAAGTATTTGTGAAATTTCAGACACATCCTGAAACCCATACACAGACTGTGTCTCTTCCTAAGTGATAGTCATTACTTTGGAATAAAGAGTTTGATGGCTTTCTTGGGTTGTTCGTACGTCTGTCCTTGGCGTTATAAGGCCTTCAATGATAAGCTTAAGCACCGGTTACTGTAACGTCTGTTTCAATCCGCAATGTCGTAAGGGTTTGGCACCCACCATCCGCTGTAAAGATTGCTTAAGGATTTGTCTCTCGGCGTTCTGTTTTCCCCAGCATAAGGTACATAGGGCAGATGTTGAGGGGGTTAAAAAACGGAGTTATTGTGATCAAACTAAATATTGCCCGCAGTGTTGCCTCCAGTACCATTTTCATGCAGGATCTGTAATGCTGATTTAACCCCGGGGTCCGAGCACCAGTGCTTTATTCAGCTGGTTAAAAAGGAGCTGCCGCAACCGGTATGTCTATTTTGATTTTGAATGTCGGCAAGAAAACGGGGTCCACGTTGCTAATTATATCCACTGTATTGATATGTTGGATCGTGAGTGGTCAGCCAGCGGTGAGAGTTGTGTCAGGGATTTCTTTACATGGTATCGCGGTCCAAAATACCTCAATTACACATTTATTGCACACAATGCTAAGGGTTATGATTCTTACATTTTGATTAAGTATCTGGTGGAAAATGGGGTGACCCCAAAAATAATAGCTCAGGGTAGCAAGATCATGTGTTTCACCGACGAAGCTTTCAACCAACGTTACATAGACTCGTTAAATTTCCTCTCCATGAAATTGAGTGCTTTGCCTAAAGCTCTGGGTTTTGAGGCTCAGAAGAAAGGTTGGTTCTGCCATTTTTTTTTTTTTTAATACTAAGGACACTCAAAATTATCGAGGGTCCTACCCGCCCACCTCTTATTACGGGGTTGATACTATGATGTCTCATGAGAGGGTGGAATTCTTTAAATGGTACAATACGGTTAAGGGAGATGTTTTTGATTTCAGAGAAGAGATGGCCGCTTATTGTAAAAATTATGTGGTGATCCTTAAAGAAGCCTGTGTGCGTTTCTGCGCTGAGGTTATCAACATCTCAGGTCTCGACCCTTTGCAAAGTGTGACCATAGCGTCTCTCTGCATGAAAATGTATCGGGCCAATTTCTTGCAGATAAACACTATAGACAAAATAACTTTTTGACTGTCTCCATACAGTGGCTGGAATAGCTGAGTGTCAGGGATAACATCTTCATCAGACATGCTTTAAATCAAGGGGAAGTCAAAATGGTGCCTTACTACTTAGACAGTTTTAGCGACGTGTCCGGGATGCGTACCGCTTATGAGATTGCTGGCTGTGTTTACCATGGCTGTCCGCAGTGCTTCGACCCAAACACCTTTAACCCAGTAACACAACAACTCTGCGGTGATATGTACTATGATTTCCAGGAACGAATTGAAACTTTAAAAAACACCTATGGTTTGAACGTACTGGTGATTTGGGAACACGAGTGGACGGCCCTGAAGCAGCAGGATGCGGGGGTACAACGGTTTATGGAAACCTTGGACTTTCCTGAACGCCTAGATCCCAGGGATGCGTTATTTGGGGGTCGTACCAACGCCATCTGTTTACATTATGAGGTAAAGGAGGGGGAGAGAGTAGATTACTATGATTTCACCAGTCTGTACCCTTTTGTCAACGAGACCAAAATGTACCCGGTGGGTCATCCAACCATCATTTATCGTGACTTTCTTGAACTCGGTCATTACTTTGGTTTGATCAAGGTCACCATGTACCCTCCTCGCGAGCTGTTCTTACCCATGTTGCCTTACAGGTGTTCGGGAAAATTGATGTTCCCTCTGTGTAGAACGTGTGTGGAAACTGAAAATCAGACTACCTCGTCTGCACAGTGATGAAGAGAGAGTGCTGACGGGTGTCTGGTGTAGCATTGAGCTTGACAACGCAGTAGAGAAAGGTTACAGAGTCGGTAAGGTGTATGAGGTTTGGCATTTTTCTGAAAAATCTGATACTCTTTTTGCTGATTACATTATGACCCATCTGAAAGGGAAACGGGAGGCATCAGGCTATCCCTTTTGGTGTGTCGACACCGTGGACAAAGAGCGATACGTTCAGCAATATTTTGAAAAGGAAGGGATAAGTCTAGAACCAGGGAACATAACTGTAAACCCCGCCAAGAGACAAATGTCCAAACTGATTTTAAACAGTCTGTGGGGTAAGTTTGGGGAAAGAAATAACCGTCTAAACACAACATTGATTAAAACCCCTGAACAGTTTATAGAATTTGTGTTTTCCAAACAACATGCTGTATCACACTTTCGATTCTTAAATGACCGCGTGGCACAGGTCCAGTGGAGGGCCCCTAAAGATTTCCCCACCAAACAGGGTAACGTTAATGTTTTCATAGCGGTTTTTACCATGGCTTACGCCCGGCTTGAACCGTACAACTTAATGGATCAGCTGCAGGAACGCACGCTCTATCATGATACTGACTCTGTAATCTTTGTCACCAGACCAGGGGATTGGGTCCCTCCCCTCGGGGACTACCTTGGGGAGTTAACGAGCGAACTAGATCCTCAGGACCACATAGTGGAGTTTGTTTCACGGGGTCTTAAGACTTACGCATACAGAACGGCGGCGGGTAAGACATGTATGAAAGTTAAGGGTTTCACTCTGAACCATTGTAACAACAAGCTCATTAACATCAAGTCTCTGACGACCCTGGTACAAAGTTTTGTAACCGAGAAAGACGCACCTCCTCGTGAGATTATTACTGCCAGAAATCAGATCTATCGCAATGAAAAGGGGTACACGTTGGAAAATAGATCACTAAACAAACGGTTCAGGGTGGTGTACAATAAAAGAGTGTTGAAGACTGATAATAACACTCTGCCTTATGCATATTAGCGGCGGTTTTGATAACAGACTTCAACACCCTTTCTCCTGTATTATAGCCGGTCCCTCCAATTCGGGTAAGAGCTATCTTATAAAGAACATCATAGAAGATGTGGAAGCAACCGTGTCCCAAGCTCTCGACAACATAGTGTGGTGTTACTCTTGCTGACAACCTCTCTACGATGATTTGGCTTCGAAAAAAAATAATCTGAAATTTGTGCAAGGACCTGATGGAGCAGGCCGGTGACAACAGTGAAGTGGAAAAAGCTTTCACAAAGTACACTCATCATAGGAATTTAAGTATTATTTATTTAGTTCAACATTTATTTTTTCAAGGTAAAAAAAATTATAAAACAAATTGTCTGACACAAAAACAAATACCCAGAATGCCAACACCGCACTCTCAACGGTATAAATAATGGCTGGCAGGGTAATCATGGCATCCTCACCAACGACTTCAAATCTGGGAGAGTGTCAGTGGATTACTGAAGAGCTCCAAAGGCAGAAAACCGCACCACGGATTTCAATTTAAACGCATTTTTCGGTACGTCTTCAGATTCACTGTTTCAGCACGAGTTATGTTCATGTTGCGTAAATAAGGCTATAACCTCCGTTTTAAGCTCTGTAACCATATTTTACAGAAAGTCAACAAGAGTTAATTCCAAACACTGAGGCAATTTGGAACACCCGTTACTAATTAAGGTAAGTAGATAGTAGGGTCCTATGGGCGCGGCCTATTTTGTTATGACGTATGACCTAACCTTATTAATATTCCTACGTCATAATTGGGGGGGCGTGATTTTAGGTAGAGTTATTTCCTTAATTATCCCTACGTCATATCCGGCAGAAAGTGTACACCCATAAAACCCTGAACAACAAGACCACCCATAACCCTGTTGTTCTTGTTGTTCTTGTTGGTCAACTGTAGAGTGTGAATGGGTCAGATCCTTCTTTAGTGGTTGGGGGCGGCTTTTTTTTTTTTTTTTTAATATACATGTTATGGTTTAGAAAATCTAAACCATTATAAGATCAACAAGTTCTGTTGTCTGTAATGGGCCCAGGTCTTAACAATGCCTGTTTTGCATAGGGTACTTATATTATCCACACTGTCTCTGTCTCTCCCCACCAATCTCTGGAAACATCTGAGGATGTTCAGTTTGTTTAATAATAAGACAAATTTAATTAAAAATAAAATGTAAAAAGCGTGTGTGTGTGTGTGTGTATAGGTTAATTGTTTTTGTGAAAAATAAAAATAAACCTAAATATCTCTTTTGCGGTGATAAACGCTGTTCTGAGTAGTTTGTGACTTGTTTAATACCAAACAAAGCATAGCTATTTAAAAAAAAAAAAATCACTGTAAAAACTATTAGAGCGATGGTTTTTAGATCTTTATAGTTATTTTCTTGGTTCAGGTTGTTTTTTAGCTCTTATAAAGGCCTGCAATATTCTTAGTGGTTGTTGACTATAGGTCTAGATTATTTAAAAATGTTTTTTTGAGAGCCAAAAAGGTTCTAAGTTTAGAGTTGAGAGGAGAGAGATCGGCTCATTCTTGGTTTCCATTTGAAATTTGATGCAGTGCCATTTGATTGGTTGGTGTTGATATGTTAATTGGTAACAGGGCGGCACAAAGTCCTGACCAGAACAATGCCTTACAAAGCACTCCGGCATATGGACAGCTGTATAAGTATAAAGGTCAGGTCTTCAGCTCAACAGACTCATACTGACCTTTCGATTTAAGACTAAAGATCAACAATGGCCGGAAACAACATCAGCGACTTCGATTTAAACGAGTTTTTAGGTAAGTCTTCAGATTAATTTCATTGACTCAGAGCGTGTTGTGTACATGTATTGTAAATAAGGCTATAGCATCTGTTTTAAGCTCTGTAAAATTATTTTTCAGCCAGTCAACAGGAGTTAATTCCCAATGCTGAGGAGATCATCTGGAACAACGCCGGTAAGCTTTTTGTGTTTGCGCTCATGGGTTCTTATGTAAGGATGTGTGTGTGGGGGGTGTGTGGTTTTGAAGCGGATCATTAGAGTTTTGAAAACGTTTTAATATATATTAATGCCGGTCTCTTTAATTACACAGAAACTATCGAAAGGCCCGGGGTTAATGTCTCTGAGGATCGACCTAGAGAAGTGGTTGCCCCTAGACGGGCTGTCTGCCGACCGGGTAAGAACTAAACCCCCGGTTGTTTGTATCACGTTTCTGTAAGATGTTTGAGTTCAGTTTTGTTAAAAAAAAAAATAAAATTATCCTTCCTAACAGTATTAAGAAACGTGGTTCGAGACAACGAAAGGCCTTCCACATCGAGGGCTTGTTTCGTTTTACCTTCGAGAACCGTAACCTTTCAAGAATCTGAAAGGCCGTCAGCCCCGGTATCTGATAGCTGTGAGTATATATCTGCAGCCTGTAAATAAGAGGTTAAAGCCTTTTATAAAGCGGCATGGCTAAAGGTTAAACATGTCTCTTACCTTCACAGCGGTGCAAAAAGCTAAACCAGCCGAAAAACATAAGAATTTATTATTCTGTGGAGGTAAGCAAGATCTTTCAAACTTTAATGTTTTTAAAAGGGATTTGTTTGCCCGCTGAGGGTTGAGGGTTAATATTTAAGGGATGTGAGCCTGTTTCATGTAGGGCAGGGGGTTCTGGGAAAGACCTGTAGAAGTCCGGACATGTCTAGGCTTGTTTCTGGGAAACGTGTTTAGAAATGGCCGATTGCCGTACCGTCTGGTTAGGAAGTTAAGCCGTCCGAAAGGGTTTAGTAAGTTGTTTGGCATATCTACCGCTATTATACTTCTGTTTTAAAGTGGTTGTTGGAAAAGCATTGATTGTGTTCATTGTATTTAATATTTAAACATATCATGAAAACGCTTGTGAAACAGGAAGTCCCGGGATCAGGAAGCGTTTACACTTGGAAGGTTCGTTTAAAAATGAAATGTTGCAGTGTGTGTGTGTGTGTGTGTGTGTATATATAAATGTGTTTTATATTATATATTTAATATTACAGTTTTTAAAGAAACGGTTAAGAAACAACTTATTTTCATCGGCTTCTCTGTTTTACATTTATTATAAGGTTTTAGATTTTATTAAGTCCTAATAAATATAGTGTCTGTAAATAATAAGGCGGTGTAGTGAATGTCTAAGGCTATTTTCAGGTCTAAAAAAGCTAAAGGTTTTGAATGTCCTGCTCAGGTTGTTTTAAGTTTGATTTCGGTCACCGTTTAAAGATATAAATGTAATGTATTTTTTATTCTTCCCAAGACTCTTGGGATAGTCATTCGGTGGATGAGCTTTTGAGGACAATTTCTCCGTCTAAGTGGGATCAAACATCTTCACCGGTGAGACCACCGAGAGGATCCCCCACGGTGGTCTTGGAGACCCCCCAACATCTACTCGGGCCACAGCCTTCTGGGGGTAATTCAACACCCCAGATTCAGCTCGCCTCATTGTCGGGCGGAACAAATACCGCCAACCAACAACCTCAGGGGTCACGGTAGTCAGGGCTGACACACCCCCCAAAACCGGTCCGATTTCAACATCGTTCACCCCGACCAGTTTCTTGGCTACAGAAACGCGGAACAGTACCCCGTGCTTGGTCAGGGTATCACCGCAAAGACCTGCTTGGTCTCCGGCCGCGAGTATACGCTCGCTCCCTGCCTCCGTCGACTGAGATTTACCGGAGCGACCATCCTTTGAAGCCGAGCCAGGCCACCAGCCCCCGGAGCTACTTCCTGAAGGTCGGCGTGAGTTGCTACATACTTTGTTACAAAATCAAAGACTTGTGTTAGTGGGGCAAAACACCCTTATTAATACCCTTACTAACTCCTTGTACCATATTTAATGTTTTAATAACCACAAAACGCCTTACTATTGTGGTTTGTTGGAAAAATAAAAAATGAATTAAAAAATGTCTGGACTTGGTAAAAGAACTCACAAACTAAAGGATTATGAACAAGCTAGGCCCCCAAAAAGACCTTCCCAAGAGAACGTCCCCGGCCCTGTTGTGAACTCCTCTGATGTTCCAATGAACCTGGAACTATTACAAATTGTAAATGATTTAAATAACCACCAACTACCCCCGATAGAATTAAACCCACCGAGCCAACGTGAATTAACAGACTTACCGTTGAACCCTGACCTGTTACAGATGGTCAATGATCTAAATAACCACCTCCCACCGGTAGCGCCTGTAGAGGTTCTCCCCCTAGTTCACCCCGATTTGTTTGAAATGGTGGAGGCTTTGGAGGAGCTACCCCGACCAAATTCTGCCCGTTATAAATTATTTGAGTCAATTAGAACACAGGATGTCGGCAGAAGCCGCCATCTCTATAGAGGAGGATCTTGATATTAACCGGTTGGATGTATTTGAAGGGCTTTTACAGGCTTTAAATGAGACTCCTCAAAAGGGGGGTTTTGTAGATGGTGGTGGTGGTGGTGGTGTTTGGGATGTGGAGGGTTCTGAGACTGATAAGGCTGTGGAGGATATGCTCTGTGAGAATGTGGGGGGAGACGGTTTTGTTCAAAATGATGATGTGTCCAAGAGTTCCAGTGATCCTGTGATTATAGATAGACCTGCCTATAACAATTTTGAAATGATTCAGCGTTTTCATTTTGCAGAACATTTAAATTGTGACAATTATGCGGAAATATTTGTCAACATACACGATGCCTTGCAAAACATGCTTGAATAGGTTGCTGAAAGGGTCAGACCTCGAGATGTTGTACAGTTAGAACTCAGAGGGGATGATGCATTTAGCAACCTATCTGTAATGCTGAGTGGAGATAATTTAGATGTTGATGAATTTCTGGCTAAAATCAAAGCATTGTTGCAAAGTAAAGCGGCCATCTTAGCTGATGAAAGTCTGTCTCTGGTAATGAATGTGGTTCGTAACCCTGAGGGTGGGGCGCTTAGAAGACTGTCGAAATGCTTGAAGAACGACATAATTAGGACCAAGCTCAGGCAATTAGTGGCGAGTTCCAGTGGGGACAATAAGCTCCGTTTTGCGTACAGTTTAATAAAACTACTCACCCCCGACATGCCTAAACCCTAAGCTCTGCAAGAGGCTTTAATGCTTCATCAGAGTGCCGGCTTAAACTCTCAACAGATGGTGGCCTTTTCAGACATTACCAAGTTTGAGGAGTTGTTGTCTTTAAAAATTGTAGTGTGGTACCGTTGTGAGGTAAAGGAAGTATTTGTGAAATTTCAGACACATCCTGAAACCCATACACAGACTGTTTCTCTTCCTAAGTGATAGTCATTACTTTGGAATAAAGAGTTTGATGGCTTTTTTGGGTTGTTCGTATGTCTGTCCTTGGCGTTATAAGGCCTTCAATGATAAGCTTAAGCACCGGTTACTGTAACGTCTGTTTGAATCCGCAATGTCGTAAGGGTTTGGCACCCACCATCCGCTGTAAAGATTGCTTAAGGATTTGTCTCTCGGCGTTCTGTTTTCCCCAGCATAAGGTACATAGGGCAGATGTTGAGGGGGTTAAAAAACTGAGTTATTGTGATCAAACTAAATATTGCCCGCAGTGTTGCCTCCAGTACCATTTTCATGCAGGATCTGTAATGCTGATTTAACCCCGGGGTCCGAGCACCAGTGCTTTATTCAGCCGGTTAAAAAGGAGCTGCCGCAACCGGTATGTCTTTTTTGATTTTGAATGTCGGCAAGAAAACGGGGTCCACGTTGCTAATTATATCCACTGTATTGATATGTTGGATCGTGAGTGGTCAGCCAGCGGTGAGAGTTGTGTCAGGGATTTCTTTACACGGTATCGCGGTCCAAAATACCTCAATTACACATTTATTGCACACAATGCTAAGGGTTACGATTCTTACATTTTGATTAAGTATCTGGTGGAAAATGGGGTGACCCCAAAAATAATAGCTCAGGGTAGCAAGATCATGTGTTTCACCGACGAAGCTTTCAACCAACGTTACATAGACTCGTTAAATTTCCTCTCCATGAAATTGAGTGCTTTGCCTAAAGCTCTGGGTTTTGAGGCTCAGAAGAAAGGTTGGTTCTGCCATTTTTTTTTTTTTTTTAATACTAAGGACACTCAAAATTATCGAGGGTCCTACCCGCCCGCGTCTTATTACGGGGTTGATACTATGATGTCTCATGAGAGGGTGGAATTCTTTAAATGGTACAATACGGTTAAGGGAGATGTTTTTGATTTCAGAGAAGAGATGGCCGCTTATTGTAAAAATTATGTGGTGATCCTTAAAGAAGCCTGTGTGCGTTTCTGCGCTGAGGTTATCAACATCTCAGGTCTCGACCCTTTGCAAAGTGTGACCATAGCGTCTCTCTGCATGAAAATGTATCGGGCCAATTTCTTGCAGATAAACACTATAGACAAAATAACTTTTTGACTGTCTCCATACAGTGGCTGGAATAGCTGAGTGTCAGGGATAACATCTTCATCAGACATGCTTTAAATCAAGGGGAAGTCAAAATGGTGCCTTACTACTTAGACAGTTTTAGCGACGTGTCCGGGATGCGTACCGCTTATGAGTTTGCTGGCTGCGTTTACCATGGCTGTCCGCAGTGCTTCGACCCAAACACCTTTAACCCAGTAACACAACAACTCTGCGGTGATATGTACTATGATTTCCAGGAACGAATTGAAACTTTAAAAAACACCTATGGTTTGAACGTACTGGTGATTTGGGAACACGAGTGGACGGCCCTGAAGCAGCAGGATGCGGGGGTACAACGGTTTATGGAAACCTTGGACTTTCCTGAACGTCTAGATCCCAGGGATGCGTTATTTGGGGGTCGTACCAACGCCATCTGTTTACATTATGAGGTAAAGGAGGGGGAGAGAGTAGATTACTATGATTTCACCAGTCTGTACCCTTTTGTCAACGAGACCAAAATGTACCCGGTGGGTCATCCAACCATCATTTATCGTGACTTTCTTGAACTCGGTCATTACTTTGGTTTGATCAAGGTCACAATATACCCTCCTCGCGAGCTGTTCTTACCCATGTTGCCTTACAGGTGTTTGGGAAAATTGATGTTCCCTCTGTGTAGAACGTGTGTGGAAACTGAAAATCAGACTACCTCGTCTGCACAGTGATGAAGAGAGAGTGCTGACGGGTGTCTGGTGTAGCATTGAGCTTGACAACGCAGTAGAGAAAGGTTACAGAGTCTGTAAGGTGTATGAGGTTTGGCATTTTTCTGAAAAATCTGATACTCTTTTTGCCGATTACATTATGACCCATCTGAAAGGGAAACAGGAGGCATCAGGCTATCCCTTTTGGTGTGTCGACACCGTGGACAAAGAGCGATACGTTCAGCAATATTTTGAAAAGGAAGGGATCAGTCTAGAACCAGGGAACATAACTGTAAACCCCGCCAAGAGACAAATGTCCAAACTGATTTTAAACAGTCTGTGGGGTAAGTTTGGGGAAAGAAATAACCATCTAAACACAACATTGATTAAAACCCCTGAACAGTTTATAGAATTTGTGTTTTCCAAACAACATGCTGTATCACACTTTCGATTCTTAAATGACCGCGTGGCACAGGTCCAGTGGAGGGCCCCTAAAGATTTCCCCACCAAACAGGGTAACGTTAATGTTTTCATAGCGGTTTTTACCATGGCTTATGCCCGGCTTGAACTGTACAACTTAATGGATCAGCTGCAGGAACGCACGCTCTATCATGATACTGACTCTGTAATCTTTGTCACCAGACCAGGGGATTGGGTCCCTCCCCTCGGGGACTACCTTGGGGAGTTAACGAGCGAACTAGATCCTCAGGACCACATAGTGGAGTTTGTTTCACGGGGTCTTAAGACTTACGCATACAGAAGTGACTTGTTTAATACCAAACAAAGCATAGCTATTTAAAAAAAAAAAATCACTGTAAAAACTATTAGAGCGATGGTTTTTAGATCTTTATAGTTATTTTCTTGGTTCAGGTTGTTTTTTAGCTCTTATAAAGGCCTGAAATATTCTTAGTGGTTGTTGACTATAGGTCTAGATTATTTAAAAATGTTTTTTTGAGAGCCAAAAAGGTTCTAAGTTTAGAGTTGAGAGGAGAGAGATCGGCTCATTCTTGGTTTCCATTTGAAATTTGATGCAGTGCCATTTGATTGGTTGGTTTTGATATGTTAATTGGTAACAGGGCGGCACAAAGTCCTGACCAGAACAATGCCTTACAAACAGCTCCGGCATATGGACAGCTGTATAAGTATAAAGGTCAGGTCTTCAGCTCGACAGACTCATACTGACCTTTCGATTTAAGACTAAAGATCAACAATGGCCGGAAACAACATCAGCGACTTCGATTTAAACGAGTTTTTAGGTAAGTCTTCAGATTAATTTCATTGACTCAGAGCGTGTTGTGTACATGTATTGTAAATAAGGCTATAGCATCTGTTTTAAGCTCTGTAAAATTATTTTTCAGCCAGTCAACAGGAGTTAATTCCCAATGCTGAGGAGATCATCTGGAACAACGCCGGTAAGCTTTTTGTGTTTGCGCTCATGGGTTCTTATGCAAGGATGTGTGTGTGGGGGGTGTGTGGTTTTGAAGCGGATCATTAGAGTTTTGAAAACGTTTTAATATATATTAATGCCGGTCTCTTTAATTACACAGAAACTATCGAAAGGCCCGGGGTTAATGTCTCTGAGGATCGACCGAGAGAAGTGGTTGCCCCTAGACGGGCTGTCTGCCGACCGGGTAAGAACTAAACCCCCGGTTGTTTGTATCACGTTTCTGTAAGATGTTTGAGTTCAGTTTTGTTAATTAAAAAAAAAAAAATTATCCTTCCTAACAGTATTAAGAAACGTGGTTCGAGACAACGAAAGGCCTTCCACATCGAGGGCTTGTTTAGTTTTACCTTCGAGAACCGTAACCTTTCAAGAATCTGAAAGGCCGTCAGCCCCGGTATCTGATAGCTGTGAGTATATATCTGCAGCCTGTAAATAAGAGGTTAAAGCCTTTTATAAAGCGGCATGGCTAAAGGTTAAACATGTCTCTTACCTTCACAGCGGTGCAAAAAGCTAAACCAGCCGAAAAACATACGAATTTATTATTCTGTGGAGGTAAGCAAGATCTTTCAAACTTTAATGTTTTTAAAAGGGATTTGTTTGCCCGCTGAGGGTTGAGGGTTAATATTTAAGGGATGTGAGCCTGTTTCATGTAGGGCAGGGGGTTCTGGGAAAGACCTGTAGAAGTCCGGACATGTCTAGGCTTGTTTCTGGGAAACGTGTTTAGAAATGGCCGATTGCCGTACCGTCTGGTTAGGAAGTTAAGCCGTCCGAAAGGGTTTAGTAAGTTGTTTGGCATATCTACCGCTATTATACTTCTGTTTTAAAGTGGTTGTTGGAAAAGGATTGATTGTGTTCATTGTATTTAATATTTAAACATATCATGAAAACGCTTGTGAAACAGGAAGTCCCGGGATCAGGAAGCGTTTACACTTGGAAGGTTCGTTTAAAAATGAAATGTTGCAGTGTGTGTGTGTGTGTGTGTGTGTGTATATAAATGTGTTTTATATTATATATTTAATATTACAGTTTTTAAAGAAACAACTTATTTTCATCGGCTTCTCTGTTTTACATTTATTATAAGGTTTTAGATTTTATTAAGTCCTAATAAATATAGTGTCTGTAAATAATAAGGTGGTGTAGTGAATGTCTAAGGCTATTTTCAGGTCTAAAAAAGCTAAAGGTTTTGAATGTCCTGCTCAGGTTGTTTTAAGTTTGATTTCGGTCACCGTTTAAAGATATAAATGTAATGTATTTTTTATTCTTCCCAAGACTCTTGGGATAGTCATTCGGTGGATGAGCTTTTGAGGACAATTTCTCCATCTAAGTGGGATCAAACATCTTCACCGGTGAGACCACCGAGAGGATCCCCCACGGTGGTCTTGGAGACCCCCCAACATCTACTCGGGCCACAGCCTTCTGGGGGTAATTCAACACCCCAGATTCAGCTCGCCTCATTGTCGGGCGGAACAAATACCACCAACCAACAACCTCAGGGGTCACGGTAGTCAGGGCTGACACACCCCCCAAAACCGTGAGTTGCTACATACTTTGTTACAAAATCAAAGACTTGTGTTAGTGGGGCAAAACACCCTTATTAATACCCTTACTAACTCCTTGTACCATATTTAATGTTTTAATAACCACAAAATGCCTTACTATTGTGGTTTGTTGGAAAAATAAAAAATGAATTAAAAAATGTCTGGACTTGGTAAAAGAACTCACAAACTAAAGGATTATGAACAAGCTAGGACCCCAAAAAGACCTTCCCAAGAGAACGTCCCCGGCCCTGTTGTGAACTCCTCTGATGTTCCAATGAACCTGGAACTATTACAAATTGTAAATGATTTAAATAACCACCAACTACCCCCGATAGAATTAAACCCACCGAGCCAACGTGAATTAACAGACTTACCGTTGAACCCTGACCTGTTACAGATGGTCAATGATCTAAATAACCACCTCCCACCGGTAGCGCCTGTAGAGGTTCTCCCCCTAGTTCACCCCGATTTGTTTGAAATGGTGGAGGCTTTGGAGGAGCTACCCCGACCAAATTCTGCCCGTTATAAATTATTTGAGTCAATTAGAACACAGGATGTCGGCAGAAGCCGCCATTTCTATAGAGGAGGATCTTGATATTAACCGGTTGGATGTATTTGAAGGGCTTTTACAGGCTTTAAATGAGACTCCTCAAAAGGGGGGTTTTGTAGATGGTGGTGGTGGTGTTTGGGATGTGGAGGGTTCCGAGACTGATAAGGCTGTGGAGGATATGCTCTGTGAGAATGTGGGGGGAGACGGTTTTGTTCAAAATGATGATGTGTCCAAGAGTTCCAGTGATCCTGTGATTATAGATAGACCTGCCTATAACAATTTTGAAATGATTCAGCGTTTTCATTTTGCAGAACATTTAAATTGTGACAATTATGCGGAAATATTTGTCAACATACACGATGCCTTGCAAAACATGCTTGAATAGGTTGCTGAAAGGGTCAGACCTCGAGATGTTGTACAGTTAGAACTCAGAGGGGATGATGCGTTTAGCAACCTATCTGTAATGCTGAGTGGAGATAATTTAGATGTTGATGAATTTCTGGCTAAAATCAAAGCGTTGTTGCAAAGTAAAGCGGCCATCTTAGCTGATGAAAGTCTGTCTCTGGTAATGAATGTGGTTCGTAACCCTGAGGGTGGGGCGCTTAGAAGACTGTCGAAATGCTTGAAGAACGACATAATTAGGACCAAGCTCAGGCAATTAGTGGCGAGTTCCAGTGGGGACAATAAGCTCCGTTTTGCGTACAGTTTAATAAAACTACTCACCCCCGACATGCCTGAACCCTAAGCTCTGCAAGAGGCTTTAATGCTTCATCAGAGTGCCGGCTTAAACTCTCAACAGATGGTGGCCTTTTCAGACATTACCAAGTTTGAGGAGTTGTTGTCTTTAAAAATTGTAGTGTGGTACCGTTGTGAGGTAAAGGAAGTATTTGTGAAATTTCAGACACATCCTGAAACCCATACACAGACTGTTTCTCTTCCTAAGTGATAGTCATTACTTTGGAATAAAGAGTTTGATGGCTTTTTTGGGTTGTTCGTACGTCTGTCCTTGGCATTATAAGGCCTTCAATGATAAGCTTAAGCACCGGTTACTGTAACGTCTGTTTGAATCCGCAATGTCGTAAGGGTTTGGCACCCACCATCCGCTGTAAAGATTGCTTAAGGATTTGTCTCTCGGCGTTCTGTTTTCCCCAGCATAAGGTACATAGGGCAGATGTTGAGGGGGTTAAAAAACGGAGTTATTGTGATCAAACTAAATATTGCCCGCAGTGTTGCCTCCAGTACCATTTTCATGCAGGATCTGTAATGCTGATTTAACCCCGGGGTCCGAGCACCAGTGCTTTATTCAGCTGGTTAAAAAGGAGCTGCCGCAACCGGTATGTCTATTTTGATTTTGAATGTCGGCAAGAAAACGGGGTCCACGTTGCTAATTATATCCACTGTATTGATATGTTGGATCGTGAGTGGTCAGCCAGCGGTGAGAGTTGTGTCAGGGATTTCTTTACATGGTATCGCGGTCCAAAATACCTCAATTACACATTTATTGCACACAATGCTAAGGGTTATGATTCTTACATTTTGATTAAGTATCTGGTGGAAAATGGGGTGACCCCAAAAATAATAGCTCAGGGTAGCAAGATCATGTGTTTCACCGACGAAGCTTTCAACCAACGTTACATAGACTCGTTAAATTTCCTCTCCATGAAATTGAGTGCTTTGCCTAAAGCTCTGGGTTTTGAGGCTCAGAAGAAAGGTTGGTTCTGCCATTTTTTTTTTTTTAAATACTAAGGACACTCAAAATTATCGAGGGTCCTACCCGCCCGCCTCTTATTACAGGGTTGATACTATGATGTCTCATGAGAGGGTGGAATTCTTTAAATGGTACAATACGGTTAAGGGAGATGTTTTTGATTTCAGAGAAGAGATGGCCGCTTATTGTAAAAATTATGTGGTGATCCTTAAAGAAGCCTGTGTGCGTTTCTGCGCTGAGGTTATCAACATCTCAGGTCTCGACCCTTTGCAAAGTGTGACCATAGCGTCTCTCTGCATGAAAATGTATCGGGCCAATTTCTTGCAGAAAAACACTATAGACAAAATAACTTTTTGACTGTCTCCATACAGTGGCTGGAATAGCTGAGTGTCAGGGATAACATCTTCATCAGACATGCTTTAAATCAAGGGGAAGTCAAAATGGTGCCTTACTACTTAGACAGTTTTAGCGACGTGTCCGGGATGCGTACCGCTTATGAGTTTGCTGGCTGTGTTTACCATGGCTGTCCGCAGTGCTTCGACCCAAACACCTTTAACCCAGTAACACAACTCTGCGGTGATATGTACTATGATTTCCAGGAACGAATTGAAACTTTAAAAAACACCTATGGTTTGAACGTACTGGTGATTTGGGAACACGAGTGGACGGCCCTGAAGCAGCAGGATGCGGGGGTACAACGGTTTATGGAAACCTTGGACTTTCCTGAACGTCTAGATCCCAGGGATGCGTTATTTGGGGGTCGTACCAACGCCATCTGTTTACATTATGAGGTAAAGGAGGGGGAGAGAGTAGATTACTATGATTTCACCAGTCTGTACCCTTTTGTCAACGAGACCAAAATGTACCCGGTGGGTCATCCAACCATCATTTATCGTGACTTTCTTGAACTCGGTCATTACTTTGGTTTGATCAAGGTCACCATGTACCCTCCTCGCGAGCTGTTCTTACCCATGTTGCCTTACAGGTGTTCGGGAAAATTGATGTTCCCTCTGTGTAGAACGTGTGTGGAAACTGAAAATCAGACTACCTCGTCTGCACAGTGATGAAGAGAGAGTGCTGACGGGTGTCTGGTGTAGCATTGAGCTTGACAACGCAGTAGAGAAAGGTTACAGAGTCGGTAAGGTGTATGAGGTTTGGCATTTTTCTGAAAAATCTGATACTCTTTTTGCTGATTACATTATGACCCATCTGAAAGGGAAACGGGAGACATCAGGCTATCCCTTTTGGTGTGTCGACACCGTGGACAAAGAGCGATACGTTCAGCAATATTTTGAAAAGGAAGGGATCAGTCTAGAACCAGGGAACATAACTGTAAACCCCGCCAAGAGACAAATGTCCAAACTGATTTTAAACAGTCTGTGGGGTAAGTTTGGGGAAAGAAATAACCGTCTAAACACAACATTGATTAAAACCCCTGAACAGTTTATAGAATTTGTGTTTTCCAAACAACATGCTGTATCACACTTTCGATTCTTAAATGACCGCGTGGCACAGGTCCAGTGGAGGGCCCCTAAAGATTTCCCCACCAAACAGGGTAACGTTAATGTTTTCATAGCGGTTTTTACCATGGCTTACGCCCGGCTTGAACCGTACAACTTAATGGATCAGCTGCAGGAACGCACGCTCTATCATGATACTGACTCTGTAATCTTTGTCACCAGACCAGGGGATTGGGTCCCTCCCCTCGGGGACTACCTTGGGGAGTTAACGAGCGAACTAGATCCTCAGGACCACATAGTGGAGTTTGTTTCACGGGGTCTTAAGACTTACGCATACAGAACGGCGGTGGGTAAGACATGTATGAAAGTTAAGGGTTTCACTCTGAACCATTGTAACAACAAGCTCATTAACATCAAGTCTCTGACGACCCTGGTACAAAGTTTTGTAACCGAGAAAGACGCACCTCCTCGTGAGATTATTACTGCCAGAAATCAGATCTATCGCAATGAAAAGGGGTACACGTTGGAAAATAGATCACTAAACAAACGGTTCAGGGTGGTGTACAATAAAAGAGTGTTGAAGACTGATAATAACACTCTGCCTTATGCATATTAGCGGCGGTTTTGATAACAGACTTCAACACCCTTTCTCCTGTATTATAGCCGGTCCCTCCAATTCGGGTAAGAGCTATCTTATAAAGAACATCATAGAAGATGTGGAAGCAACCGTGTCCCAAGCTCTCGACAACATAGTGTGGTGTTACTCTTGCTGGCAACCTCTCTACGATGATTTGGCTTCGAAAAAAAATAATCTGAAATTTGTGCAAGGACCTGATGGAGCAGGCCGGTGACAACAGTGAAGTGGAAAAAGCTTTCACAAAGTACACTCATCATAGGAATTTAAGTATTATTTATTTAGTTCAACATTTATTTTTTCAAGGTAAAAAAAAATTATAAAACAAATTGTCTGACACAAAAACAAATACCCAGAATGCCAACACCGCACTCTCAACGGTATAAATAATGGCTGGCAGGGTAATCATGGCATCCTCACCAACGACTTTTGTTATGACGTATGACCTAACCTTATTAATATTCCTACGTCATAATTGGGGGGGCGTGATTTTAGGTAGAGTTATTTCCTTAATTATCCCTACGTCATATCCGGCAGAAAGTGTACACCCATAAAACCCTGAACAACAAGACCACCCATAACCCTGTTGTTCTTGTTGTTCTTGTTGGTCAACTGTAGAGTGTGAATGGGTCAGATCCTCCTTTAGTGGGGGGGGCTTTTTTTTTTTAATATACATGTTATAATGGTTTAGATTTTCTAAACCATTATAAGATCAACAAGTTCTGTTGTCTGTAATGGGCCCAGGTCTTAACAATGCCTGTTTTGCATAGGGTACTTATGTTATCCACACTGTCTCTGTCTCTCCCCACCAATCTCTGGAAACATCTAAGGATGTTCAGTTTGTTTAATAATAAGACAAATTTAATTAAAAATAAAATGTAAAAAACGTGTGTGTGTGTGTCTGTATAGGTTAATTGTTTTTGTAAAAAAATAAAAATAAACCCAATTCTCTCTTTTGCGGTGATAAACGCTGTTCTGAGTAGTTTGTGACTTGTTTAATACCAAACAAAGCATAGCTATTTAAAAAAAAAAAAAAAAATCACTGTAAAAACTATTAGAGCGATGGTTTTTAGATCTTTATAGTTATTTTCTTGGTTCAGGTTGTTTTTTAGCTCTTATAAAGGCCTGCAATATTCTTAGTGGTTGTTGACTATAGGTCTAGATTATTTAAAAATGTTTTTTTGAGAGCCAAAAAGGTTCTAAGTTTAGAGTTGAGAGGAGAGAGATCGGCTCATTCTTGGTTTCCATTTGAAATTTGATGCAGTGCCATTTGATTGGTTGGTTTTGATATGTTAATTGGTAACAGGGCGGCACAAAGTCCTGACCAGAACAATGCCTTACAAACAGCTCCGGCATATGGACAGCTGTATAAGTATAAAGGTCAGGTCTTCAGCTCGACAGACTCATACTGACCTTTCGATTTAAGACTAAAGATCAACAATGGCCGGAAACAACATCAGCGACTTCGATTTAAACGAGTTTTTAGGTAAGTCTTCAGATTAATTTCATTGACTCAGAGCGTGTTGTGTACATGTATTGTAAATAAGGCTATAGCATCTGTTTTAAGCTCTGTAAAATTATTTTTCAGCCAGTCAACAGGAGTTAATTCCCAATGCTGAGGAGATCATCTGGAACAACGCCGGTAAGCTTTTTGTGTTTGCGCTCATGGGTTCTTATGTAAGGATGTGTGTGTGGGGGGTGTGTGGTTTTGAAGCGGATCATTAGAGTTTTGAAAACGTTTTAATATATATTAATGCCGGTCTCTTTAATTACACAGAAACTATCGAAAGGCCCGGGGTTAATGTCTCTGAGGATCGACCGAGAGAAGTGGTTGCCCCTAGACGGGCTGTCTGCCGACCGGGTAAGAACTAAACCCCCGGTTGTTTGTATCACGTTTCTGTAAGATGTTTGAGTTCAGTTTTGTTAATTAAAAAAAAAAAATTATCCTTCCTAACAGTATTAAGAAACGTGGTTCGAGACAACGAAAGGCCTTCCACATCGATGGCTTGTTTCGTTTTACCTTCGAGAACCGTAACCTTTCAAGAATCTGAAAGGCCGTCAGTCCCGGTATCTGATAGCTGTGAGTATATATCTGCAGCCTGTAAATAAGAGGTTAAAGCCTTTTATAAAGCGGCATGGCTAAAGGTTAAACATGTCTCTTACCTTCACAGCGGTGCAAAAAGCTAAACCAGCCGAAAAACATAAGAATTTATTATTCTGTGGAGGTAAGTAAGATCTTTCAAACTTTAATGTTTTTAAAAGGGATTTGTTTGCCCGCTGAGGGTTGAGGGTTAATATTTAAGGGATGTGAGCCTGTTTCATGTAGGGCAGGGGGTTCTGGGAAAGACCTGTAGAAGTCCGGACATGTCTAGGCTTGTTTCTGGGAAACGTGTTTAGAAATGGCCGATTGCCGTACCGTCTGGTTAGGAAGTTAAGCTGTCCGAAAGGGTTTAGTAAGTTGTTTGGCATATCTACCGCTATTATACTTCTGTTGGAAGTGGTTGTTGGAAAAGGATTGATTGTGTTCATTGTATTTAATATTTAAACATATCATGAAAACGCTTGTGAAACAGGAAGTCCCGGGATCAGGAAGCGTTTACACTTGGAAGGTTCGTTTAAAAATGAAATGTTGCAGTGTGTGTGTGTGTGTGTGTGTGTGTGTGTATATATAAATGTGTTTTATATTATATATTTAATATTACAGTTTTTAAAGAAACGGTTAAGAAACAACTTATTTTCATCGGCTTCTCTGTTTTACATTTATTATAAGGTTTTAGATTTTATTAAGTCCTAATAAATATAGTGTCTGTAAATAATAAGGCGGTGTAGTGATTGTCTAAGGCTATTTTCAGGTCTAAAAAAGCTAAAGGTTTTGAATGTCCTGCTCAGGTTGTTTTAAGTTTGATTTCGGTCACCGTTTAAAGATATAAATGTAATGTATTTTTTTATTCTTCCCAAGACTCTTGGGATAGTCATTCGGTGGATGAGCTTTTGAGGACAATTTCTCCATCTAAGTGGGATCAAACATCTTCACCGGTGAGACCACCGAGAGGATCCGCCACGGTGGTCTTGGAGACCCCCCAACATCTACTCGGGCCACAGCCTTCTGGGGGTAATTCAACACCCCAGATTCAGCTCGCCTCATTGTCGGGCGGAACAAATACCGCCAACCAACAACCTCAGGGGTCATGGTAGTCAGGGCTGACAAACCCCCCAAAACCGGTCCGATTTCAACATCGTTCACCCCGACCCGTTTCTTGGCTACAGAAACGCGGAACAGTACCCCGTGCTTGGTCAGGGTATCACCGCAAAGACCTGCTTGGTCTCCGGCCGCGAGTATACGCTCGCTCCCTGCCTCCGTCGACTGAGATTTACCGGAGCGACCATCCTTTGAAGCCGAGCCAGGCCACCAGCCCCCGGAGCTACTTCCTGAAGGTCGGCGTGAGTTGCTACATACTTTGTTACAAAATCAAAGACTTGTTTTAGTGGGGCAAAACAACCTTATTAATACCCTTACTAACTCCTTGTACCATATTTAATGTTTTAATAACCACAAAACACCTTACTATTGTGGTTTGTTGGAAAAATAAAAAATAAATTAAAAAATGTCTGGACTTGGTAAAAGAACTCACAAACTAAAGGATTATGAACAAGCTAGGCCCCCAAAAAGACCTTCCCAAGAGAACGTCCCCAGCCCTGTTGTGAACTCCTCTGATGTTCCAATGAACCTGGAACTATTACAAATTGTAAATGATTTAAATAACCACCAACTACCCCCGATAGAATTAAACCCACCGAGCCAACGTGAATTAACAGACTTACCGTTGAACCCTGACCTGTTACAGATGGTCAATGATCTAAATAACCACCTCCCACCGGTAGCACCTGTAGAGGTTCTCCCCCTAGTTCACCCCGATTTGTTTGAAATGGTGGAGGCTTTGGAGGAGCTACCCCGACCAAATTCTGCCCGTTATAAATTATTTGAGTCAATTAGAACACAGGATGTCGGCAGAAGCCGCCATCTCTATAGAGGAGGATCTTGACATTAACCGGTTGGATGTATTTGAAGGGCTTTTACAGGCTTTAAATGAGACTCCTCAAAAGGGGGGTTTTGTAGATGGTGGTGGTGGTGGTGGTGTTTGGGATGTGGAGGGTTCTGAGACTGATAAGGCTGTGGAGGATATGCTCTGTGAGAATGTGGGGGGAGACGGTTTTGTTCAAAATGATGATGTGTCCAAGAGTTCCAGTGATCCTGTGATTATAGATAGACCTGCCTATAACAATTTTGAAATGATTCAGCGTTTTCATTTTGCAGAACATTTAAATTGTGACAATTATGCGGAAATATTTGTCAACATACACGATGCCTTGCAAAACATGCTTGAATAGGTTGCTGAAAGGGTCAGACCTCGAGATGTTGTACAGTTAGAACTCAGAGGGGATGATGCGTTTAGCAACCTATCTGTAATGCTGAGTGGAGATAATTTAGATGTTGATGAATTTCTGGCTAAAATCGAAGCGTTGTTGCAAAGTAACGTGGCCATCTTAGCTGATGAAAGTCTGTCTCTGGTAATGAATGTGGTTCGTAACCCTGAGGGTGGGGCGCTTAGAAGACTGTCGAAATGCTTGAAGAACAACATAATTAGGACTAAGCTCAGGCAATTAGTGGCGAGTTCCAGTGAGGACAATAAGCTCTGTTTTGCGTACAGTAAAAAAAATAAAACTACTCACCCCCGACATGCCTGAACCCCAAGCTCTGCAAGAGGCTTTAATGCTTCATCAGAGTGCCGGGTTAAACTCTCAACAGATGGTGGCCTTTTCAGACATTACCAAGTTTGAGGAGTTGTTGTCTTTAAAAATTGTAGTGTGGTACCGTTGTGAGGTAAAGGAAGTATTTGTGAAATTTCAGACACATCCTGAAACCCATACACAGACTGTTTCTCTTCCTAAGTGATAGTCATTAATTTGGAATAAAGAGTTTGATGGCTTTTTTGGGTTGTTCGTACGTTTGTCCTTGGCGTTATAAGGCCTTCAATGATAAGCTTAAGCACCGGTTACTGTAACGTCTGTTTCAATCCGCAATGTCGTAAGGGTTTGGCACCCACCATCCGCTGTAAAGATTGCTTAAGGATTTGTCTCTCGGCGTTCTGTTTTCCCGAGCATAAGGTACAGAGGGCAGATGTTGAGGGGGTTAAAAAACGGAGTTATTGTGATCAAACTAAATATTGCCCGCAGTGTTGCCTCCAGTACCATTTTCATGAGGTTAAACCACACAAATGTCTGGAGCCGAGATGCAGGATCTGTAATGCTGATTTAACCCCGGGGTCCGAGCACCAGTGCTTTATTCAGCCGGTTAAAAAGGAGCTGCCACAACCGGTATGTCTATTTTGATTTTGAATGTCGGCAAGAAAACGGGGTCCACGTTGCTAATTATATCCACTGTATTGATATGTTGGATCGTGAGTGGTCAGCCAGCGGTGAGAGTTGTGTCAGGGATTTCTTTACACGGTATCGCGGTCCAAAATACCTCAATTACACATTTATTGCACACAATGCTAAGGGTTATGATTCTTACATTTTGATTAAGTATCTGGTGGAAAATGGGGTGACCCCAAAAATAATAGCTCAGGGTAGCAAGATCATGTGTTTCACCGACGAAGCTTTCAACCAACGTTACATAGACTCGTTAAATTTCCTCTCCATGAAATTGAGTGCTTTGCCTAAAGCTCTGGGTTTTGAGGCTCAGAAGAAAGGTTGGTTCTGCCATTTTTTTTTTTTTTTAAATACTAAGGACACTCAAAATTATCGAGGGTCCTACCCGCCCGCCTCTTATTACGGGGTTGATACTATGATGTCTCATGAGAGGGTGGAATTCTTTAAATGGTACAATACGGTTAAGGGAGATGTTTTTGATTTCAGAGAAGAGATGGCCACTTATTGTAAAAATTATGTGGTGATCCTTAAAGAAGCCTGTGTGCGTTTCTGCGCTGAGGTTATCAACACCTCAGGTCTCGACCCTTTGCAAAGTGTGACCATAGCGTCTCTCTGCATGAAAATGTATCGGGCCAATTTCTTGCAAAAAAACACTATAGACAAAATAACTTTTTGACTGTCTCCATACAGTGGCTGGAATACCTGAGTGTCAGGGATAACATCTTCATCAGACATGCTTTAAATCAAGGGGAAGTCAAAATGGGGCCTTACTACTTAGACAGTTTTAGCGACGTGTCCGGGATGCGTACCGCTTATGAGTTTGCTGGCTGTGTTTACTATGGCTGTCCGCAGTGCTTCGACCCAAACACCTTTAACCCAGTAACACAACAACTCTGCGGTGATATGTACTATGATTTCCAGGAACGAATTGAAACTTTAAAAAACACCTATGGTTTGAACGTACTGGTGATTTGGGAACACGAGTGGACGGCCCTGAAGCAGCAGGATGCGGGGGTACAACGGTTTATGGAAACCTTGGACTTTCCTGAACGCCTAGATCCCAGGGATGCGTTATTTGGGGGTCGTACCAACGCCATCTGTTTACATTATGAGGTAAAGGAGGGGTAGAGAGTAGATTACTATGATTTCACCAGTCTGTACCCTTTTGTCAACAAGACCAAAATGTACCCGGTGGGTCATCCAACCATCATTTATCGTGACTTTCTTGAACTCGGTCATTACTTTGGTTTGATCAAGGTCACCATGTACCCTCCTCACAAGCTGTTCTTACCCATGTTGCCTTACAGGTGTTCGGGAAAATTGATGTTCCCTCTGTGTAGAACGTGTGTGGAAACTGAAAATCAGACTACCTCGTCTGCACAGTGATGAAGAGAGAGTGCTGACGGGTGTCTGGTGTAGCATTGAGCTTGACAAGGCAGTAGAGAAAGGTTACAGAGTCGGTAAGGTGTATGAGGTTTGGCATTTTTCTGAAAAATCTGATACTCTTTTTGCTGATTACATTATGACCCATCTGAAAGGGAAACAGGAGGCATCAGGCTATCCCTCTTGGTGTGTCGACACCGTGGACAAAGAGCGATACGTTCAGCAATATTTTGAAAAGGAAGGGATCAGTCTAGAACCAGGGAACATAACTGTAAACCCCGCCAAGAGACAAATGTCCAAACTGATTTTAAACAGTCTGTGGGGTAAGTTTGGGGAAAGAAATAACCGTCTAAACACAACCTTGATTAAAACCCCTGAACAGTTTATAGAATTTATGTTTTCCAAACAACATGCTGTATCACACTTTCGATTCTTAAATGACCCCGTGGCACAGGTCCAGTGGAGGGCCCCTAAAGATTTCCCCACCAAACAGGGTAACGTTAATGTTTTCATAGCGGTTTTTACCATGGCTTACGCCCGGCTTGAACTGTACAACTTAATGGATCAGCTGCAGGAACGCACGCTCTATCATGATACTGACTCTGTAATCTTTGTCACCAGACCAGGGGATTGGGTCCCTCCGCTCGGGGACTACCTTGGGGAGTTAACGAGCTAACTAGATCCTCAGGACCACATAGTGGAGTTTGTTTCACGGGGTCTTAAGACTTACGCATACAGAACGGCGGCGGGTAAGACATGTATGAAAGTTAAGGGTTTCACTCTGAACCATTGTAACAACAAGCTCATTAACATCAAGTCTCTGACGACCCTGGTACAAAGTTTTGTAACCGAGAAAGACGCACCTCCTCGTGAGATTATTACTGCCAGAAATCAGATCTATCGCAATGAAAAGGGGTACACGTTGGAAAATAGATCACTAAACAAACGGTTCAGGGTGGTGTACAATAAAAGAGTGTTGAAGACTGATAATAACACTCTGCCTTATGCATATTAGCGGCGGTTTTGATAACAGACTTCAACACCCTTTCTCCTGTATTATAGCCGGTCCCTCCAATTCGGGTAAGAGCTATCTTATAAAGAACATCATAGAAGATGTGGAAGCAACCGTGTCCCAAGCTCTCGACAACATAGTGTGGTGTTACTCTTGCTGGCAACCTCTCTACGATGATTTGGTTTCGAAAAAAAATAATCTGAAATTTGTGCAAGGACCTGATGGAGCAGGCCGGTGACAACAGTGAAGTGGAAAAAGCTTTCACAAAGTACACTCATCATAGGAATTTAAGTATTATTTATTTAGTTCAACATTTATTTTTTCAAGGTAAAAAAAGCCACACTATTAATTTAAACGCCAATTATATAATTATTTTAAAAACCCCAGAGATAAACTACAGCTCACAGTCTTGGCTCGTCAAATGTACCCTAACCAGACCAAGTTCTTTTTGGAGGCATTTGAGGACGCCACCAAAAAACCCTACAGGTACTTGATTGCGGACTTAAAATCACAAACCCCAGAAGACTTTCACCTCAGAACAGGTCTGTGCCTGCCCGATTGGCCGGCAGTGTGTGCTAAAGAAAAGGAAATAAATAAGAATGTCTGTTCGGATTAAAAGAAATCTGCCACTTTTGCAAATGTTATTTGAGTGGAGCCCGTGCCATAGGAAAGCTGTGCTGGCAGCAGCCCCCTCGGATTTGATCGAGACCCTGTGTGAAATAGCTTTAAACATCTTACGCGGTAATATACCCCTAACCCCTTCTCAACATTCTAAACTCAAAAAACAAAAAGCTGTTATCAAGATCATCGCTAATAAGAAGTATTCTATTAAAAGAAAAATAAAGAAGATTAATCAAACCGGGGGTTTTATTGGCCCGCTGTTGAGCATAGCCGGGCCTTTCCTAACCAGTCTTCTAGCTTCCAGAGTGGGTTAATAATGGAAAATGTTTTTGATCCCTCAGGAGCAGCTTGAGAAACTGAGAAAAAATGTTGTCGGGCCAGAGCCCATTAGACAAACGGCCGAAAACAACCTGGACTCTGAAATGAAAGCTATATTGGCCACGGCCGATTTAAATCAGTATTCCAAAGCCCAGTTGTATAGCAACACGTTACAGCACTACCTCCGTCTGGTTAGACAGGGTGAAAAAGATCAAAACACCAACTTTAACCATGACCTCTCAAAAAAATGGTTCTGGGGCTGCGGTTGATTAAGATGTTGCGGTGACGGACCCTGTTGAGAGTTCAGAGGGAGATGTTGTAACTGATGTTTTGAGAAACATGCCTGCCAGAAGCAAAAGATATGCAGAATATATCCTGCACAAAATGGTTCAGAAACCGCGGGTAACGGCTTGGAATGAACAGGGTGAATTTGTTTTTAAAAGGACAACTGATCAAAGGTTCACACGTTTGATTTGTTGAAGAGCGTCACTAGCACCAATAAGGTACCCGTTAGTCGCCAACCTGTAGGCTGGAATGCTTTCCTACATGAGATGGCCTGTCTAAACATGCCCCAATCAACAGCTCCTAACCAGGAAACGCGACAAAAAATCCATCTGTGTAAAGAGGGGGAGACTGATGTGACTCCGACATCTCATTACTCTGACCGTGCTGAAAAACTATCCTCAGGATCTAGGCACCGTTGGGAAGCTTATTAATCTCATGTTTTTATTTGTCCCCCCTGTAAATAATGACCCGACAAACATTTTTTTTTTTTTTTTTTTTTCAAATGTTGTACATTTATTTATAACATAACCCATGCTTTGTATAAGAATTGTGTTAAATAAAAACAAAACTAATGATTCAAAGGCTGTTTTCATTATTGTTTCACCTTAACACGCATGACATCTTTTAAAATCCTCGCAAGAACACCCCATCTGTATACATGGTTGGCTAGGGCCGTAAGTCAATGTGTTATAAGGGGGGTCCAAAGTGTCCTGACAAACTCTGTCACTTTTTTATCATTTTGTCCTAAATCCTCGCTGTACAAGGCCATAATATCAGGGTATGACCTTCCTTTAGATCTATGATATAAGAAAAACACACAGTGTTGACCACAAGTGGAGGTCTGTAGACTTTGTACTTGACGACCGCTGTAAATGGTTTCTTGACTGTTGTTGACAGTAAATTCTTGATCTTAAATTTAGGCAGCTGGTCGCAGGCGTAGGCTCCTTGAAACAGTTTCCGTGAGCAGGCCATAGCATTCATGATGTGGTTGAGCTCTCTGGTGTTCATTTTAATAATAATCATACAGAACGTTTCTCCTCTGGTTCACCTCAATAATGTTGTCAAACACAGCGTACACGACCATATTTACAGTGCATGGTAGAGGCTGCTTGAAACGCATCTCCAAACGCATATTGCCCGTCTTCACCAGCGAAAAATGTTTTCCACACTCTTCGTCAGCGGTCAGGTTGAAGCCGTACAGTATTCCCGGCGATCGATCAGCAGAGATTGATCCTTGAGATGGCGACCCGTAGCCAATACTAGACTGTAATATTCACGAACAGCATTGCCGTTTTCAAAGTCAGGTTGAAAAGGTCTGGATGGAACCTGCACCCCATCGACGTACAACGCTATAAATTCCGCGTTATAATGTTTAAAGTTAAAGGGATTCTTGTTGTAAACCCGGGTAAATGCATCATTATCCACAAGCCCAATAATAACCTGTTTTGGGAGCTGTCCTAGAAACAGATTTTCCTGGTTCATCACCCGCGTCCCTGCGGGGATACTATGGACTTTCATATAGACTCTTTCGATCGTGTACTTGGCGTTTGCCGTCATTAACGCCTGCGCATGTCCTAGTTTAACCGCCGGGGAGACGGACACTTTTTCCATAAACAGCGAGGCCGATAATATGGTCAGTTTATATTTTTCAGTATCAGGGGTCATCAGACAAAAAGCATTTTTACTACGGATCATTTTAATTTTAATGTCTACCCCGTTGAGCATGAGTTTTTCTTGGAAAAATATGTCTGCATGAATATGCCCCATTAGCTCAAAGGTCCGCCCTTCTGTTGAAAAGGCTGCTCTTTTTTGCAAACCCTGATTGAGTCCCTCTGGATCCTTGTCGTCCATAGCTCCCGGGGTGTCTTTGAAGAAAAGGCCGGGGCTGAACTGTTTGCTTAGGGTCTCCTCACTATAATTAAGGATACCCCTATAGAGCCATGATGGAGTGTAAGTATTGCTGCTTTGACTAATGAGCCGATCTCCCAGGGTCACATCCACCTGTGAAAACATGGTGGCCACCGGGTAATTGATGACCCCAACGTTGGTCGTCTTCTCGATTGCATCGCCATCCTCATCAGCCACTTTACAGTTCATTAAAATAAATGTGTTATTCAAATCAATATAATCCTTGCCATTGCCTGCTATCAAAAACTCCAGAGGGGCCGTGTCTGAAATTGCTGAAAGAGGTGGGATCTCTACATATATGCTCTTATCTATACTCGTTTGAGTGTATGGAACTGTAAACAGATCCAGTTCTGATTTGACGCATTCTTCCGATAGACTGTGGACAAAAGACATGTTTAAAAGATGTATCCTGAGGCTCTATTTGTCTTTCTTTGAGACGTTCTTTTTGCAGGTTTTTTCTTGTGCTGCTTCCTTCTCCGAGTTTTTCCACGATATGTTGGAGAATGAGCGATTCTTCATTTTTTTGTTAGCCATGGATCTTCATCGCCCTGGTGGACACCTGCCATTTCTTCTTTTACCCCCACTCCTCACCATTACCATGAGACCCAAACCCTCCTGATGCTCATGGCTAGCTGCCCGGTTCATAACATTGGTGAACACGTCACTAACAATGTTTTTAGCCGCTGATTTCAAGTGGGGTCTGGCTATAGCAAAGCCTCTCTTAAGCAGGGGTACGGCCATTCTAAAGAGACCACGAAAGAGCCCTCCTAGACCGGCTCCATACATTGTGGGGGCTCCTACAAAACCAGGCAAGCCGTTCCCTGCTTGCGTCTTTTAATAATCCACATAGGCGCTAGGATCGACATAACCCCTTGAGGTATCCATTTTAATAATGTACGCACTGTTTCAGGGGTCGAAAATGTAGTTTGACAATAACTTTACCAAAGCGGAAGGGTACGTTGATATTCTGATCCAATTTTACTTCGATCGTGATGTTGTCAAAGTGGGTCTTTGAGACTGGTACGTAGTGCGGCTTGTCATAAGTAATTGTGACCATGTCATTGCTTTTACCTTTAATAAGTACACTTCTCAAAAGGGGGACACAACTATCCCCGACCCTCTGGTGGGTTATGATATCCGTATACACATAAAGAGTGTAAAAGCCGCCCCTGATGTCGGCCGGGAAGGGGGCCACCACTGAGAACATGCTCTCTGTGTCAGAATAGAACCCTAATATACGGCCCAGTTGGCCGCTGGTTTGAATGCTAACACCCGGTTTTGACACCTTGTACACTTTTTAATAGGGTTGTAATATAGCTTGAGGTTGGGGTTGCCTTCTGAGAACTGTTTATTCATCTCATCTAATATTTTATCCACGTTGTCATAATAACCTCCTTGTATCGTGAATGTCCATTGACTCTTTTTAACATCATCAAAAATGGCGAAGGTGGCATCCTTATCTTGTAAAACAGACCAAGTGTAAGGATACTGTATTTCCGCCAACCCCACTTCCCACGACCTCTTAGATCTATAGATTTTCCAAATTGTACCGTGTAACTGGATATTTCATTTTTAGGATATATATCGAGAGAGGCATTACTGGGTAGAGTCACGTAGAAGCCTCCCGATTCCATCTTGAGTATCGAAAGTAATGCCCCCACCACACCCGCGGTCATGTTGTTATAAGGATTGAATATCACAAACCTGTTGTTCCAGGACAAAACTATTGAACTTTTCAGGCCATCCTCGCCATTTCACCAACACATATTTTTTCCGGTTCTGGGTTTTTTCAGCTAATATCTTTTCAACTCTGTATACAGTGTCTACCCACAATTTTTTGTAACTCGGCTTCGTAAAACATTCCTTCTATATCCTCCCCGTCATAGTCTTTTAACAGGTACATGGGGGGGTCTCTAGCCAACTGCTCGGTAACTGTAAAATATTCATCAGAAAATGTTTGTTCATAACCTTTGGCAAAAGTACTTTGAAACGCGAACCACATCACCGATGTTGAACTTTTCCCTTCTTAATAAAATGGTCCGTATAAATTTTTATAGACCTTAAAATAATTACTTTGATCAACATCTATAGGCTTCATTTTAATACTGGTGTGATACCCTTGGTTGTAAGCCTCGATAAAATCCTGAATTTTAATCAAAATACTTGAACGTGTTGACCGCTGTAAAATATCTCCACATTTTGGTCTTTATGGTGCGGTTAAACTTCTCCACCACCGATGCCTTAAGCATTAAGATTACCGGTGGTGAAATTATGTATTTTGTGTCTCTTCAGTAGATTCTGAAATTCTCCGTTGAGAAACTCTTTTCCTTTATCAGTCTGCAGTTTTTTAGGACATCGACCCTGGCCCAATATATCCTCAAAGGCCCTTGTCACCGCCCAACCCGTTTTATTATGTAGAATGCCAGCCCAGGCATATTTCGATAGCACGTCAATACACATCAACATAAATTTGTGACCATTGTTATGTTTTGATAAATTAGACTTATCGACTAGATCCATTTGCCATTGTGAGTCTATGTCAGTTGCATATACGAGGTTTCTTTTAATGTTAATCCTGAGAGGTTTATGTAAGGTATAGGCGTCTTGTTCCCATAACCATTCTGAAACAACCACATCATTAGCCTTCACTCCTGCCTCCACGAGTCCTCTTTGAAAACCCTTCTTACCCGCCAAACCCCCAATCTTGGATGGGTTGTAGTATAGTTCCTGCATTTGGGGAGCTTGCCGAGTCATTCTGTCAAATAACAACACAGACCAACACTAT
Organism: Amia ocellicauda; assembly: GCF_036373705.1. Classification (NCBI taxonomy): domain Eukaryota; kingdom Metazoa; phylum Chordata; class Actinopteri; order Amiiformes; family Amiidae; genus Amia; species Amia ocellicauda. The sequence goes on from NC_089869.1 coordinate 24,594,407, forward strand.
GCGCAAAGTTTTTATACAAGGTTTTTTTTTTTTCAACTTCAGGAGAGCAGATATACTTTTCTCAAATGTCTAAAAAGGGGTAACAACAATTTTTTCTACGGTCCAGACAAAAAGAAATCAGATGATTGGTTACTTGATCTACGTCAACAAATACCTGCTTCTTTATCTTGTAGGCACACACCTCAGTTACATAAGTAAATTAAGCAACAATACGGGCTATTTTAAAAGTAAACAGAGGTGTATTAAACATGCTCAGTAAAAGGTCATACAGATGTTGATGAAATGGCCTAATATCATTCTTGGCCCCCTTGAGCGCTTCATCCCAGTGTTCGTACCCCCCGGTCTTTGTTACAGCAGCCATTAACTTTTCCAGGTTTGAAAGTTGGTCCTCATCGATGGTTAAATCTGTAGAGAAAAGGCTCGCGTTGGCTACTTTTTTGTCAAGCACATGGTGTAATAGAGCTCTCAGGTTAGCTGCAGAGTGTTGATGACAGAACCAGTTGCAGAAGCAGTCCAGAACATTCCCCATGTTCAAAGTCCCTTAGTTCAGGTCAGAGTCTGAATCAGTGGCGTAGATGTTGAATTCTTTGTCGCCGTTCCCAGCTTTAACTTCTTTACGGAAGAAATAAGCTTTTAGCTTGCCAGCGGTTTTTCTACTCGCCTCATCCAGGTCGTTGAGCAGCTGACCAAGTTTCTCTATTATAAACGGCTCCTTTTTCAGCTCCAGCAAAATCTCATCTATGATTTTCTGGACTTGCACCGGGGTGACATGTAGGTGGGAGTAAGACAGCGCCTTGATTAGCACAGGTTTCAGAACGAAATAGAACTGGAAATAGTAGCAGTCTGGTTCAAACAAACAGCTGTGTCTCAACTGACTGGGGTGATTCACTTCACAACCCAGACAGACTTCTTTCAGAGCTCGGCCGATGAGAGCACTCAGAATATACACCAGGGTGCTTTTAACCACTCTGCTTACTTGGTCACGTACCCTGGGCATAAATCCAGCATCTTCATCATGCCCCCGGGACAGTTCAATGCTCATTGGGTCGCCTGGTGGTTTGTGGGGTGTTTCTACCTCCATTGGACCGACCCCCTCCTGAGACGCACAGACAGTAGACAGTTCAGCAAAATCGAGGCCCTCCAGGAGCTCCAGAGGCTGGGGCTCACCGAGACTCATTTGGACATCCATCACACAGCATGCTGTTTCGTCCTGAGGTACCAGGGGTTGAGGTCTTGGGGGGTAGCCACAGTCAGAGGGTTCCGGAGTGTATACAAAATCTGGGGAATAGAACCAGGGGAGATCCCAGGTTTGAAGAGGTCTGTAGAGTCTGTCGACGTACACAGCTTTCGGGGAAGACATTCTCTTTAATTTTAAACCATGAATGAAGTGTTGCGCCTTTTATCCTCTCTCTTCACTACGTCACGACAGACCGCCCTCTTAGAAGAGAGTAGCCCCTGAGCCGCCAGACCCCCCTCCAAACCCCCACAGGTCGTCTGTTTTATCATAGTCGTCGTCCTTCAAGGGGGATATATAATCCATAATCCAGCATATTCTCCTTCTAACAGAATCCAGTTCCAAACATTTGATCAAGATGTCAAAACCGTCATTCATACAGGTTATGACCTCTTTCAAGAACGGCCAGTCCAAGTCGTCAAACATGATTTCGGTATCCTGTTTTTCTGGCTCCTCCACAACCCCTTCAATAGGGTTTGTAATCAGGGTCCTGCTAAACAAAACCTTGCAATCGGTAGTTATCGATAGACTCTTCACCACTCTACGGTAAATCTGCAAGCTTTCCCATTCACACCTTTCAAAACCCTGAGTTGGAGAGCCCGTTTCGGGTTCTCTTGGACCCTCTTGCAGGTCTTCTACAGTCTTATCCACAAGACCCAGATCTCTCCAGGCCATCACCTTCAACCAGTCCTCATAAGAGTATTCAATTACCGTCTCAAAAGGTTCCAACATACCCTCCTTCTCTCCCAAAGAAAAAAGCTCTACTCCAACATAGCTGGGGTCCCTTTTAAAGCAGTAACCCCATTGAGCCCTCCAGAACAGCACCCAGGTGCGCTCAATCTTCAAATTGGTGATTACAGGAACCCTTGCCTGGGCTTGCTTCTTGCGGGGTTTCACGTTGATGTCGCTGGATATGTTGAAGAAGCTGGATGTTTCAGATGCTGAGAATTAAAGAGGTATTGCCTAAAAGCAGCACGGGTTCTTAGAGAGGAGAGTTTTGGGGGCAGTGCCTTCAGAGGGGGTGGGGGTATTTATGGATGGCCTTGTTGTTCAGGGTTTTAGGGGTGGCCTTGTTGTTCAGGGTTTTAGGGGTGTACACTTTAGAACTGAGGGGTGATTTGTTTAGCAACCTGTCTGTAATGCTGAGGGGCTCCAACTTAGATGTTGAGGAATTTTTGGCTAAAATTGAAGCCTTGTAAAAGAGGCCTTAATGCTTCATCAGTGTGTCGGATTGAACGCCCAATAGATGGTCGCCTTTTCAGACATCGTCAAGTTTGAGGAGAAGTCGTCTTTAAAAATTGTGGTGTGGTACCGGTGTGCGATAAATGACGGGTTTGTGAAATTTCAGACGCATTCTGCCCCCCATGAACAGACGCCGTTTCTCTTCCTTAATGATAGTCACTACTTTGGAATAAAGAGTTTGACGGCTTTTTTGGGTTGTTCGTACGTTTGTCCTTTGTTATGCGGAGTTCAACGATAAGCTTAAAAAACGATGTTACCAGTTACTGCAATGTTTGTTTCAGCCCCCAGTGTCATAAGGGGTTGTCCCCCACCATCCGCTGTAAAGATTGTTTAAGGATTCGTCTCCGTTTTGTTTTTCTGAACATAAGGTACCGCGGGTTAACGGTGAGGGAGGTAAAATAAAAAGCTCCTGTTAGCAAACAAAATATTGCCCCAAATGTTTCCAATACCATTTTCATGAGGGTAAGCCCCACAAATGCCCAAAACGCCGGCGTCAGCTCTGTAATGAAGACTTAACCCCGGAGGCCGAACACCAGTTTTTTATTCAGCCTATTAAAAGCTCCCGCTGCACAACCTGTATGTCTTTTTTGATTTTGTATAGACGTGTCGGATCGTGAGTGGGCGGCCAGTGGTGAGGGTCGTGTCCAGGATTTCTTTATAAAATACCGCTGTCCAAAATACCTCAATTACATGTTTATTGCACACAATGCTCAGGGTTACGATTCTTACTTTTTGATTAAGTATCTGGTGGAGAACGGCGTGACCCCTAAAATTATAGCGAGGGGAGCAAGATCATGCGTTTCACCAATGAAACCTTCAACCAGCATTACACAGACTCGCTGAATTTCCTCACAATGAAATGGAGCACTTTGCCTAAAACTCTGGGTCTTGAGGCACAGAAGACTGGTTGGCTCTGTAATTTTTCAATACGAAGGCCACGCAAAATTTTTGGGGTCCCTACCCACCCGCCTCTTACTACGGGGTTGAGACCATGATGTCTCAAGAGGGCAGAATTCTTGAAATGGTACAATACGGTTTAGGGTGGTGTTTTTGATTTCAGAGAGGAGATGGCCTCCTATTGTAAAAATGATGTAGTGATCCTTAAAGGAGGATGTGTCAGTTTTCGAGCCGAGGTTGTCAAGACCTCTGGGCTCGATCCTTTGCAATGTGTGACCATAGTGTCTATCTCACCTATTTCTTGCAGAAAAACAATATCTGTCACCACTTTTGTCAACTACCGCACTTGGACAAAAAAACAAAAACTTTCCAACTGTCTCCATACATTGGTTGGAATACCGAACTGCCAGGGATAACATCTTGATCAGTGACACTTTAAATCGCGGAGATGTCAAAATGGGTCCCTACTACTTAGATGGTTTTAGCGAGGTGTCCGGGGTGCGTAACGCTTATGGGTTTGCTGGTTGTATTTACCACAGTTGTCCGCAGTGCTTCGACCCAAACACCTTTAACCCTGTAACACAAAAACTCTGTGGAGATGTGTTTCCAGGAACGAACTGAAACTTTAAAAAGCACCTATGGGTTGAACGTGGTGGTTATTTGGGAACACAAGTGGACCACCCTGAAGCAGCAGGTTGAGGGGGTGCGGGGGTTCATGGAAACCTTTCCAGAACGTCTTGAACCCCGGGATGCGTTATTTGGGGGTCGTACCATCGTCATTTGTTTTACATTATGAGGTAAAGGACGGGGAGAGAGTAGATTACTATGACTTCACTAGCCTGTACCCATTTGTCAACAAGACAAAAATGTATCTCTTAGGGCACATGTATCGTGACTCCTGAGCTCAGCCATTACATTGGTTTGGTCAAGGTGACCATGAACCCTCCCCAAGGTCTGTTCTTGGCCGTGCTGCTTTATAGGTGTTCGGGGAAAATTGATGTTCCCTCCGTGTAGAACGTGTGGAAACTGAAAATCAGACTGTCCCCTGTCAGCACAGCGGTGAAGAGAGATTGCGGACAGGTGTGTGGTGTAGCATCGAGATCGACAAGGCTCTGGAGAAAGGTTACACAGTCGGTAAAGCGCATGAGGTTTGGCATTTCTGAAATATTTGAAGGGAAGCAGGACAGTGACCGAGCACTACGTGCGGCAATATTTTGAAAAGGAGAGGATCCGTCTCGAGCCGGGTAACATAACGGTAAACCCTGCTTTGGACAGATGTCCAAACTGATTTTAAACAGTCTGTGGGGGAAGTTTGTGGAATTAAATAATTGGCTAAAAAACACTTTGATTAATAACCCTGAAGTTTATAGAATTTATGTTTTCCAAAGACCACAATGTGACCCTTTCAATTCTTAAGACAGTTTCTGCCACCTTAATGTTTAAGGCTATATACACTCACCTAAAGGATTATTAGGAACACCTGTTCAATTTCTCATTAATGCAATTATCTAACCAACCAATCACATGGCAGTTGCTTCAATGCATTTAGGGGTGTGGTCCTGGTCAAGACAATCTCCAGAACTCCAAACTGAATGTCTGAATGGGAAAGAAAGGTGATTTAAGCAATTTTGAGCGTGGCATGGTTGTTGGTGCCAGACGGGCCGGTCTGAGTATTTCACAATCTGCTCAGTTACTGGGATTTTCACACACAACCATTTCTAGGGTTTACAAAGAATGGTGTGAAAAGGGAAAAACATCCAGTGTGCGGCAGTCCTGTGGGCGAAAATGCCTTGTTGATGCTAGAGGTCAGAGGAGAATGGGCCAACTGATTCAAGCTGATAGAAGAGCAACTTTGACTGAAATAACCACTCATTACAACCGAGGTATGCAGCAAAGCATTTGTGAAGCCACAACACGTACAACCTTGAGGCGGATGGGCTACAACAGCAGAAGACCCCACCGGGTACCACTCATCTCCACTACAAATAGGAAAAAGAGGCTACAATTTGCACAAGCTCACCAAAATTGGACAGTTGAAGACTGGAAAAATGTTGCCTGGTCTGATGAGTCTCGATTTCTGTTGAGACATTCAGATGGTAGAGTCAGAACTTGGCGTAAACAGAATGAGAACATGGATCCATCATTCCTTGTTACCACTGTGCAGGCTGGAGGTGGTGGTGTAATGGTGTGGGGGATGTTTTCTTGGCACACTTTAGGCCCCTTAGTGCCAATTGGCATAGTTTAAATGCCACGGCCTACCTGAGCATTGTTTCTGACCATGTTCATCCCTTTATGACCACCATGTACCCATCCTCTGATGGCTACTTCCAGCAGGATAATGCACCATGTCACAAAGGTCGAATCATTTCAAATTGGTTTCTTGAACATGACAATGAGTTCACTGTACTAAACTGGCCCCCACAGTCACCAGACCTCAACCCAATAGAGCATCTTTGGGATGTGGTGGAACGGGAGCTTTGTGCCCTGGATGTGCATCCCACAAATCTCCATCAACTGCAAGATGCTATCCTAACAATATGGGCCAACATTTCTAAAGAATGCTTTCAGCACCTTGTTGAATCAATGCCACATAGAATTAAGGCAGTTCTGAAGGCGAAAGGGGGTCAAACACAGTATTAGTATGGTGTTCCTAATAATCCTTTAGGTGAGTGTATGTGTATCAAGACTCGTGGGACAGTCATTCAGTCGACAATCTTTTGCTGGCGATTACTCTGTCTAACTGGGGGCACCTATATTCACCGATGAGATCGCTGAGAGGAACCCCTTCAGTGGTCCTGGAGACGCCTCAACACCAGTTTGGGACACATCCAGACCGCTCTACTTCAACACCCAACGCCGGTCCGGTTTCAACACCGGACAGACCACCCTGTTACTTTGTGACAAGAATGTGGTGAGGGACCACCGTGGTCAGGGTGACGCCCATATAGCCCGTTTTTTGTCACAGACTGCAAGTAGACTCTTCATCCGCCGGCAGGCTTGCAACGATCGACCGAGATTTCCTGGAACCACCACCACCCTTTGAAGCCGCACCAGGGCCCCAGCCCCCTGAGCCCAGAGGCTCCGCATGAGTTGCTAACAGTCTTGTTAGAAAAATCAAAGACTTGTGGTAGAGGGGCAAAACAGCATACCTAAAGACAGGTACCCCAAAGACCCTCCAGAGAGGAGGTGACCGACAATGTTGAGGAATCCTCAGATGTTCCAATGAAGCCTGAACGATTACAAATTACAAATGATCTAAATAACCGCCCCATGCCATGCCCCCCTATAGAATTCCCCCCACAGTCAATCCTGATTTGCTTGAAATGTTTGAGGCCTTGGGTGGGATACCCTGCTCAAAATTCTGCCCATCATAAATGATGTGTCAAATAGACCACAGGGTGTCTGCTGAAGAAGTAGTCAGAGGCCTGAGCCAATGTCCCGTTTTTACCAGTTTTGTACATTGAATTTCTAAAAGCAGGAAGTACGCGATGTAAACAAACTGCAAATGGTTGTTTTAAGCGGAATCTCAGCTACGCAGGTAATACAAACACGTCTATCTCAAATAGTTTCTCAGATAATTAACCGGTTTGATATCTTTGAAGGTCTTTTAAAGTAAGTCTTCAGATTCATTTAATTGTCGCAGCATGAATTGTTTACATGTTTTGTAAATAAGGCTATCATGTTTTAAGCTCTGTAACATTATTTTACAGACCATCAACAGGAGTTAATTCCCCAACACCGAGGGGATTATCTGGAACAACTCTGTGACTAGGTCAGCTTTCTGTTCTACGTTTGTGTGTCTGGGTGTTTTGAAGCGGCTCTTTCGAAAACATTTTAATATACACTCACCTAAAGGATTATTAGGAACACCATACTAATACTGTGTTTGACCCCCTTTCGCCTTCAGAACTGCCTTAATTCTATGTGGCATTGATTCAACAAGGTGCTGAAAGCATTCTTTAGAAATGTTGGCCCATATTGATAGGATAGCATCTTGCAGTTGATGGAGATTTGTGGAATGCACATCCAGGGCACGAAGCTCCCGTTCCACCACATCCCAAAGATGCTCTATTGGGTTGAGATCTGGTGACTGTGGGGGCCAGTTTAGTACAGTGAACTCATTGTCATGTTCAAGAAACCAATTTGAAATGATTCGACCTTTGTGACATGGTGCATTATCCTGCTGGAAGTAGCCATCAGAGGATGGGTACATGGTGGTCATAAAGGGATGGACATGGTCAGAAACAATGCTCAGGTAGGCCGTGGCATTTAAACGATGCCCAATTGGCACTAAGGGGCCTAAAGTGTGCCAAGAAAACATCCCCCACACCATTGCACCACCACCATGGATCCATGTTCTCATTCTGTTTACGCCAAATTCTGACTCTACCATCTGAATGTCTCAACAGAAATCGAGACTCATCAGACCAGGCAACATTTTTCCAGTCTTCAACTGTCCAATTTTGGTGAGCTTGTGCAAATTGTAGCCTCTTTTTCCTATTTGTAGTGGAGATGAGTGGTACCCGGTGGGGTCTTCTGCTGTTGTAGCCCATCCGCCTCAAGGTTGTACGTGTTGTGGCTTCACAAATGCTTTGCTGCATACCTCGGTTGTAACGAGTGGTTATTTCAGTCAAAGTTGCTCTTCTATCAGCTTGAATCAGTCGGCCCATTCTCCTCTGACCTCTAGCATCAACAAGGCATTTTCGCCCACAGGACTGCCGCATACTGGATGTTTTTCCCTTTTCACACCATTCTTTGTAAACCCTAGAAATGGTTGTGAGTGAAAATCCCAGTAACTGAGCAGATTGTGAAATACTCAGACCGGCCCGTCTGGCACCAACAACCATGCCACGCTCAAAATTGCTTAAATCACCTTTCTTTCCCATTCAGACATTCAGTTTGGAGTTCAGGAGATTGTCTTGACCAGGACCACACCCCTAAATGCATTGAAGCAACTGCCATGTGATTGGTTGGTTAGATAATTGCATTAATGAGAAATTGAACAGGTGTTCCTAATAATCCTTTAGGTGAGTGTATACATGAGTAGAATGGTGGGCTCCATAGGCATTGCCAAATATTTTATGGCATGTGACATAACTTGTTTAATATTCCTACATCATATCCAGATGGAAGTGTACACCCATATCGCCCTAATCCCCCACAATGACCACCCCCCCCCCTCCTCCACACACACAGCTTAGTTCTGCAGGCCTTTGTTCTGGCCGGAGAGTGTGAATGTTCAGAGTGTGAAGGTGTCAGGTAGTGTGGGTTGTGACCCCCCCCACAAAATAAAAAAAGATTGTGTTTACAATAGCTCCATTGTTTCAGTAATAGTTCTCTCTCTCTCTCTCGTAATGAGTTGGTTATTTTTTTTAGTGAAATACCTTCTAGTAAAGGCCTTCTAATGGTCTTAAAAGTTCATAAGATTTAAACTTTAGATATTGTTCAATTTCTTAGCAGTCCCTTATCCTGGCTTACACGTTACAATATACCACATTATGTTCTTACATTCTTAACCTTTAGACCTCATTCATTTACTGTAGCAATCTAAGATTTGTTTTATTTTAGCGCACTCTCCCTCTCACAAAACACAGAACGTGAAGTCTGAGTTTAAAATGAATGCTTGGGGGTTGAGTGATGTCCCTCAATGTGATGTAGCTCACAATGAGGGGGGGGGGTGTGGGTGTGGGGGCTAGGTTTATGCGAATCCCTCCCTAGAGACAGCCCGGGGAGCTGACTGCTTGGTGAAATCAAAATAGTCTAATCCTTTTAACAGATATAATTTATCAAACATGTATCAAAAGTCCAAATGACTATTTTACATAGTCCAAGTGCTTTCTGAGTAGTTGCTACACATTTTGATACCAAACACGCCTGTGTCCCATCAATAACCTGGGCTGGACTAGGACATCATTTTAAAACATCGAGGCTTAGATAAAGCCATCGTTGAAATAATGATAAGTGCTAAACATCCTAGGCTCAGTCTTTAGACTTAAAAGCTAAAACAGGTTCCCTAAAACAGTGAACAGAATAAAACTATTAGATAGAAATCTGCTGTAGATATTTTTATGGTCCTTTTTTCCTTTGAGCTAGGGGGTAATTGCTAGCTCTTATAAATGGTTGAAATAATCTTAGATCTAAGTTCTATAGGTCTAGTGGTTTTATTTAATTAATTTTAAAAGTTTTTTACTTAGTCGCTGCCATCACGGACTTCGACTTGAACAAATTTTTCGTTAAGTCTTCAGATTCCTTTCATTGTTGCGACATATGCATTATACTCATGTTTTGTAAATAAGGCTAACATCCGTTTTAATCTCCAGAAGGGCCACCGGAACAGCTGACCCGCTGTTCCCTCCGCCATAAAGCCGGACAGCGCAATGCTTCCAGGTGCTGGGAAGGCAGGAGGCAAGCCGGGAGGTGGGTGTGTGGGAGAGATAGCAAGAAGACTGAATTCTGGATAATGAACTGTCGGTAGTGGAACAATTCCTTTACCCTCTGTACAGCTAGCCTGTTTGATGCAGGATGGTAAGGAGATGACCTAATGTGCTTAATGCCATTTTTCTTACAAAACTCATCGAAATATTCACTAGTGAACGCCGTTCCATTATCTGTCACCCATGTATTTCAAATGTCAGCTTCAGCTGGTTTATGGTCACTTGAGAAGTAGTGGAATGTGTGAATATCCATCTTCTTGGGGTGTGCATCAGTAAGGACCAGGAACATCTTCCCCATAAATAGGCCAGAAAAATCCACATGTAGCCAAGCCCACAGTCTGTCAAGCCACTCCCATGGATGTAGTTGTGCCTGTGTTATCTTGTAACAAGCATTTTTCAATATTTTCCCCCCATGTGAGTCTATAAAGCCTTTTTAATTAAGATCAACTACCAGGTTTGATGACTGTTATAATACTTACAGAAGCATTTTGTATGTATTGTGCAAACGTGGATTTAACAAAAGGACAAATGAGGGGGAATTATGGGAAGAGAGCCCTGGGCTTTAATTTCCCACATTACTGCTGAATAAGCATCATCTTTATACTTTGAAGTCTCTAGATTTCCCGTTGATTGCTTTCAATTAATGTCCTACATGTATAGAGTGTCTGGAAGAGGAGCAGTAGATGACAGATCTGGCTGGTCAGTCAGTGGGACAGGACAGCCTTCATCCATTGGCAATCCAATCACATGTTTGACACATCCTGTTAGACAGAATGCAGAATAAAAAATATTAAGTTCTAGGATCTAGAACAGAGAGGAGTAGGGGCTCATACTTGAATAAAGGCTTCAATTAATTGTTCCCCCCCCCCCTCAGGTGAAGGAGAATGAATACTACATTTTAATTTAAATCCTTTAGTCCTGTGACTTTCCTCCCATATAACATCACAGTATATAGTCCATTTCAGAGAGCAGTTTCTGTTCATCTCCCATTTTCAAGAGAGCATGGCTCAGTCTGCCTTCTGATTTAGTGCTTCTGGGTGAAGCACAATTCACAATATCCAACTGGTGGACAACCTGCATGGTTTCATATAGGATTCCCTCAAAGTTTTATATAATTATACTAATTTCATAATTTTAGGTTGTGAATTGGGCTTTGGAATGGATTAAACAGTTGGGTTTGAAATGGAGACTGATTTTCAACAGAGTTTGAGAATTGGAGTTTAACTCAGGACTTGGATTGCTTTATTCTTTAGTCTGAAACTGGGTAAATCCCCCACCCTCGTAATATTCCACAGGATAGGTCAAGTCCAGTCTCCCTACAGGTTTGAGTATTGTATTCACTGGGGGTAAACGCATGGCTGAGGACAGGGAAACCCTGGTATCAATAGTGTGACAGACAATTGAGAAGGAGATGGCCATTGATATTATTCATACAAGACTGGTAGACTATCAATCAACAGAAGTGAGGATACAGTCCACCTAACATGCCTTTGGGAGGGGGGTGAGTCAATAACCTTTGAGAAAGATATGGGCGAGACCCCAATGGTCACCTTGTATGCTAATGGGCAGCTGCCACCGGTCACTCTGAAAGATGGCGTTGGACATGGGTTCATCTCATAAAAGCTGATTTGTTCATCAAGTCTTTAAATCGGGTTTGCCTTGCTGTACCCAGTATACCTGAACACTGTGTTCCATATTTCTTTACTAATAAAATCACATTTAACACGAATTGTCAGAGTTCAAGTCACTTTTACAGGAGGTTCCATTTCTTACAATGTCGGTTAGCAGATTCCAGTCCTGACAGAGGGACATGGGAATGTCCATCATTTCCTCTCAGACCTTGGTGTTCACAGTAACTGCACTACATTCTCTTCTGGATTACCAGTCCTGACATTTGGCATGGTTTGATTTATGTAACTATTGTGCTCCTGTGAGGAGTATATTGCATCACCCCATGACAGAGTAGGACCTGCTAAAGAGTGCATTGACAGTTCTGCGATTCCTCCTGGAACACACCATATTACTGGTGAATCTCCTGTGCTTCATTTGTGGTTTTGGTAGTGCCAACTGTGCAAGCCTTATGTTTCCCAACCCCTCTTTATGACCCCATTTCTTGAACTAAATTTAAGTACTTTGACAAGTATATTGAGTTTGATTTATTTTTAATAAAAGTTTCTATATACCCACTTCTCTAATTATCAACACTGCTTCAGACTTGTCAAGTTCAGTCTTATACATTTGAAGGCTGATCAGGGCAGTTTTTAAAAGCATTTGGAGGATCTGGAAATTAGTACATGACCAACATCTTGCATTGACTTTGATGTTAGTTTGAGTGCAGGTTTTAGGTTTCCATAATTTTTTCTGTACATTTCTTTACCCCATATGGGTCATGGTATACAACTGCCTCATTCACATTATCAAGATGGGATAGTTTTATACACAAATCTCAGATTCCTCTAGTAGTAATTTAGAAGTCATTAATATTTCAGGAGTTTGCATTTATGTTTGTTTGTTTGTTTACTTATTTATTTATTTATTTATTTATTTGTTTGTTTGTTTGTTTGTTTGTTTGTTCTAACAGCAGGTTGGTTTGAAGAGGACAGGGATTCAAACCCCCAACCATACCATTAATAACCAGTTTGTTATTCATTTCCATCCTTTATAAGAATATATACTTTCTGAAGATCCCAGTTTGTTTCTTAAATTCTTTTAAAATAATCAGTCTGATTATTCACTTTTCAGAATAAACTTCACTAGATAAAATCTAAAATTCAAATACATTTTACATTAACTAGTGTTGTTAGAAAACTACTCTTTTTACTCTTCAATATTAAAAGCCTTAAGACTCATGTATTAAAACTTGAACAATAGCACACCATATTACTCCAGCTCATCTTCATACTCCTTCAGTCTTTGCTAACTAAAGCTATAATGGCAGGGCCTTCCTGTTCCCCTTAAATAGGGAATCTCTCCAGGTCAGCTGACCTTCTGTTTCCTGTTTACTTCCTGGATTTTAAAACAAAGCAGGGTTTTATATTTATTAATCTTTCCATTTTTATTTAGGATCTAAACCAAGAGAATACACATGAAGGAATGTTAAAAAGGCATTTAAATTTGAATTTTATGCAATTTTACATATTGTGAATCTTTTATTAAAATTAACTTTGGTCTCTTCAGTTGGTTTGTTTACCTTTTTGTGCCTTAAGCAATTCTAAGAATCTAATGATTTTATGTATTTTTAGGAGAATCAGTTTGGGGATTTGAACCATCTGTCTTTGTTAAACAATTAGTGGCTACTTTTTTGAGTCTGTGTCCCAGTAATCGGCCTTGGCAGGTTAGGTTTTATAATTTAATTAATTACCTTCCTTTCTTCTAACTCCTCTACTGTAGGAATAAAGTGAGAGTAAGATCCGTTCACCTTGTCATTGTTTTGAGTAATCTATTAGTGAAAACCAACCATTGTAAACCCAATACATCTCCTTATTTTTAAATTTCTTAAAAAATGTATTTATTAAATATTTTCAAAGGTTGCATTTCTTGCGTTTCCATGGACTGCGAATAATATAATATTGGTACTGTGATCACTGGCCTTTGGGAATGTTCTCCATGTTTCCCTATACCATGTATGTAATTGTTTGGCTGATGTTTCCCTCACTTTGTTGGACCGGTCATTAATATCAAATGATAAGATTACGTTTTCCACCTTGTGATTGATGTCAAGCTTTTGTAAGATGGCAGTGGTATTTAGAAATGTTGCTCCAGGTAGTTTTCCACTGGCACACCATGGTTTATATATTATGGGATTCTATTTAAATTAAATTCCCCCATGAACAGGTTTGGTTTTAACACAACACAACATGCCCATTGTCCGTTATAATAATAATAACTACATGCCCCATACATACACACACGCACAGATAGGCCTAGTCCCCTAATAATACAAAAATACAATAAAACACCCTCTAACTAAACTACAAACATTATCAAAGTTCACCAGCTAAAAACTACAACAAACATGGTGGATTGTGCTGCCAAGATGGCAGTGCTTCCTATGAAGATGGCGGGGCATCTGTTCAAGTAAAAAAAAACTACAAGCATGGTGGACATTGAAGACCAAAGGTCAACGGGGGAGGTGGGAGTTCTGGTTTGAAAGGAAATCAGAAGGCGGGACTTCCAGTATATTCTCAATGCTGATTGGCTGTAAATATGAAATATTGTTATGACGTAGACCTTTCAAAATTAAACACTGCATTCTGATTTGCTGAAAGGAATTTGTGTATAAAGTACAGATTTCTACTACTGACCATAATTATCATAATTATTGCTTTATTATTTTCAATTCACATCTTGTCCAAAGTGAAATGATGTTCTGCTATGTAGATACCTAAACAGAACAAAAGTGCACAAAGATAAACAGCTTTGGTACAGATGTGTTTCTATAAACATTAATAAACTCTGTGGACCACCCCTTTCCTGTAACAACTCGGGGGTCCGGATCCTGACCTCTGGTTGACCATGCCTCTCTGCCCCCCACCTCTGAACAGGTAACCTAGAAGGGGAGTCAGAACGTGGATCGTTACTATAAATATATACACACGTATTTGCTTCTGTTTTTAGTGTATAATTTAAGCATTTCATTAAAATTAGGTAACTATTATTTTGTTCGTTCGCTTGGTATCCTTTGGTTTAATTTACTACAGGGGCAAATACCTTTAAATGGTGTGTGTAACAATGTGTCCCACGAGGGTATCGCAGATGATGCCAGCAAAAAATATATATCCTCCAAAATGCAAAGCAAACGTACTTGTTAATTGCCTTGTGATTTCTATAATGACAGGGATTACTTTTGTAGACCTTCTGTCAGCTCACTATTGACCACTGTTGGAAGCAAATGCTGTTGGAAGACTTAAAAAGTCTCACCTGCAATTTACAGAAGAACATTAAATTCAATATATTCATTTTTGTAGATTTCCCACAGAATTGACTTAAAAAGTTTCATAGAATTTAATAAACGATACCCGCAGATGCCATCTGGTCCTATGATAACATTTGAAAATGTTGTGCTGTGACACAATATACTTTAAGATAATACTTTTTGCAAGGACTGTTCAATGTCACATCAGTTTGTTTGTGCTATCAAACTAGCCTTGCCTACAGATAACTTCCATTGATTTAAACATTTTTTGTAATAAAGTGAGGGTAACATTCAAAATCATTATGATTCCCGCCTGATTGTAAAAATAACTGGCAACGGTATAAGCAACTGCCTTTCCCAATTAACGACCTCACTATCCATTAACTAACATCAATGCCAATTATTCAATAGTAACAAACCACCAAGACACATTTGATTCCTCCTTTTAATTTCTTCTCCCGCCTTTCTTTCATAAATGAAGGCGATTGGCTGCATAAAAAATGACTGACAAGCATTACCTGCAAAGTGATTGGCCACATAAAAAACAATTGACAAAGCATTTCCTGTTTTGGCTGCACAAAGCAATGATTGACAGCTACTCCTCCCACATTCCACGGTCTCTGGGTCTGCAGCTGTTCATGCTTGCATAAAAACAACAGAAAGTCGATACTCACAATACAAGTATTTTGAATTTTGCATAAAATAATATATCGATTATATATCGCAAAAACTACAGCCCTACACACAGGTCGATATCTATTTCTTCTGTTCTGCTTCAATTTGCTGGCGATTACGCTAATCCCAGCTGAGGACTACAGATAATGTTTATGGTGGAAACGTATAAACTGTTCCTTATCTGATTCCAATGAGAGATGCATGTCATATTTTGCCAGTAGACCATGACATTGCTTTGCCAGAGCTACATTCCTCTCAAGAACAAAGAAAATCCCACCTTCCAAAGCCATGGCATAACTGGTTTTATAAACACGGGGTACAAAACTCTATTAACTGCGTTGTACTGCACAGGGCTGCCTGACTATTGTCTCAATACCGGGAGGCTATTCTTTTAATTACCAAACAGTCCGAGTGGTGCCGCTGCATTACATACTGTGCGGACTTGCATAGTGATTTTGATATAGCACACATGAGTAAATACTGCTACTTGCCTCAGATTTAAACACCACATCAATTAGATGAAGAACATATAATGTAGCAGGAATATTCATGTTTACTTTTTACGGAAAGTAACTAATATTATTACTCATTATATGAACTCGTTACTAAGACGCAATATTATTACAGTAGCGCGTTACATTTCTAATGTGTTACAACCAGCTGTTTTAAATCACTCAAGGGGAAATGTCTTTTCCTCCTTGATTGTGGGAATGATGGCTGCCTGCACGGAGAGGGGATTTGGTTTCGGGGACTCATCCCACGTGGGAGAGGGAGTTGACGATGTTTCCAGATGGAAATATTGGTCACGCCACCCTGCAGCTGGAGATTCAGGTCGATATCTACAGTATCAAAGACAGACCAGTGAATGTGATGAGTTTCAGTCAATGGAGTGGAAAGCGCACTGCAAACTGCGTCGCCTCTCAGTGAGCACCTGTGGACGAGTTGCCCGTTTCTCACAAACTGTGCAGTCTCTGTGTCCTGCAGGGAAAACCACCTGTGACGCTCTCCACCAACACAGTGTGTGACAATGGTCAGTGTGCGCGTTCTGCCATTACATCCATTCATTAATAAATACAAAAGAGCCCGTTGTCATGCATTTGAGGATGTTTACCAAGTTCTTGCTTTTCAATAAAAAGGGATTGAGACGTGCCATTTGAGTATGTGTGTATAAATAATCAAGTTGACTGTTATACATTACAGCCGTGTTGCATATTGCTAAACTGCAGGGCCATTGATACATTGAACTGAAACAGACTCAGCCATTAAGCTACCTGAGTTATCTCTCCGTGGGAATTTTGGCACGGTCCTCCCCAGCATAAGTCAATGTGTTGGAAAATTATGGACTTGGAGAAACTTGGACAGACTCCTCTTTTTTATGAATAGTGGTATTTGCTCTCTCCTTTCGCCT
This sequence comes from Amia ocellicauda, assembly GCF_036373705.1. NCBI lineage: Eukaryota > Metazoa > Chordata > Actinopteri > Amiiformes > Amiidae > Amia > Amia ocellicauda. The sequence continues at coordinate 24,611,212 of NC_089869.1, forward strand.
CTTCCCAGTGCACATATATCTGTGTTGCTCTCGTTTGCTCTGTGAGGGACAGTGGGGAGAGAGGAGGCTGTGCTGACACTAAGGGTTTGGGCCAAATATAACTCACCTGTACTGTAGGGCCCTGACACCCTGAACAGCTGATACCCCACCCCCATTGTCCTGCCCCCTCGGGACTGTAGGGTAGGCCTCAGCAGGGCTGCAGTGTTTCTGAAAGCCCTTTAAGAAAAAAAATATATGTATAAAAACTCTTGACAGGAAAGCTATTAAACAGAGATAATCCAGGAAAAGTATCCTTTCCAGACAATTTCTCTTTAATGTTTCTTTTTGGTGATTTTTTCTGTCTAGTTTTTTTTTTCTTGCCTTGCACTCAAGCTAGGTGAGGTGCAGAGAGGGGAGAGAGGGGAGAGGCAGGGAACGCAGCCTGTTCGTGCCTAAAGTGTAAATCCCCACTGCACTTTACCGCTGTTCAAGAGAGGTATTTTATAGCAGACACCTCCGGCCTGCTTTAGAGCTGTCAGCGCTGGCAGCAGAAGCATTAGTGAGGTTTTATTGGGGGAATTATCATTCTGTGTATGGCCCCTAGGCTGCTTTTGTTCTGCTTAGGTTATTTTTCGGTTTTGCATTTTTTTGTTTTCTCTTCTTGTGTTTGTGGGGCGACCGCAGTGAACACGCCACTGTACGGGCACATCCTGCAGGCTCACTGAGCGGGGGGTGGCACTGGTGCGGTGTGGACGTGTGTGGCGACACGGGAAAGGGATCCTATAGAGAGCACTGTGGAGTGAGTAGTGGTTAGGGCTTTGGACTCATAACTGGAAGGTTGTGGGTTCAAATCCTGGGTGGGGCAGTGCTGTTGTACCCTTGAGCAAGGAACTTCACTCCACTAAAATGTGCAATTGTATAAATGGGTACAAATGTAAGTCGCCCTGGATAAGAGTGTCTGCTAAATGACAAATAATGTAATGTAATGATCACAGACAGTAAAGGCATCACTAAGATTTCCTTGACAGGACCCTGGCTACAATACTATAATTCCCATGAAAAATGTCTTGGTGTGATAGTGCTGGTGCATTGAGAAGAAGCTGAAATTCAAATGAACCTGCATGTTTATAAAAGGAATCAGAAATCTGTGTGATTGTTTTAGTGTCAGAAAGACTGAAAACGTTGATCTTTGTCCATTAAACGTCTTCTCTGACGGTTATTTCAGTTCAACGGTAATTCACTCGTATTGACCCCGCCCCACACAGATTGTGCCCTGCTCCGTTTATTTCTCACGTAAAACGAGATAAACGTTTCCAAATAAAACCTAAAACTACTAAGCTGCGTCGTCCTGTGTAGAGTAGAGCTGCTGTTACTTCACAAGCACACAGTACCTGTAATCTGCGTACAGATCGCCAGAGGGCAGCAGTGATCTTGTAATGCCTGTGCCGATTGCTCACCGTTGCTTTGGTCCCAGGAAATCTTTGCTGTTTACTCCTGGAACAGCAGTACAGTTTAAACACAGCACATAAAAGGCAGCACAGACTGGGCACAGGCATGAAGGGTTATCGCAGAGACATGGTTTGAGCAATATTTAACGAAAAGGGATAAGCACTTTTAAAAGAGAAACGAGGATAAAATAACTGTAAAAGCAGGCCTCTGTGAGAGAGCAGGCCTCCGCGCACTAAATGCACTGAGCTGCGCCTGGGGCTGCAGCAGATAATCCGGCCGCATTTATCTGCAGATCTGTACACGAAACTCAATAGTGTCCATGTCAAAACAGATTTCAGGAAGAGCCGAGAGGCGCTGGTGTTTACGGAGCGCATTAATGTTTCCATGGCTGAGACAATCCGACACGACAGCTCTTCAAAAAGTCTAATCTGCACATTTCATGGGTGTCTAAACTCTGAAGCCCCAGGGTCACACCTGCCACCCATACAGCCTCGGGGAGAGAGAGAGAGAGAGAGAGAGAGAGAGAGAGAGAGAGAGAGAGAGAGAAGGAGGTTGGTGGGGGAGGAGGAGGTGAGACAGTAGTAAAGTCAGTGGGATGAAGTAGGTAAGGTGTTAAGTGTCTAATTGCCTAAGAAATATCTTGTACAATCTGAGTGTGAGGACTGCGAAGAGCATCCTACAACTCCTACTACTTCTACTACTCCTCTTCCTACAACCAACTACTACTGACTACTCCTACCTCTTTTACACCGACTGCTGCTACTACAATTAGTACCAGCACTACTGCAACTTTACTGATCACAATTACATTATCACCCCCAGCACATCTATCTATCTATCTAATAATGAATTATAATTATCAATCACGTGGCAGACGCTCTTATCCAGGGCAGTTTACACGAGCAGTACAAAAGTGCGGTAGTACAAATCAATACAGAATTCAATTTAAACCTTTATAAAAGTGCAATACAATTCATATAAAATACAAAACATACATCCTAGTCCAAAGAAGTGAAGTTAAGTCTGGGGAACGTGCTAAATTAATGGATTTTTTTTTCTTTATCTTATTTATTTATGGGGAGGGGGCACTTCTCTGGATCTCAGGTGTTGTATCAACTGGCCCCTGGCGCCCCACACCCCCACGTCCTGTTCACTCCCCTGTTCCCCTGCCTGCTTATCTACCACAGTGCTGACTCCAGGCCAGCTCTCGTGCCTATCTGTATTTGATTTCTATATTTAAACTCCAAAGGTTTGGCTCCACTCGGGCCGGAAGAGGAAATTGGGCTGAGATACTCCAGGGTGCGGGATCAGAGCTTCCCGCCTCTCTCCTGGGAATAAAATCACACACGAGTTTCAGTGCTTCTTTATTTTAATCTCTCTCTCTCTGTTTGCAGCACTGTTTACATTTTATTTGTTTTGGGAATTGTGTGTGATTTCACTATCTGCTTTCAGAAAGGCTGACCAGCTTCGAGTGTGTGAGAGAGTTCACAGGGATGTGTGGCTGTACGAAAGCCTGCTTCCAGTCTTTTTAAAGTTAATATCATGCGTCCGGTCTGTGTGAAGTTCATTTGCCCTCAGTAATAGGGCGGTGCTCAGCTCAGGCGGACTGCTACTCTGAAGCCCCTGATCCCGTGGCACTCACTTCTGCAGACACGGTGTTTACATGGCTGAAATAAGCACCAGCCTTTAGCCTGTGAAGTGTGATGAGACCCTTAATTAAATCAAAGTGCCATCTGCTAATTGAATCAGTCCTGCAGTCAGTCCGTGTCACAGGCGTTCAGAAACTCCTTGTCTCTAGGCAGGAGAGCCTCTCATACGTAAGGGCTGTTTCCCCTCTGCATTTAAACAAGCTGCTGTCATCCCACTGCTCAAGAAATCAACCCTTGACGCCACCTCTCCTCAGAACTACCGCCCTGTCTCCCTACTCCCCTTCCTCTCAAAGACTCTCGAGCTGGCATCCCTCTCCTCAGTCCTCATCCTCCTTGACCTCTCCGCAGCATTTGACACTGTTGATCACTCCATCCTCTCCTCCTACCTCAGTGACCGGACCTACCAAGTGACATGGCGAGGCTCCTCATCCACCCCCAACCTCTCCTCACACGTCCTGGGCCGCTCCTGTTCTCTCTCTACACTCGCTCCCTGGGCCCCCTCATCGCATCCCATGATTTCTCCTACCACTTCTACACTGATAATGCCCAGATGTTCCTGTCTTTTCCCTCTTCTGACCCTCTCATCCCCTCTCGCATCTCTTCCTGCTTGTCTGCTATTTCCGCCTGGATGCACTTGCACCACCTCAAGCTCAACCTCTCCAAATCAGATCTCCTCTTTTTCCCCCCACTCTTCCTCACCTTCTGCTGACCTCCCCATCTCGATCCCCTTGGAATCCACCACACTCTCACTTTCTTCTTCCGCTAAGAACCTAGGAGTCACCCTTGATCCTGTGCTCCCCTACACCCAGCACATCACCACGCTGACACGCACCTGCAGATTCTTCCTGAGGAACATACGCTGGATCCGTCCCTTCCTCACCGACTACTCCACTGCTCCGCTCCCTCCACTGGCTCCCGATAGCGGCACGCATTCAGTTCAAGACTTTGACCCTCACCTACCGCTGTCTCGACCACACTGCACCAAGATACCTTCAGACACTCGTCTCTCCATACATCCCCTCCAGACCACTGCGCTCCTCCAGTGCCAGAAGACTAACTCTGCCTCCTCTGCACTCTCCTACCTCCAGAGCTGCTCCTTCTCATCCCTGGACCATAAATGGTGGAACAACCTGCCCACCGAAGTCAAAACAGCCGAGTCCTTGACCTCATTCTGGCGCTTACTCAAGACGCATCTTTTCCGACAGTACTTTAGCCCTTTATCCCTGCTAGATAGCACTTCACAATTTTATTATGCTTCTTGCGTTTTTGATTGTTTTCCTCCTTGCTCCCTTTCCCGTAGCCCTTGACTGTAACCCTACATCTTGACAGCACTTCGCTTTCACCGTCCAGGATGTAGGACCTCACTTACTGTACTTGTGTAAATTGGAATTGGAATTTGTAAAATGTATTTTGAATTGCTATGTTTTAGCTAAATTGAATTTGTAATGATTGATGCCTTGTACTTAACTCTATTTTTGCACTTTGTTTTGCACTTATGTTGTAAATTGCCCTGGATAAGGGCGTCTGCCAAGAAAAAAAAAAAATAATAATAATAATAATTCCCAAAGCTTTTGGGGTTTTAAGGCCTTTGCACACTAGATCTGATGATTAATCAAATTTCTACGTACCTGAAAAGATAAATAAATTAGTGTGTGCATCCCTATCCCACCATCCGTAACTGCCGTACAACAGTGATGTGTCGATTTTGGAATCCGATTTTATGTGCGTTAAAAATTACGTTGACCAATGAAAAATGAGAGGAAGATGTGGATTGGTGGAAAAGCTTATGATCTGTGTGTCTAACCATGAAGAAGTATACAACAGCAAATACCAAATACATACACTAACGGTCAAAAGTTTTAGAACACCCAATTTTCCAGTGTGTATTGAAGTGTAAGCAGTAGTGCAGTGAATAACCTGAAATGGTAAGTGGTAAACTGCCAGAGGTAAAAAAACAAAGTTTAGGTTCCCAAAACGGAACAATAATGTACATGTCAGAGTTATATACTGTGTTACTACACCCTCTTAAGCATTATTTGGCAGCGTTACGCAGCTCCTGTGCATAAAAATGCTTTAATTTCAGAGTACATTGAGACATTAAACTGTGTAGATTTAAATAAAAACTGGAAAAATTTAGGCGTTCTAAAACCTTTTGACCGGTAGTGTATAGACAGACAATATATGGCAAGCTACTGCAGAGGAGATGAGCTTGAGTGATGTAGTTAGAAAGTGATTCAGCACAGATAAATAACACAAAAGTGACTTACATTATTTTCAAAGATATGCATATTCAAACTAATAGTTTGATGTTGAACAATGCACTCTGCCTTTGTGTCTATATGGTGATTTGTAGTTATGGAGGTAAAGAAACAGTGGTGCAACTTGCAAGACGCACACCAGCACAAGAAGGGGAAAGGCTGTGTATCTGGTGTGGTTGTAACTGATTCAATATCCTCGAGGGACAACTTTTTGGATGATGGACTACAAATGACGTATCGGATCCAGCGTGCAACGGCCTTGTGTGTGTGTGTACATGACTGTATCTGTAGGTTTGTGTGTATGTAGGTGTCTGTGTAGTTGTATTTGTGTATGTATGAGTATTTATAGGCCAAAAAGGAAAAACAATCAAAACTAAAACACCTTAAGCACACCCAGCAGCACAGACATTAAATATTGATTTTTGTTAGTTTGTGTTGCCTTAAGGTATGTGGAGATAAAAACATCACATAAGGGAAGTGAACAGCAGGTCTAATACTGCAGCAGAGAGAACAGAAAAGCACAGAGCCACACACATGACTTCCAACACGAGGGCGTGTGTGTCTGATTCTGGATTTGGGAGTGTTCAAGTGCTCCCACAACCCTGTGAGGTGAAGGCATTATTCTGTCATTGCCTAAATCATCACCCTGAAGGGAGTGTGTGTGCGTGAGAGGGTCGGTGTGCGTGTGTGTGTGTGTGTTGGTGTGTGTGTGTTATTGAGTGCGCGTGTGTGTGTGCTGTTGTGTGCGTGTGTATGTTTTGGTGTGTGTTGGTGTGTGTGTGCAGGACAGTCATTCTGTAGAAATCAGTTGAGCATCTGAGGGGTCCTGGCCGTGCCTCGGGATAAAATCAGATGGAGGTATTCACTATATCCGTGAAATAAACTCCAAAAAAATAAAGGGGAACTCATTTCAGTGCCTCACATCGTCACCATGACAAGCAGATATGCCAGGTTGCTGTTTGGTTTAAGCAGAGCCACGCATTCCTTGATGGGATGCCAGGGGACACGGTAGTTACTGTGTCCATTCCCAGCCTGGGGCTCATACTCTGTGGAATAATGACGGCGCCAAGCGTGAAAACTGCACTGTCGTCCTGTGGCACAGTCATGAATACATCCATAATCAGAGATCTTATTACAAACAAATGTCTCAAAAGCGCGTTGTTCGGCTCTCACGCTGAGCTAATAAAGCGAGAACACACTGTATGTGTGCTCAAAGAAGTGGGTCGACACCCTCCACTGGAGCCCTCACTGCTCCGCTTCACCGTGCGGTTTCATGTCCCCTGTCACTCACTCACAGTATCGCATTATAACTGATTTCATACTGTACACACACCTGTGTTTCCCGGGACTTTCTGTACGTGTCCAGCACACCTGGCCAGGTACCTGCTGATAAAACTTCAGACAACGCATGTAAACACGCTGGGAAGGTCTGTTTTGTGACTTAAATTAGGCGCCTGCAGTACAAAGCATATTGCTGAGTTAACAGCTATCTGTGCTTCAGTGTTGATTGTTTTATTTCATTATTATAATTGTATTTAGTTTTTTCACAAACTATTCAAAGCCAGCACCCTGTTCTCCTGAACAGATGGAAAAACCTAAAACATGCAGAGAAGCACACTTCAAATCAAATAACTCGACAATGAGCAGGGAACAAGACAAATGATTCGACACACTTTATTTTAGGGTTCACGTCCTATGCATGTATTAGCAATGAACTGTTCACTAGTAACAACCACACAATAGGACATCTATTGGCACCTTTATAAAGACCTTATTACACATGGCCCTTATTAATTGCTAGTGTTAATAAAGTAAATGCAACCCCTATTCTGAAGTGAATACCATCTTTGGCAAAAGCTACATGTTCATCATCAATACCGTAGTAATTAAACAACCAATCACCGTGCACTGAGAAAATGTCCTGGCATTCTATGGAGGATAATCCATGCCAAAATTTAAAATAAATACAGAGAGAAAATAATAAATATTTAAATGAAAAAATAAATAAATGTTGAAATAAATACATGAATAAATAAATACATGTTGAAATGAATAAATGAATAAATAAATACATGAATAAATAAATAAATAAATAAATAAATAAATATTGAAATATTTACATAAATAAATACATGGCCATGTATTCATTTATTTCTGTATTTATTTCAAGATTTATTAATTTATTGATTTCTACATTTATTTTTTCATTTATTATTATTATTATTATTATTATTATTATTATTATTATTTCTTGGCAGACGTCCTTATCCAGGGTGACTTACAACATAAGTGCAAAACAAAGTGCAAAAATGTATTGAATTCTACATTTATTTATTAATTTATTTATTTCCTGCTTTACTAGTTACATTTCTATTTATTTCTATTTCTACGTTACCGTTAATTGGCCAGGTTTCGATATGTAAATAACAAAACAAAACAGAAAATAAATACATGAATTAATAAATGAATAAATGTATGAATAATTAAATGTTGAAATAAATAAATGTTGAAATAATACAGAAATAAATTAATAAATGTCCTTGTATTTATTTATTTATTTCAACATTTATGTATTCATTCATTTATTTATTCTTTTCTCTTTGTATTTGTTTTTAATTTTGGCATGGATTATCCTCCATAGCATTCATCCATAGCTTGTTGGTCACAAATAAAGTGTTTTGCAGACAATATTAACATGAATGAAGATGTTATTAAGACATTATTGGTCGCCAATCAAAATAACTATTTCAACTATTATTTTAGACTGTTAACTATAAATAAGAAAAGCTTCAGTTGAATACAAAATAATACAATTCAAAACATTATGATATATTTCCATTAATTAACTTCAAGAAAATGTGTTACCACCTAATATTGTCTTCACTTCGGAATAGAGTCTGCAAAAGCCTTTATTTGTGACCGATAGCCTATGGATGAATGCCAGGACGTTTTCTCAGAACACTCAGGAAATAATTTTTCACACAATTAGCAATTAATAAGGGCCATGTTTAATTAGGTCCTTGTAAAGCCTCACACTAACCTCACAATAGATGTCTTATTGTGTGGTTGTTAGTGGACAGTTCATGGCAAATACATGCATAGTAGGTGAACCCTAAAAGAGTGTTATCCAGTCCTGTTGTGCTGGGTTTAATCTATGTGTAGCTTTGTGAAAAGGAGAATCTTCCCTAATCTGTACTGTACATGGGGAGTGTGGAGTGTGGAGGGGCAGGCCACCCTGTCTTCCCTGTGCGGGGGGGCTCTTTGTGCGGCCGGCCGCGTTGTGGAGGAGCAGGCGTTGCTCTGTGTTCGCAGTGTCTCTCATCCCGGCCTCTCCGCTGCTCGGCCTCCCGCTCCGCCTGGCCGAAACTCTGCATGACTCACCCCCCACCAGAACAATGGGAAGATTTTCTCTCTTGGCCGAGTGTGAGTCTGCGGATGGATCTTCTCCAATGCCACCATCAGAGCTAATGCCTGTTTTGTTTGGGGCTAATTCTATTATGATAATCATGGCGGGAACCTAAGCTGCCCCCAGCCTACGCTCTCCTGGGGTTCCTCCTCTGTCTCACACTCCCAGTTTTCACTGCGCTGCTGCACACGTCCCTCCCCGCTCTCCCCAGTCTCTGACTCCTCTGTGGTGGGCTGGGTGTCCCTCTCCTCTACTCCTCCTATGTCTTATATCAATTGGACACTGTGTTTTGTATTTATTCATTTTTATGTATTCCCCCAAACATTAGGGCCAGTACCCCAGCGTATCAGTGCATCCCAACGTGTGGGATGACGTCCCAGTTATTTTTAATGAAAGTGTCTTTTATTTTAAATATAGTTTAAGCTGAGGAATGTTACCGGGAACAGTATAAAAGGAGACAGAGAGTCTGTGAGAGACGGTTTCTGTGTCGAAGGCGCATTTATGTGAAAAATAAATGAAGTGTTACTGTTCTGTTACACTGGCTCCTGTCCTATAAATAAATACCCAGTGGGGGTGTTTGAATAGGAAACATGAACACAGCTCTTGGGAAACACCGTACGCTTCTCCAGGCTTCTTACAGTTTGAAGACAGAGCCCCCATAAATGTACAGCAGCAGATAAGGGCTGGAAGAGATCTTTGGCTGGTCACCTTGATCTCTGGCAATGTAGTTATATCAGACCTGTATAATGAGACGAGATCCAACAATGGACGGGGTCTCCAGGATGGACTGGCAGACTGATGGACTCAACCTGAACTCTAGGTGCTGGTTTAGTTCTACCTCAACTGAATGTATAAAATAAATAAATAAACTGGGACATTTTGAACGGAGCACGTTGTGGGAGACGTCTTTCAGTCAGCCTTTGGCTAATGTGCTGCTAGATATCTACTGGAGTCATTTGATCGATGGGAGGGTGTGCGCAGCTCAGTCGCTCAAGCAGACTTATTGCGTAACCTCTCACACAACGCAGACGCCATTCTCCGAGCCTGGCTTTATGTGGGAGACGGCTTCCCATGGACAGTCAAAGCCTCGGCTCCTGTAGGAGAGCGATAAAGCCGGAGGGGGGAGAGGGATGGGCTGTCAGAAGTCGCAGTAAAATATATACATTCGAGTTGACTTCCTTGGTCTTTCTATGCAGCAAGGGGGCGGGGGGCACACCTGAGATAAATGTGTTTGCAGTGGGATAACCAGAAACATATTGTGCAGATCAGCTATTTAAACATTTATGTAAGTTAATAAAACAGAGGCGGAACAATGGGCCCCTGTGGGTGCGATTGTCTTGGTGTGGTGTGTGTTTGCACAGCGCCGGGTGATTAATGGGCTTCTCTTCTTGGAAAGCGCGCCAGCGGGAACAGTCTCAGCCCTGATACTGAGAGTCCAGCTCAAGACAGCCTGCATCCATAACCCTGGTGCTGTTATTCCAGTGAGCACAGAGGGGCTCTTGTCACATCCAATCCAAACACACCAGGGCTCGGCTCTGGGCACGGGCTCCAGGCCAGGACTGTAGTGGAGCTCTGAGTCGACTCTGATTTTTCACTCATGATGAAGTACAGCTGAACTTCCACTGCCACTGCATTTTCTTCACTCCTTTTACAAACGTGAAGGGTTAGAGAGAGGGGGAGAGAGAGAGAGAGAGAGAGAGAGAGAGAGAGAGAGAGAGAGAGAGAGGGGGAGAGGGAGATTGTTTTTAAATATCCCATTCGGCGTTCCACGAGTTCAGAAGGAAATAATAAGGAGGAAATAAAGCCTGCAGTGGCCATGGGGCTCCATGGGGCTTTTGCCCATTCTCTCCCTCTCCCTGCCTCTCCACCTCTGTGTCTCCCTCTCCCTCTATCTCTCCCTCTCGCTCTCTCTCTCCCTCCCTCTCCCTGCCTCTCCCTGCATCTCCACCTCTGTCTCTCCCTCTCTGCCTCTCCTTCTCCTTTCCTCTCTTCCTCTCCTTCGCCACTTTTTGCTTCAGCCTTTTCCCCTCCCTTCCCCTCTGCCTCTCTACTTCTACCTGTATCTCTTCAGGTGGTTCACAGGCCATTTCTCTCCTTCTCCATAGTATTTCAAACAGGATTTAATTAATTTGCGTATCTCACTTTTGAGTGCTGTCAATTCTGCAGCAGTTTGGGGTTCAAGGCAAATAAAGTGAGCTGGCAGTGAGTGTGTATCCATAGGGGACCCCTGTCTCTCTCTGCCCGTGGCTGGAGCTCTGGAGGTGTGCAGTAAACATCTGCTTCAATAGTTTACATACACTCACCTAAAGGATTATTAGGAACACCTGTTCAATTTCTCATTAATGCAATTATCTAACCAACCAATCACATGGCAGTTGCTTCAATGCATTTAGGGGTGTGGTCCTGGTCAAGACAATCTCCTGAACTCCAAACTGAATGTCTGAATGGGAAAGAAAGGTGATTTAAGCAATTTTGAGCGTGACATGGTTGTTGGTGCCAGACGGGCCGGTCTGAGTATTTCACAATCTGCTCAGTTACTGGGATTTTCACGCACAACCATTTCTAGGGTTTACAAAGAATGGTGTGAAAAGGGAAAAACATCCAGTATGCGGCAGTCCTGTGGGCGAAAATGCCTTGTTGATGCTAGAGGTCAGAGGAGAATGGGCCGACTGATTCAAGCTGATAGAAGAGCAACTTTGACTGAAATAACCACTCGTTACAACCAAGGTATGCAGCAAAGCATTTGTGAAGCCACAACACGTACAACCTTGAGGCGGATGGGCTACAACAGCAGAAGACCCCACCGGGTACCACTCATCTCCACTACAAATAGGAAAAAGAGGCTACAATTTGCACAAGCTCACCAAAATTGGACAGTTGAAGACTGGAAAAATGTTGCCTGGTCTGATGAGTCTCGATTTCTGTTGAGACATTCAGATGGTAGAGTCAGAACTTGGCGTAAACAGAATGAGAACATGGATCCATCATGCCATCATGCCACTGTGCAGGCTGGTGGTGGTGGTGTAATGGTGTGGGGGATGTTTTCTTGGCACACTTTAGGCCCCTTAGTGCCAATTGGGCATCGTTTAAATGCCACGGCCTACCTGAGCATTGTTTCTGACCATGTCCAACCCTTTATGACCACCATGTACCCATCCTCTGATGGCTACTTCCAGCAGGATAATGCACCATGTCACAAAGGTCGAATCATTTCAAATTGGTTTCTTGAACATGACAATGAGTTCACTGTACTAAACTGGCCCCCACAGTCACCAGATCTCAACCCAATAGAGCATCTTTGGGATGTGGTGGAACGGGAGCTTCGTGCCCTGGATGTGCATCCCACAAATCTCCATCAACTGCAAGATGCTATCCTATCAATATGGGCCAACATTTCTAAAGAATGCTTTCAGCACCTTGTTGAATCAATGCCACGTAGAATTAAGGCAGTTCTGAAGGCGAAAGGGGGTCAAACACAGTATTAGTATGGTGTTCCTAATAATCCTTTAGGTGAGTGTATATCTGCTTCTTGAATTTCAGGCCACTATATACAGTCATAAAAGGAGAAACAATAATAATAGGCATGTCCCAGAGCAGCTGTTAGTGCCTCTTATTCGATCCGAATGCCAGTGTGGCCTTTCAAGGTGTCCCGGCATCTTGCAGAATCGGCCTGTTCCTCTCACTGCTCTTCCTTCGCCTGTCACACAGCCTCACCCAGCTCTGCAGACTCACAGCGGAGAGAGCTGTGTCTCACTGTGTCGCTGTGTGTGGTTGGAGTATTTGTGTTTGGAGTATTTATGTTTGGAGTATTTGTGCCATCTGCCCCAAGAGCACTAAGCAAGGCGGGCAAAGGAAAGCTGATGGGCTAAATTGGCCCAGGTGACAAATCAGACTTTTCTGTATTGATTGACCAAATGATTGATTGATTTTATACTGTAGTTAACTAACTGTAGTAAATAAACATAGTTTATTTTTGCTGACCACCAGGATTAATTGTTTCCATTGATGTCTGTATGTGTGTATTTTCTTTTCGGTGTATTTAAATTATTTGATTTATTAGTATGTGCTGCGGAGATCCTGTCATCCCTGACTCTGCCCCAGGAACGGCTTCCTCACACTTCTCTCAAGTCTCAGGAAGTTGCTTTTTAAATAAAAACAGATTCTGCTTGGATAACTTCTGCTTCTTCGTTTCCTCCCTCCTCCACCTCCCACGTAAAACCTCCAGGGGGGCGACAGTACGGTCCAGGGACCCCGATCCTCAGTAAAACCCCGCTGTCGGGTCCGGCTGGTGGGCCGGAGCCGCAGGGCAGACTGTGTCTCAGGCAGAGCTGAGAGCTGACACTCGGACCCTCCTGCCAGCAGCTCGGGGGGCCGGTGGCCTCTTTCCCCGTCCAGATGGGCCCGTGCTGAGCGCAGGGTCCCCCCACCGAGCCGTCATCAAGCTGGGGTAATTAAACCCTCTGTGGTTGTTTATTGCTGCACTGCTGGAAGCAAATTGAAGCCATGGCAAACTGGCATCAGTGCCAGGTCAAGCACTGCACAGCCTGGGAGATTTTCTTCATTTGATCTCACACAGCAGACAGAGGAAGAGGCAGAGAGCCCCCCAGCTGTGGCAGGGCCCCCAGCGCAGGTTGCAGGGGCTGTGAGGTGCCCGTCAGGGCTGATCCCCAGCTGTGCCCAGGACAGTGTGAGGAGCACTGCCAGGCTGGCACTGCGCACCACCGGCCGAGTTGACCATGGGCATCTGCATTAATATCCAACAACGTGCAGCTCAGCCCTGCAGGGCCACAGTGCTGAACAGCACAGCGGGGCTGAAACAGGCCGACACACCCAGCCCTGACACAGAGAGGCGAAAGGGCTTTTAATTAGCGTCGCTCTCAGAAAGGTTGTGCCATCGCAGGGCCTTGTGCACTGCAGACTTTCCACAGTGATTTACACACCGTGGGTTTCCACTCGGCCGCGGGTCCCTGCAGGTTTGTCACAACAACACACACAGTAATATAATACATTGACATATAATACTTAATTGTACATATTTATATGTGTCTAACTCTTGTCATTATAATTTCTATTTGTAGATACACATTATGTTAACTCAATCGTTTTGTTGGTCCTTTGTCTTTTTAATTTGTATACCTTTGATTCAGAGGTACACATCACTTCAGCAGCAATACATTTAGGATTTTTAGGATTTTACTTTTCTCTTTTTTATTGTTGTTGTTGTTGTTATTATTATGTAGTGTGGTGTACTTTAGAAAATAACAGTAAGTGCAGTGTGTGGTAATGTGGTATAAACACAGTAAAGTGTGGTGTGGTGTACTGTGGTATAAACACAGTAAAGTGTGGTGTAGTGTACTGTGGTATAAACACAGTAAAGTGTGGTGTGGTGTACTGTGGTATAAACACAGTAAAGTGTGGTGTAGTGTACTGTGGTATAAACACAGTAAAGTGTGGTGTGGTCTAATTAAAATTCTCTACCTCTGCTTCAGATTCCAGAGCAACCAATGCAGTTAGTAATGACAACAAAACTGCATGAAAACAAAGCAATCAATTTGCAAATGCATCTGTGATCTGTTCACTCCCTATATATGAGTGTCCTTCTCCTGCTCAGGGCAATCGTACAGTCCTGGTAAAATATACCCCACACATTTCATTTGTACAGAGAAGTGGGCACACATGTACTGTCAGGTGCTGACAAGGTGTTTTCAGAGACTTTAAGTTCCAGTTTCTATATATAAATATTATCTTGCCATAAACCAACACAAATTAAAATGCTAGAAGTTAAAGGAAAGAGGCTTTTCGAAACAAATCCATTCAGTTTTGCTTTTCATTGGCAGCAGTGAGGAAATCCAGACCTGCAGGAATGGCTGCTCGGCGGTGCTCCGTGCTGCGGTCGCTGACTGGGCCGGGCTGTGGCGTCGGGCTGCGGGCCCAGCGCCGCTCCGTGACGCTCCCCTGACTGGCACAGCGGACTCTCGGCCATTTATCCTGCTCTCATTTAAAAGAGCGCGAACTAAACAAAAATAAATGAGCTAAGTTAGCATTCTTGAGGTCTGTAATTTAAGGCCTGTTGGAAGCAAATCAGTCAACTAAACGGACAAAAACAATGTTTTCCCTTGAAGAGGCCCCCGCGGGAACGCAGCTCAGGGCAGTTTAGGTATTGTGTCTGTCCGAGCCAGACTGAGTGACTGGCACGCAGGGAGAAAAAAGGAAAGAACATTTTTGTTGTTTTGTTTAGCTGAGTTCTCCTTTAAAAGCGCTATACGTTCTGCTGTTATACTCTGTCTGTTAGCACCCCCCACGGCCCTGGGGGCCTGCACTGTCAATTCCCCTCAAGCTGCCTAGATAGGCCCCTGTTCTGTTTCCAGGTCTCCTCCTAGCGTTTCTCTGCCACGATCAGAACGAATCAGATCGGGGGTCCCCGTGCCCCCTTTTGCTTTCCTCTCTGCCCCAGTTGGACCCAGTCTGTGCGTGTTTTCAGCACCTCGGCCCCAGGGCTGGGTCTTTCTCTCTCACAGAGCGGGTCTCCGAGGTGTTTACCACGTTCTGTGAGCGGCTGGGGGGAGGGGGTTGGAGCGCTCCTGTATCTGGGCATTAATCAGGAAAGGCACTCATTAAACACAGGCAGGCTCTCAGTGCATGGCTTCCATTTAGTCTAATATACTTCCTGCCCGCAGTTATTAAAGCCGTTTCATTTCATTAATTCATAACGTAGGCCTCACCGCTCCCTCATACCACTGAAATGGCTTATTTTATTAAGCTTTTTTTTCCACTGGAAACTTGAGCTTCGGGCTCAGACAGGCATGCTAGATCATTCTGACAGCGTTACAGAGAGAGAGAGGGGCCCAGAGGGGGCCAGCACCGCAGACACTGTCAAACAGGCGTCACTGCAGCCTGACAGGGAGGGAGAGAGGGAAGGAGGGAGGCAGTAGGAGGAAGAAGAAGGAGAGAGAGAGGGAGAGGGAGCAAGGGGAGGAGGGAGACAAAAGGAAAAGTGTGTGAGAGGGAGAGGTGTAGATTGAGAGAGTGAGGGAGAGAGGGAGGGTGAAAAGTGAAGTATTACAGGAGGGAAATAATATATGAGTGTGTGAGAGAGAGAGAGAGAGAGAGAGAGAGAGAGAGAGAGAAAGAGAGAGCGCAGAATCACTTCGAGTTTCTGAAGAAGGTCTGTGCTCTCGATGCTTCTGATGGTATCTCCCATCTGCAGTGCACACTTATCTCGGGTCCCTCCTTCATGAGCCGCACACAGCCCTCGTTTCCTGTGCCTTCAGCCGCAGCGGTCTGATGGAGAAGTGAGGGCAGTCATCACAGCGTTGGCTGACAGAGACACGAACCTCAGTCCTTCAGGGAACAAAGCTGTCTCCTTCCACCGATTGTATTTTTTTCTTCCTTTCATTAACAATTTGCTTTCAACATTTGTTTGCAGAATCCCTGTTTGGTTTTGTCGTGGGTGATTTCATGAGCCTCCTAGCCTCCTGTGAGCCCTGCAGGATGAGAGCCGGGTCACAGGACACTGTCGTACTGTTCTGTCGTACTGTTGGGCAAAAAACTCCTGAAGGCAGCAACCGTCCTAGTATGTGTGTAGCTGTAAGTCAGTGAACGTCAAATGCTGGCCCCTCAAGTCAGTTCTGTGTTCCAGGCAGCTCCTTAATTATGTGAATTAATGTCCTCTCTGTGTCCCAGCTGTGCCAGCACGGTCCCCAGTATCCCAGCTGCGCCTGCACCCCCTGGCACTCTCCCTGGAGGATCAGGGACCAGCAGGATCCATAGTCCTCTGTAACTATCACCTGTTTCCGTCTTGGGAAAAGGAACGGACTGGTTCTCTGTAGTCGATGTTCATTCCGGTTTATGTCATGGGGGCTCAGGTTGGATGACAGGCGGGGGGCACTGTGGCCCAAGGGAGGGTGGCGCTGAGGACCCCTCTTCTAGTCCCTCAACAAAACATCACAATACAGGAAAGAAGCTTCGGAGAGCTAATAGATGTCAGGTTTAAATCCACTGCTGTGTTGAAGGAGTCCAGAGCTTACACCACATGGCAGGGTGAGTTTATCCTCGACCCGCTCAACTCCTGGGGCAAAACAAAGTGCCTCCTATTCTCAATCAACTCCAGATCTTCTAAGCCCGCCTGAGCCGATCCTGCACTGCACCGCTCCGGTCAGCTGGGCTGGTACTGCACTGAGAGGACCCGATTCAGTCATATGTGCAGGCCAGGGTAACATGGAGTTTGCTGCATTACAGCCAGCAGAAGCCTGTTCTTGCAGAGACGGGGATTTTCTAAATCTAGAGAAAATAAATAAATAAATGCATGACACAATCCAAGCTCCCTTTAATTGCCAGCCTCCCAGTGATGGAAACTTCCAATATACTTTGCCGTCTGGATATCTAGATTGCAGCGAGATGGATGATGCTGACTGCGCTGGCCGGTGATCTGTGTTTAATTGGGTGTGTGATGTCTGGGCTCCGAGCGCCGAGATTAATGTTCTCGCCGGTCTGACTGTGAGATTGGAGCAGCTTCGCCGTGCCGACACCGAGAGCAAGCGGACGCATTCAGAGACGTGGCCGAGAGCTCTCTCCTGTGGGATAGGGATCTCTTCTGCTGCTGTTCTCTTCCTTATAAGGATTTCTCAAAACTATACATTATGTTTAAGTGTATTTTAACAATACAGTGAGATATTTGACCTGATTAGGAGTTCCAACCTATAATGAGATATTATTATTGTTGTATAACTGGTTTAAATGCAGCACAAGTTCAAGGCACTGAAACCTGTGTACACATGTATGCAATATTTAACATAGTTAGAAAAATATTTAGCAGCAGTGAATCTATAAGGGAAAGGCAGAGGGCTTTATTTACGAGGCAGACGCACCATTAATCTTTGAAATCCTGCCTGACAGGTATGGTCATGTGTGAGGGGTGTGTCTCGCCAAGAATCAGAACTTGTAACAGCCACACTGACATCTGATTTCAACCTGGATTTTAATGGCTTCTTGTTTTTCATCAAGCAATTCCAGCTCTTTCTATTAACCCAGGGTATGGATATATAAGACATGTACTGAGTAAGAGACTTAACTTGGCCAATTTTCTCAGCCTCTGGAAAATACGCGAACACATGTCCACGCCTGTATTTCGTTTTCCAATGTGCAGACCTTGAGCCGAAAGGGTGAGCTGTGTCTCTGAGTGTTTATGTATTCAAGGCACGGCCGTGGCTCCTGACCTCTTTTCTGTGCATTCAGCTCTGGTGTCCAGGGCCACAGCTGACCCCTCGGAGCGCAAGGGCTGGCGTTAACATCCCGTTCTCTGAAAATGTGCCGCTCTCTCATGTGTGTGTCTCCCGCTACAGGGCGACCCAGTGATTTTCACAGAGTTCAGCCGTTCCCGGTTTCCTGTGAAACATTATGCAAGGCTTTCATCGACACCTGTAATTTTGAACTTGCACACGTGTCACGTTGCTGTAATACATCGTGCAGAAAGCAATTTCATTTCTGCCCTGAAGAGCCTCTTGGATGCGTATCTCCATATATCTGAAGCGCTGCTGAGGAGGCACTTATACAAGCACCCCTATCAGCACCCTGCTAAACCCGGTGTAAATCCCAGGATGAGTGATTACATTTGTGTGGAGGAGTGAAGTGTAAAGAAATAAACGAATGCAGTCTTGTGGACAGAGATCTGAACAAGATGAAAAAACACTATTCATCATCTCCACTCCACTGGGGGGGGGCTTGGGAGTGTAAGATCCGTCACATGGGACCCTGAGAGATGACACACAACACATTTCACTGAGAAAGATGAGAAAGTTTGCCTTGCCACCAGTTCCCTCTAATAAGAACCAGCCAGCGGCAGACTCCCCCTCGCAGGTGGCGCAGGGCCAGGAGAGAACCTCGCAGGGCCTTCCCTAGCTGATTAGGGTGAGGGTCTCGGGGAGTTTTCAGCTTGGGTGGGCTTGGGTGCAAGCTGCGATACAAGAGGGTCAGACCCACGTGCAAGAAGCAGGGATGTGCAGTCTTCCTGCGGTGTCAACTGAGTGTCCCGCTGCTCCGCCCCAGCATAGGGCACTCTCTCCACACACCCCGCCCTGTCTGGAGGGCCCAGCCGCTGCACAGCACCCCGGCACTGAGACCCCCATGTCCGGGTACAGGGTACGGGGTGTCATTGAAGCCAATACAGAGGCACTGCAGAGGCACTTCTCGGACTGGAGGGGACAAAATGTACGTTTAAACAGAACAAAAACAGCACAGTGACGCTAACAAAGACACACTGCAGTTTATTTATTTACAGGTTGTTTTGTGCTTGTTTAGAGATGGGATGATAGAGGCAGAGAGAGAGAGAGGGGAGAGGGGGTGTGGGTAATGTGTTTAAAACTATTTTAAACAGAACACGAAAAGGTCTCTTTCTTGCAAAAATATTCCTCAAAGCCAAGGTAAATATCATGTGACAGGAAACTCTTTAAGTCCATGTATATGAGTTTGGCATTGTGCAGTCGTAGCTGGATTCAGAAATAAAGTGAGTGGAATCCATAGCGAACAGTTTAAGGTTTTATCGAAATCTTTGCCTTTTTAAAGGCATTCAGGCTCCATGTCTTGTTTGATTATCTGTAACTCATGCTGACAGCGTTCATGTTAATGGCAACGAAACTCACTTCCTGTGTGTGCACCTTCAGACAGGGAATAGAGACGGCGAGATTCACGTGTTTTTGAGTTCTTAATCTGAATCTTTGAAAGCAGCATAATGGAGAAGTGAGGGAAACACACTGTACTCAGTGCTCAGCTGGATGCATTTTGGTTTCATCAAAAAAGGAAAAAAGAAACAAAACTTAAACAAAAAACAAAAGCATTTTTTTTTTTCCTGAAGTGTTCCTCCTACAGAGTTCAGCGTGAAAAGTGCTGGAGCCTCACCAGTGTTTAGCCAGGGGTCCCTGGCTGGTTGCCCACCTTTACAAATCAGGGGTCCCTGGCTGTGTGCCCATCTTTACAAATCTGTTCCAGAGATCTTTATTTATGAAGACATTTTTGTATTCTTCTTCTTCTTCTTCTTCTTCTTCTTCTTCTTCTTCTTCTTCTTCTTCTGTTTTTCTTCCCACTACAGGTTGGCTGTTCATGCCAGCCTTGCCAGTCCCCCACTCCTCTCTTGCAGAGTGACACATGGGCCAATGCACATTGTATCTTGTTAAAACAATGAAAGTTAACAAAAGACTTCTGAGGGTCTGTGGGGTCTGTGGGGTCCCTTTGGGAGACTGGAAGGAGCAGTATCCATTCTGAGCACATTGCCACACTGAGATCTCTATCAGTTCATCTGATGCATCTACCTGGCTAAGTACTGCTCTGGGGTAGCCGCTGGAAAGTCCTTTTTTTTCATAACTTTAGGATGGAAAACAGAACGAGCTGCACTGGTTTCTGAAGCATGTGTGTCTCATTAAGACACATCACTTGCAATGATGCAGTTTTGTGTTAGAAAGAAAGATATTGTGCTCCTTCGCAGGGCTGGCTTGTGAGTCAAGCAAATACGATCGTTTCTGACTATTTCATGTGTGCGTAATTAAAGGTCTGCGTTCTCTGGCTGCCGATTTCTTAAAGCGTGTTCCTCTCTGTTCTGAGTTCAGCTCCAAGCAGCGAGAGAGCTGGTTGTATGAGAGGGCTGTTTGTGGTCACTGCTCAGTTTCGTGTTGGCTGGGGTCCACCACGCAACCCCCCCCCCGGTTACAGCTGCCAACAATAAATGCTTTTGACTTCAGTTTTCAGCGAGAAGAAAAGCATGGGAAACAAATGAGCTGCAACAGTACCTTAGGCAGTACAGAGTCTTATTCTGGGGGTGTCTTGGCTGAACAGAAACAAAAGAAAGAAAGGAAATTATCACATCTAACTGGTGATCATGATGGTAGTGATGACAGTGGCCTATCGCTTCCGAGGAGGACAGGCTCTCACCACATCTCCGTGGCTGCGGCTCGGTAAATGTGGTTTGATGGTCAGTGTGTTAGAGGCTGGCTGAGACGGAGGACTGGGCTTCCTTTTGTATTATGCTACCCTGAACTCTGACCAGTTGACGAACGGCATGAGACTGTTGATCTGAAGCTTCGGATGAGACAAGATTATTTGCAGAGAAGGAGAATGTAAAAGTGAGAAGTGTGGTAACTGTCCATTAATCTCCCTCTCTGTGTCTTCTCTAGTGACTCCTCTTTCTCATATGATTAATAACCACCATGACCCATTTTACTGTTTCCTATAATTATGAAATAGTTCAAGAAAAAAAAACCTAGTAAGTAATCCTTGCTGACATCAAAACCATATCCACAGCTTTGGAAAATTTTGAAATCATGAAAAATTGTTTTTTGTGAAATGCAGAAAAAATACAAATAAAATAATAATAATAATGTTTCCCACAACAGGAACTATTAAGGGCTTGTGCTCTTCGCTGTGCCAAACCACAGGTCTCGTAAAGATCCCATTTACAGACTCAGACTATAGGAGAGAGAAGCAGACAAGCATAGTGCTCAGTGTGCCAACAGATAATGCCTGAATCATAATTATAATAATAAAATATTATAATTATAATAAAGATCCTTCAAGGGAACAGTACACTACCTGTTCTCACATGCACCATAACAATATTCATAATAATCAATTCACTAACTGAAAAGAGCTACAACTTCTGGCTACAGTATCACTATCCATTCTCTACTGTGATTGTGTCAGTTGTAACAGTCAGACTCTGATTGTGTCAGTGGTAACAGTCAGACTCTAATTGTGTCAGTGGTGACAGTCAGACTCATTGTGTCAGTGGTAACATTCAGACTCTGATTGTGTCAGTGGTAACGGTCTGACTGATTGTGTCAGTGGTGACAGTCAGACTCTGATTGTGTCAGTGGTAACAGTCAAACTCTAATTGTGTCAGTGGTGACAGTCAGACTCATTGTGTCAGTGGTAACATTCAGACTCTGATTGTGTCAGTGGTAACGGTCTGACTGATTGTGTCAGTGGTGACAGTCAGACTGATTATGTCAGTGGTAACAGTCTGACTCTGATTGTGTCAGTGGTAACAGTCAGACTCTGATTGTGTCAGTGGTGACAGTCAGACTGATTGTGTCAGTGGTAACAGTCAGACTCTGATTGTGTCAGTGGTAACAGTCAGACTCTGATTGTGTCAGTGGTGACAGTCAGACTCTGATTGTGTCAGTGGTAACAGTCAGACTCTGATTGTGTCAGTGGTAACAGTCAGACTCTGATTGTGTCAGTGGTAACAGTCTGACTCTGATTGTGTCAGTGGTAACAGTCAGACTCTGATTGTGTCAGTGGTAACAGTCAGACTCTGATTGTGTCAGTGGTGACAGTCAGACTCTGATTGTGTCAGTGGTAACAGTCTGACTCTGATTGTGTCAGTGGTAACAGTCAGACTTTGATTGTATCAGTGGTGACAGTCAGACTCATTGTGTCAGTGGTAACAGTCAGACTCTGATTGTGTCAGGGATAACAGTCAGACTCTGATTGTGTCAGTGGTAACAGTCAGACTCTGATTGTGTCAGTGGTAACAGTCTGACTCTGATTGTGTCAGTGGTAACAGTCAGACTTTGATTGTATCAGTGGTGACAGTCAGACTCATTGTGTCAGTGGTAACAGTCAGACTCTGATTGTGTCAGTGGTGACAGTCAGACTCTGATTGTGTCAGTGGTAACAGTCAGACTCTGATTGTGTCAGTGGTGACAGTCAGACTCTGATTGTGTCAGTGGTGACAGTCTGACTCTGATTGTGTCAGTGGTAACAGTCTGACTCTGATTGTGTCAGTGGTAACAGTCAGACTTTGATTGTATCAGTGGTGACAGTCAGACTCATTGTGTCAGTGGTAACAGTCAGACTCTGATTGTGTCAGGGATAACAGTCAGACTCTGATTGTGTCAGTGGTAACAGTCAGACTCTGATTGTGTCAGTGGTAACAGTCTGACTCTGATTGTGTCAGTGGTAACAGTCAGACTTTGATTGTATCAGTGGTGACAGTCAGACTCATTGTGTCAGTGGTAACAGTCAGACTCTGATTGTGTCAGTGGTGACAGTCAGACTCTGATTGTGTCAGGGATAACAGTCAGACTCTGATTGTGTCAGTGGTAACAGTCAGACTCTGATTGTGTCAGTGGTAACAGTCTGACTCTGATTGTGTCAGTGGTAACAGTCAGACTTTGATTGTATCAGTGGTGACAGTCAGACTCATTGTGTCAGTGGTAACAGTCAGACTCTGATTGTGTCAGTGGTGACAGTCAGACTCTGATTGTGTCAGTGGTAACAGTCAGACTCTGATTGTGTCAGTGGTAACAGTCAGACTCTGATTGTGTCAGTGGTGACAGTCTGACTCTGATTGTGTCAGTGGTAACAGTCTGACTCTGATTGTGTCAGTGGTAACAGTCAGACTCTGATTGTGTCAGTGGTAACAGTCTGACTCTGATTGTGTCAGTGGTAACAGTCAGACTTTGATTGTATCAGTGGTGACAGTCAGACTCATTGTGTCAGTGGTAACAGTCAGACTCTGATTGTGTCAGGGATAACAGTCAGACTCTGATTGTGTCAGTGGTAACAGTCAGACTCTGATTGTGTCAGTGGTAACAGTCTGACTCTGATTGTGTCAGTGGTAACAGTCTGACTCTGATTGTGTCAGTGGTAACAGTCAGACTTTGATTGTATCAGTGGTGACAGTCAGACTCATTGTGTCAGTGGTAACAGTCAGACTCTGATTGTGTCAGTGGTAACAGTCTGACTCTGATTGTGTCAGTGGTAACAGTCAGACTGATTGTGTCAGTGGTAACAGTCTGACTCTGATTGTGTCAGTGGTGACAGTCAGACTCTGATTGTGTCAGTGGTGACAGTCTGACTCTGATTGTGTCAGTGGTAACAGTCAGACTGATTGTGTCAGTGGTAACAGTCAGACTCTGATTGTGTCAGTGGTAACAGTCTGACTCTGATTGTGTCAGTGGTAACAGTCAGTGATTGTGATTGTGGTTGTGTCAGTGGTAACAGTCTGACTGTTTGTATCAGTGGTAATAGTTAGATTTGATTAATATAGATTCAAGTGTATTAACTTGTCTTCAGAGTAAATTAATCTGTTTCTGTAAGTTTCCTCAGTTAATTATTGAATCTGAAACCACAGCTCACATGTTGAGATCACACACCAACCATGAAGACCAAGGAGTTTTCCAAACAAGTCAGGGAGGAAGAGACAGAGAAGGAGAGATCGGGAGAAAGTTATGAGACAATGTAAAAGTTACTGAATATGGTGAAGACCATCATTGAGACGTTGAATGTGGTTCATACCACCCAGTCACTACCCAGAAAGCAGGAAACTGGTTAGGGGTGCCACTGTGAGGCCAACAGTGACTTGTTTCTATGTATGAGATTCAAGTCAGTGTTCATACATCAACGATATTCCAGTCCCTACACAATGCTGGCCTGTGTGAGTGAGTGGCAGGAAAGAAGCTATTACTGAAAAAAAAAACTCATCTTGAATCTCGAATGCAGTTTGCAACAAAGCATGTAAATGATACTCCAGACATGTGGCAGAAGGTTTTGTGGTCAGACGAGACAAAAATTGAATATTTTGGCATGAATTCAAAGCATTACATCTAGCCCAACACAGCACATCACCCAGTCAACGCCATCCCAAATGTCAAGCCTGATACGGGGGTGCTTCTCATCAGCAGAGACTGGGAAGCTTGTCAGGATTGAGGGGAAAAGAATAGTGCAAATCTTAAGAAGAAAGTCAGCCAAGAATCAATACTGGGTTGAAACATCACATTTCAACAGGACAATAACCCAAAGTACAAGGTCAATGCCACCTGGAATGGTTTACAATGAAGAAAGTGAATGTCCTTATGTGGCCCAGTCAAAAGTCCAAGCTTAAATTCTAATAGACAATGAATGGCAAGACTTGAGGATATCAGTCCATCAATGGGCCAACATGACATCATGGCAGTGTGCAAAGCTGGTAATAACCTCCAAAAACACTCACAAAAGCAATTGATATCTGACTTACGGGACTAAATAGTTATGCAATCAATACATTTCAATGTATATAATCTCTTTGCAGGTTATGGTGACATTTAACTTCCTTAACAGCCATCCATCCATCCATCCATTTTCGTAACCGCTTATCCTGGTGAGGGTACCTCTTTAACATTTAACATTTAACATTGATTGATCATTATTTTGGGGAGGGAAGGTACTATAGGACGGCACGGCATCTCCTTCTACACACTGATGGGAGAAGCAGTCTCTACCTCATGCAGCTGTCTGACCAAGACAAGCACACACACCACAACAAGCACCAGCATAAAAAGTTCACCACCAGCAACACTCGCCACAAAGTACCTGAGGAGAAATGCAAGGAGGGGGCATAGGAGAGCTGAGAGAGACAGAGAGAATGAGAGGTGAGAAGAGAAAGACCCAAACGGACCACACGGCTTACGACCTTTCTTTGGATGACGAACCCTCATGGCAAACGGTTTTTGACCAAACACTGACGATGACCCTGAATAACCCTGTAAAATGGGTTATTATTGTTTTCCAGTTGTTTTTTCAAGTCACACCATCACAGCTTCGGGAATTCGTAGGTTGTTCAGATAAGCGCAGTTTATCTGGATTCCTCTTTCTTCCCAGTCCAAAGTCTTGAACACTTCTTCAAGAGTTGCTGTGAAGAGTTTTGGAGTGTTTGTGTCTCTTTGGTGAACTCCTTTATCAGATCTCGATCTTGTCAGTGCCTAAGGTGGACCCAAGAACAAACAATAATATGTCACCTAATTGAAAGAGTGCAAATGTTCAAATGGCAATAGGCTGGAACATTAAAGAACAGAGCAAAGATGGACAAAAGAAACTGTATAATGGATCACAAGAGAAGGTGACCACATAAAATATAGGAAGATGAAGCCACCCAGCTCATCTCAGACCTCGGACCTGGCTGGCAAGGTCACACAGGTTCAGAGAGGGCTGGCGTTGGCGTGAGAAGTTGGCTGTAGTGAAGCAATTATAAATAAATAAATAAATAGCGAAGGGAACATGCAGCAGGCTTATGTCAATGTTTCCAGCCAGGCGTAATGCCTAGACTGTGAATTCTCACTCCTCCCGCCGCTAGCCAATGTTGATAATTATTACACCCACAGACAGCACTGTCATTATCCAAAGGAAACACAGAGACAGAAGAGTCCGCTTGTGTATCCCTGCGGCCGGGGTTTCTTCACAAAATGTGATAATTGTGTGAACACGAGGTCAAGTGAACTTCTGCTTAATATCACTGAGTTCAGCAATAAAGTCAGAATAAACTGTTTAATCACACAACCCCTCTAAGTGGGGAAAAAGAGAAAAAATAAGAAACACAAAAAATGTGTTGAGTTGTTGGAGAGTCCTGTAAGACGGACGCTATTAAATAGCTCTGTATCTGCAGCAGCCCAGGCCGGTAAATGACGCATCAATGACTTCTTCACTGAGCGATTGATAACATCCACAGAAACCGCCGGCTGATCAAAAAGGGTGCAATTTATTCTGGTGCCTTTATTTGTAGATTTGAACTACAGAATACAAACTAAATATCTTGGCAAATGACATACAATGATTAAAATAATAATAATAATATTTATTTTTATAAAAGCAGTTATTTTTCAGCAGGAAAAAGACAATGAATAAACAATTTTTTTGTGTATGTAATATAATTGCAATTTTGAATAATATAATTGAATTGAATTGATTTATGATAATCTACTGTTTAAATTCAAAATGTTTCTATACTTGTGTAAACATCAAACCCTGGAATCAGTCATTCCCGAAGAAAAGGAACACATTTTGAATGACATAAGGCTTTAAATTTGCCAGATTGTATTGCTTCCATGAACATCAGTGCAGGATAAAAATGAGAAATACAGTCTGAATTCAGTGCAGTGAGAATCCAGCCCCCGGCAAAGAGGAAAGCCTGCTCTCCCAGTGGGTCAGACCCGCAGCTCACAACACCCCCAAGCTCCACCGCAGCGCCGCTGAGACCGTTAGCAGGACCCTGTCCGTGTCTGAGCCTCGGCTTCAAACTTACACATCGCAGAGCAGGCAGCCGTCAACTTCACAGCTGACGGACACCAGGCATATTCCCCTGGTGCCCGAGAAAACAATCCCGAGCTCGACAAGGCCATGATTTATCACATGGAAAGCCCAACACCGATGTGCGCGGCGGTGCCACGATGTGTTAACAGCCCAATGGCTGGTGCTAAATTTCTCCGTCTTTTCACTCCAGAAATCCTCATGAAGTGTTTTTGTAGATTAAGTTACATTCTCCACAGGAATAATATGGAAATTTGTGTTTTGGTTTGGCATGTGATGAATTTATTTTAGTACCAGATTTATATATATATTTATGTATATTATTATTAATTTATTAAATTTTGGAACAGGAATCATTTTTATTTTAAACTCAAACTCTTCAAAAATATAATCTCTACTCTGGTTGTTATGGTAGTTTGTGCGAGACGATTTATTTGTGAAGGAAACCCTCCCAGCTCATCTCTCGGCTTCTGCACGGACCTGGGGACACAAATGGAAATTGGTCTTCAAGGCATTCAAGACAGAAAACCAGACTTATTCCAGGTCTGAAGGGAATGTCCTACTGAGAGACTGAGGAACTGAACCTTTTCACCTGGAACAGAGGAGACTACGTGGGGACTTGATCCAAGTCTTCAAAATCATGAAAGACATCGACCACATCAAACCAGAGGAGCTTTTCCAGATCAGCAGGGACACACGCACCCGGGGACACAAATGGAAATTGGGCTTCAAGGCATTCAAGACAGAAAACAGGAGACACTTCTTCACACAGAGAGGCGTCACAATCTGAACAAACTCCCCAGCGATGTGGCTGAAGAGACAATTTGGGAATATTCAAAAACAGACTGGATAGGATCCTTGGATCACTTAGTTATTAATGGACACCAGACGAGCACGATGGGGCGAATGGGCTCCTCGATTGGACACTTTCTTATGTTCTTCTTATGTTCTACTTTGCTTCCCATTTAGAAAACAATCTCCAGCTAATGAGGTCATCTTGCGAGGCGGTGAGGAGTCTGGGGAGCTCAGATCGGGCTGAAGCCAGAGAGAGAGAGAGTGCGCCAAGCGATAGACTCTGGATCCGAGAGTTAATGGACCCCCTCAGAGTCAGTGGAGGGGACACTCCTCAGTGATGCTCTGCTCGTGTTTCTCCAAGAGTGCATGAGGGGTTTGCACGATTTAGACGGGCTGCAAAAATTAGATGGGGGGGTTCTGTGTAGGGATGTTTATAGGGAGCAAAAAATTGTTTATGTATTAATGTATTTTTGCAACAGATCATTTGATTCTTGTACTTTTTTAATTTAGCAGGTGTTGAGCATTAAAGACCCACCCCCCCACCTGCCACCGGCACTAATTCACAGCTGGCTGAGCCGAGGGCCCCGAGCATGTGACAAACAAAGACCAGGTGTAAACGCACAATGATGAGAACACCGAGCTGCCTGCACCTTCAGTCAATATGTACACAATGTACTTCATCTGATGTGATTTTATTGTTTCATTTAGCTTTGATTGTTTCCCAATTCCGACAAAGACTTGTTGATCTAAAATGATACAAACAAGAGAATCGGGGCTCTGCGCTCCAGGCCAGACTGTAACTGATGAACTGATGATCGTAAATCACAGCGCGGCAGCGAGAGCGGCTCCCTTTCACAACACGCTCAGAGAGACAGTAATCACAAGAACGCCACCGCCAGTTCATTATTGAGAGCCATTATGACTAATTATAAAAAGTATATACTGTACATGTTGGCTCTCACCGCCTTTCTGTTTTGATAAACACCCACAAGTGTATGAATGTGCCTGGGAACCTTGGCAGGCTTCACTTTACGTTAATGACTTCCATAAGGCACGGCCCTCGTGGAAGAATGTTAACAAATTAACATTTAACATCATAAACAAAGCATTAACAGAAGATAGATATATAGATTGAAAACAGTGTGTGGCAGAAGATCGCATGCCTCGGCCGTATTTCCTCCCGCGGTGATCGGCACGCTCGGCTCCCCATGCTTGTTGCGCGCGCCTCTCTGAGTCCCCGACAACAGGGCTGTTTACTAATATATTCATAATTCATAGTGCAAAAGCAGTAAAAGAAGAAGGCCGATCTTCAGAGGATGGTGTAAATACTGTCCTGAAAACAGCATAAGTTAAAAACAAGCCCCGACAGAAGGGAACTAAAGTGCTAAAGGAAATCTGAAGTTCGCTGTGCTGCATGATTGCCGGGGGCCTGCTGTGTGCATGTGTGTGTGTGTGTGTGTGTGTATTAAATACATATTGGCAGCAATGCCCCCTCCTCAGCCAGAGCGCTGCACACTCTCAGCAGAGCCAGCGAACGCAGGCCTATAGATAATGAGGTGGGTCAATGCTCAGAGGAAGTGCATTGTGGGATAAGCCACAGCTAATGATCAGGAAGTCAGGGGCCTTTGATCTGCCAGGCCTTTTGGCAAGTTCCAAAAAACAGTTTGCTGTGTCAGAGACCTTCCTAATCTTCTGAAGGATATGCTTAACATTCCTGGAGATTTGGGGGAAAAGTTACTTTTCTAATGGAAAACACTTTCTCCGAGCCCCTTCCTGCCTCTGGTTTGGCATCTGAATGGAGATTTGTGCTTTATCTGGGCTTGTGGGCGTTCAGAGCAGGTCACACACTGGAGAATGTCCTCACAGACAAAGGAGGGGGTTACTGACTGAAGACAGTGTGTTCTCAATCAAGATCAGCTTCCTTGTCAGAGACCATGTCTAATAATTTCATTTTAAATAATGCAAGACCACGGAGCCTCCATCCCACTAATTAACATCCATTAACATTCATCACAGCCTATGAAAAGCTACAGATCTTTCCCCCTGTCTAGTCTAGTGAGGAGCAGCAGAACGCATCCACAACCAGCAGCATCTCTAAGCCTGTTTCGGTTTTCTCTTCTGTGTTGTTTTTGATTTTGTCTCTCTCGCCAAACAGAGACGTTTTTCACCTCTGATAGAAGATAAAACAAAGATGTATTTACACGGGCCCAACGTGTTCGCTGGTGTGCCTCAGGACACGAAGTGAAAAACATTTTATAGCAGAATAAGCGAGGAGGACGAGGACTCGGAAGGGATGGTAGGAGCTCTTGATGACATGTAGTGGCTTCTAATGGCTGCCTCTCCGCTTGTGCAGCGGACTTGTCAACCCCTGCCCTGAAATCCCTGTGTAAATTAAAGGATATATAATAAACCTCCCACAGTAGGGGCTTATTTTGATTATATTCTGGCAACATGCAACTTGCAGATAAAAAATAAATAAATGGAAGTAATTTACATAGCTCAGCTCTGCCAGTACGGCCAGCTCCCGGGGAAGTCACCGCAGCTCGGTGTAAACTGGCCCGCCGTCTGAATCTCACCCTGCGCTCCGGCCAGCAGTGACTAAAGCACTGGCACCCTTCGACTAATTCAATTAGTCATGCTGTTTATGCAATATCTATCGTTAAACTGTACCAGTGCTCTTCAGGGGCCAGCAGCGCCTCTGGTTTTAATTCTACCTGATTTCTAATTAGTTATGTGAACTAATTATTCAATTGAGCAATTTAATTCCTTCCCTGGGTCTAGTGCAGAGTAGTGATTGAGACAGAGCTGTAAAAACCTCTACGGACTGCATTGGAAGAAAGCTGAACTGTTCTCTGCGTTAGGAGTTTTTCTATTTTCTTTACAGTATTGGTTGAAAGATTCCCAAGTGATTAAACTGAACACAGTGCCAATATCTGCGTCTCCATGTCGATCCATCCATCCCTAGAGCTGCGGATGAAAGCATTGATGCCACGCAGTGTGAACCCAGATAATTAACCTTGAATCTATGTTAGGCAACTATTGTCTTGTCTGCCGTTGTTGTTTCGTTTTGTCTTGTCTTCCCAGTGAATTCGGCGATCCCTGTGTCCCTCAGGGAGTCCAGTTTCTGTGCCCAGAGATACTGATTCCCAGAATACTTTTCATTTCTTCTTTTGAAGCTGTTTGGCCTTTCGATATTATCGGGAAAAGTGGAGAGATGTGGTTTTAATGGAGCTCGAGCCTGCATGGGAAAGAGCCAAGACCCAGGGCTGCAGGCTTCTCCGTGTTTTGTTTTCGGTTCAGGTTCCTTGTTTGCTGTATTGAGGCGCACAGTCTCTTTTGCTCTCCAGCCCTGTGCTCAGTGCAGGGTCCCAGACACTGCTGTCCCACTCATACCAATATTACTACCAGAGTCAACTGAGAAACCGGTGCCACTCATACGAGGACTAATTGCTCTTCAGTCTGGATTAACATTTGCCGGGAACACTTGTCTTAAAGGCTTCTGTATTGTACTTGTGATAAGTTGATTCCATACAATAAACGAATAGACAATAGACTTTATACAGTTCTTTGCTCAAGGGGACAACCCCACCTGGGAGTGACTCACGCCCCTCCACTCAGTGGTCCAGAAACAAAGAAACAAAACACTGTAACAAACGTGTTCAAAGCAACTCAATGTAGCAGATCACAGATCACCACCTACTGACTGTAAACAGAAGTAGCTCCAAAGGGATCTTGAAATGGGCACTACAAACTACACACTCCACACTGCTCACTCCACACTTCTCACTCCACACTGCTCACTCCACACTCCACACTGCTCACTCCACACTGCTCACTCCACACTGCACACTGCACACTGCACACTCCACACTGCACACTGCACACTGCACACTGCACACTCCACACTGCACACTGCACACTCCACACTGCACACTGCACACTCCACACTCCACACTGCTCACTCCACACTGCTCACTGCTCACTGCTCACTGCACACTGCTCACTCCACACTGCACACTGCACACTGCTCACTGCACACTCCACACTGCTCACTGCACACTGCACACTGCACACTGCACACTGCACACTGCACACTGCACACTGCACACTGCACACTGCACACTGCTCACTCCTCACTCCACACTGCTCACTCCACACTGCTCACTCCACACTGCACACTGCACACTCCACACTGCTCACTGCACACTCCACACTGCTCACTGCACACTGCACACTGCACACTGCACACTGCTCACTGCTCACTGCTCACTCCACACTCCACACTCCACACTGCTCACTCCACACTGCACACTGCTCACTCCACACTGCACACTGCACACTGCACACTGCACACTGCACACTGCACACTGCACACTCCACACTGCTCACTCCACACTGCACACTCCACACTGCTCACTCCACACTGCACACTGCTCACTCCACACTGCACACTGCTCACTCCACACTGCTCACTGCTCACTCCACACTGCTCACTGCACACTGCACACTGCACACTCCACACTGCTCACTCCACACTCCACACTCCACACTGCTCACTGCTCACTGCTCACTCCACACTCCACACTCCACACTGCTCACTCCACACTGCACACTCCACACTGCACACTGCACACTCCACACTGCACACTGCACACTGCACACTGCTCACTCCACACTGCTCACTCCACACTGCACACTCCACACTGCACACTGCACACTCCACACTGCACACTGCACACTGCACACTGCTCACTCCACACTGCTCACTGCTCACTGCACACTGCACACTGCACACTGCACACTGCACACTGCACACTGCACACTGCACACTGCACACTGCACACTGCACACTGCACACTGCACACTGCTCACTGCACACTGCACACTCCACACTGCTCACTCCACACTGCTCACTGCACACTGCTCACTGCACACTGCTCACTCCACACTGCTCACTGCTCACTCCACACTGCTCACTCCACACTGCTCACTGCTCACTCCACACTGCTCACTCCACACTGCTCACTGCTCACTGCACACTGCACACTGCACACTGCTCACTCCACACTGCTCACTGCTCACTGCACACTGCACACTGCACACTGCTCACTGCACACTCCACACTGCTCACTCCACACTGCTCACTCCACACTGCTCACTCCACACTGCTCACTGCTCACTGCACACTGCACACTGCACACTGCACACTGCACACTGCTCACTGCTCACTGCTCACTGCACACTGCTCACTGCACACTGCACACTGCACACTGCACACTGCACACTGCACACTCCACACTGCTCACTCCACACTGCTCACTGCTCACTCCACACTGCTCACTCCACACTCCACACTGCACACTCCACACTGCACACTCCACACTGCTCACTCCACACTCCACACTGCTCACTCCACACTGCTCACTCCACACTCCACACTGCTCACTCCACACTGCTCACTCCACACTCCACACTGCTCACTCCACACTGCTCACTCCACACTCCACACTGCTCACTCCACACTGCACACTGCTCACTCCACACTGCACACTGCTCACTCCACACTGCTCACTCCACACTGCACACTGCACACTGCACACTGCACACTCCACACTGCTCACTCCACACTCCACACTGCTCACTGCTCACTCCACACTCCACACTCCACACTGCTCACTCCACACTGCACACTGCACACTGCACACTGCACACTGCACACTGCACACTGCACACTGCACACTCCACACTGCACACTGCACACTGCTCACTCCACACTGCTTACTGCACACTCCACACTGCACACTGCACACTGCTTACTGCACACTGCTCACTGCACACTCCACACTGCTTCTGCACACTCCACACTCCACACTCCACACTGCTCACTGCACACTGCACACTGCACACTGCACACTGCACACTGCTCACTCCACACTGTGCTGAGGGATTCTGGGAAGCGAATTTTCCAGAGACATTTACTCCTCGGCCCTGGCTTCTGCCTGATCTGTGTATTTGTCTCATTAAATCCTGTTGTTTAAAGCTGTGTTGGAGCTGAGGTCTGTGTGGAGTTGACACGCATGTCTCTGGCTAGCTGTATCTGTCTTACTTACTGAAGATCTGAAATCCTTTCATTCTAGATCCCTTTATTCTTTATTCGAAAGGGCTGCTGCTGTGGTGCTACCAAAGAAAAAGAAATGTGGAGAAAATGTCGAAGCAAACCAACGCCTCTCTCTCCTAGCAGGTTCCTGATGAGTTCCTCCGACAGTCTCTGCAACAGCGCTGACAATTATTACTATATTTACAGTCTCCCCCGGTGAAGGATATTCTCAGAACGGGGTATTCTGTTCCTTCTCCACTCTTAAAGCCATAGAACTAATTAAGTGCTGCGAATGTGCACGGACTAAATCATTCAGCGCGAGACGTCAACATGTTAAAAATGTTAAACGTTCCAGGAAGCTCTGAGGACAGGGGATTCATTATATGACCTGGGGCTCTCTAGATATTCTTGTATTGGTTTACATTATTTAAACAGCTCCGGTGTGCCGGGGGAAGCAGGAACAGGCCCCTCAACAACAATGACATGAAAAACTATCCCCGGTCGCGGGCTGCATACCTCTGGCTGCGCTCCACAAACCCCGGCTGCCTCTCACACCCCCGTGCTGGGGGCCGGGCCGCTACCTGCTAACCTGCTGCAGTCAGGAGAGGCGCAGTGATGCACGGGCTGAGACAGACTGATCCCGACTGTGGTCCGTCTCATGCAGACAGCTTGTTTTATACTGGGGGTGGGGGCGGTAAAGCATGATTTATTAGCTGTACTGACAATCTCACCTCATCACAAGAAAAACAATCTGCCATTTAATGACAGCGATTGATAGTCTGTCCGATGGGCTGGGTGGTAGATTTGAATCGACCTCTCTGTGTGTGGAGTCCAGAGGGCGCACAGACGGTGTGCATGAATTAAACACAATTAATGAATAAACATATCTTGAAAAACCTGTTGATTGGAAAGTGTGGCAATGCTCCTGCACACCACGCTGATTGGAAACCACGTCAGGCCTTTGCACAGGTATTAACTGCCTGTTGTGTGCTGACTCCACGTTGTACTGAAATCAATTCCTCAGATACCTGTGAAAGTGCCCCAAAGCCCTCAGCCTGTCCATCCAGAGACAAACTTCACTAAATTAAATTTAAAATGCCAACATTATTTCAGTGAATGTCTCCCACCTTCTCCACGCGGTGGTAATATCCCCGTTAGATCATTGTACTGGTCGCGATTAAGGGCTGGAATTCACCGCGTTTCTGTACAGTATTTGGCTGGAAGTTGTCTGGAACAGTAATTGTAATTGTTTGGTCGAACAGCCTGGGAAAATACCTTGTCACTCCGCAGCGTTGCTCCTCGTTATGCAGCTAAAGTGCCGTTGGACTAAAGACTGAGAGGAATCTGAAAAATCTTTGACACCTGATCTCTGTAAAGTGATTCTTTATGCGAGAAAAAAAATCACAGTGAAAAGTTTCCCAAGCTGTCAAAACAGAGTGCTTCATCACAGCTCAGGAATGGTGGAAATGTCTGTGCTGGTGATAAAGACTGGCATTGTGGCTTCCAGTTACGAGAATATGATTTTATGTTGTGTTATTGTTAGATTTTATTCAGTCAGATGTCCGCGGGCGGGATTCACAGGTAAGAATTGTGAATAAATCATCTTTTGATCAAGGCAAGTGAAATAATTTAAATCAGACTCTGTCCTGCTGCAGCCTGTGATCGTGCCTTTAATCTAATTATTGTTTTATTATATTTGTATTATCATTTTAGTCTTTTCTGCAGGTTCCAGGTCCCCAGGCCGCTCTTCCCATGTCCTGTCCTGCGTCTGAGTGCCACAGCTCTCCGGGTTCCCCGCGGCTGCAGGCCGATAATGCCAAGACTGACAGATCTCACACACGCCTGCAGCAGCAGCCAGGTGTTTGGGCTTAAAGTGTCCTGGCTCTGCTGGAGTTAGTGCCTGACTCCCCTGTGGGAAGAGCAGCAGAGAAAGGAGCTAAAGCCACAGGTAAGCGTGGCCCGGGGCGGTGTGGCGCAGGCAGGTTAGCACCTGAGCTGGATTCCTTCCTTCAGACTTCTTCATTTTTTTTTAAAAGGTTTTTCAAGACTAATCTTTGATCTGTTGTCTAAGTGCTTTACTGATCGTCTAGTGTTCAGATTTCTGTATTGCATGTATGTATTGGTAAACTGCACATGATCTTTATGTAGCTAACACGCATGTAATATATGTTCAGTTATATGAACAGCTGTACAGGGAACAGCGAGTGATATTGACAGACCGCAATATTTGCCTGACACACAAACTGGATTCAAACCCAGGTCCACGGGCTCATTTTCCTCTGTGATGCAGCAGGGGCTCCGGGCTTCAGCAGAGATGGTATCTTCAAGTCGGTGTCAAACTCGATGGCATTGTCCGCACTGCGCCCTGCTTGACAGGGCGTGTTCTGTGAGTGCTAATGAACCTGGAGAGAATACCCTCTGGTTATGCATGTCAGCCTGAGTTAGGCATGACTCACAGCCCACCGGCCCACAGCCTGGGGAGAAGTGGATCAGCCCGCCAAGAGGCCCCTGTGCAGCCTGTGAGAAACTTCTGCAAAGACAACAAGCTTGCCTTCCCTCCTCTCCTTCTCTGGCCACGCCCTGAGCTAGTTTTGCAGCCGAGTAAGCCGGGTGGAACTCGCTGCAGAGCGCGGGGAAGCACTGTGAAATTGCGGTTCAACGTGAGGTGGTAAGGTCAAACGTGACGGAGCAAAGCATTTCTAAACCCGGCAGGGAAAACGTGCCAGTCTACACGGGTAGATTGTAATCAGGGAGATTGAAATAGACCCCTGATCACTGGGGAGGCTGGCCTCAGCGCTGTTTCTATGACTGGCTCAAGGTGCCCAGAGGTGGGAGAGGCTGCAGGGTCAGGCTGCGCATTTAGGGACGTGTGCTGCAGGTTTGGACAATCTCTCTGTTGCAGCGCTCCAGCTCCCATAGGTGCTTCTGCAGCAGAGATGGTGCTGGAGGCCTCTGCAGACACTGTTACAGCTGGAAGTACATTAAACTGATTTACTGACGACGCTCCCCCTGGTTTTGATTATTCAGTAGCTGTTTAAACATGACACAGAACACAGCCTGAACTCTGGAAATGGTGTCAGTGAATCATTGTGTTATTTTTGGGGGGTTATTGAACAGCCTGGTATGCCAAAGAGACTAAAATAAAAGACATCCCCCTGCAGGTTCTTCTGTGATTAACCCAGCTGTGCCTGGCGGTGAAAGCAGGGAGCTGGAAGTGTCTGGAGGGGGGGTGGTCAGGTGATTTCCTGACTCTGTCCGAGCGGGCACCTCTCTCCCTGCCAAGATCAGGCGAGGTCAGCTGACCCCGGCACTGCGACCAGGCCCTGCAGAGATCCCTCTCACTTCGGCTGCTCTGGCAGGATTAAAAGTTTCCGGGCCCCCCCCTGGATGGAGCGCTCTAATTAGGGCGGAGAGCCCGGGGCCCCACCGTGCCACGGGCAGGAGGAGCACGGAGGAGAAAACACAGAGTCTAGATTGTGTCAGCGTGATTTCCAAAGCTTGTTTTGTTTCTTTTGCTCCAAAGTACAATCTGCTTCACATTTTCTAAGAGCAGTTGTGAAGGACTGCAGGGGCCATGCTGGTGCTACTATATTCAGGGCTCTAAGTGAAGAATATATTAGCCCCCCACCCCCAAGAAAAAAGTCAATTTCAGTTCAACCTTTTTTAATTGTATTATTTACAATAAATTTGATACTTCATATTAGGGGCCCTTCTTGGGGCCCTAAGCAACCGCCTAGCTTATAGCTGAAACCGGCCCGGTGCAGGGGTTTACATGGAAGTTGTTTTAAAGATTTTAAAGAGTCAAAAGAACAGGATAGCAAATTCTGCATCGAAGTGACAATTCTGCTGCCATTCTGGTGAAAAGACTAAAACAGTTTAGAGACATAAGAACATAAGAAAGTGTTCAATCGAGAGGAGCCCATTCGTCCCATCGTGCTCGTTTGGTGTCCATTAATAACTAAGTGATCAAGGATCCTATCCAGTCTGTTTTTGAATGTTCCCAAATTGTCTCTTCAGCCACATCGCTGGGGAGTTTGTTCAGATTGTGACGCCTCTCTGTGTGAAGAAGTGTCTCCTGTTTTCTGTCTTGAATGCCTTGAAGCCCAATTTCCATTTGTGTCCCCGGGTGCGTGTGGAAATGGAAATTGGGCTTCAAGGCATTCAAGACAGAAAACAGGAGACACTTTTTCACACTGAGTTGGACGATGATCTGGTCTAATATCTCTCAGTAACTCATTCTAGTGTGCGATTCATCCATGTGCTCAGTGTGTCCAGTGTGAGAGTACAGACAAGTCATTGAATGCAAATTTCCTCACGCAAGCAAAGAAAACAACAACGCAAGGATCTACGTTTTTAGCCCTCTGAACTTCCAAATTCTACTCAAAGTAACGGCACACAAATAATGGCACAGGATGGCACCGGTTCAGGCAGTTCATGGAAAGAACTGTCCGTCTCACATTGGCGATTCTCTACGTTTTCCATGAATGCCTTCAATGAAGGAGTAGAAATAGTTTACGAAGGAAAGGAAAGTCCAGGTAAAGAGCAAATGCAAACAAACCCAAGAAAAACGCTGGGATGTAAAGTCAACAGGGCACAGTTAACTGAAGAGCCCCTTTGAAAACCAGACACACTGAGAGAGAGAGGATTGGGCCGAACGAACGGACGGAAAGAGTGTGTGTTTCCCCTTAGTCCAGCAGGGAAGAGGGCGAGTGCGTGTGCCTGCATCTCACAATGTCAAGCCAGAGCCCCTCTGCTGCGGTCTCTGTGTTTTGTCCTTCAGTCAAACCGCACTCGTCTGAAAAGTGTAGCCTGCAGAAAGAAAAAGAGCAGTCAGTGGAAACAGTGAACCCAGCCAGCCTCCATCTTGCCCCGGCCTCGAAGAAGAGAGGCTGCATGGTTCTTAAGAACAGTGTTTGCCTGTGTGAGGCTTTGCGTGTGTTTTAAGGGCATTGTACACGTTTTGCACAGTCAATTTACATTCTGTCTTTCTGTGAGCCCCCCACCCCCATCCTTTTATCCCATTTGTACTTACACTGTATTTATCTAAACTGTACCATGTTGTTACCGTAACTTTCACCTTGATTTCACTGCACTGTTTGTCTGCGTCTTCCCCCCTGA
Source organism: Amia ocellicauda (assembly GCF_036373705.1). Classification (NCBI taxonomy): domain Eukaryota; kingdom Metazoa; phylum Chordata; class Actinopteri; order Amiiformes; family Amiidae; genus Amia; species Amia ocellicauda. The sequence continues at coordinate 24,650,014 of NC_089869.1, forward strand.
GGGTTTTCTTGTATGTCTGGAGGCGTGAAGGTTACAGGTCAGGTGGAAGGTCATATTTAGCAACTAAAACTGCCAGAGACTAGTATGTCAACTGAGTCACAGTGAACTCGAACACGTTTAAGCTGCGGAGGGAGGGGCGATCGCCATTCCACTGGTTGGCTCCTCTCAGCGCTCCCCTCCACTACAGAACTCCAATCACTTCTGGGACGTGGGACTGCAACTCGGGAATCTGCATTATAAAGAGGCCTGCAAACACTAAGTGCCATGTAACTAATTGCACAAGAAGCTGCGGTAAATATTGAGCAACGTGTCCACGCTCCTCTTTATCAAAAACAAAACATTTTCTCTCTCCTTTATTCCCCCTTCTAACGAACGTGTGAATCTGACCGCACCACGAAGGGAGGCACAAACAGCGCGGCCCCGGTGGCCATCCCCACGTAGCGCGAGAGCGTTTGTTTTTCTTGTCTAGTTTCCATGGTGTTAGAATTTAGGGTCCACAGCGCGGCGGTGATTGATTTATCCGGGGGGTAATAAAAGCGAGGGTCAGAACCTCGCCTCTCCTTCGCGCCCCAGACACAGAGACCAGCCCAGATGGCAGTTGGCTGTAAATCACTGGGGGCAGGTCTGTGGGAACCTCGGCGCTCTCAAGTGGCGTGGCGTTCCCAGGGCCCTGTCTCACAGCAGCAGGTTGACGGGTCTGTTGACTTGCGCGTGTGAGCAATGCCTCCAGCGTGACACCCTAACGCAAAAGGAATCAATGTGTGTAAAATAGCAAAGGGCTCTCTTTCTGTTACTGTGAGGATGAACTTTGACTTTCACAGTGCACACAGAGTCGGGGCTCTGCGTCTCCCCCGTGTCTCTGTCCCGCTGCGTCCCCTGGAGTCGTGCGTCGGGCTCGGGATGCCAGCTGCGCTCGTATCCAAACACAACCTTCTCACATGAACAAAGACACGCTCTGTGCCGTCGTGTCATACCATGCCAGTGTGTCAGGATATTGCTGTGAACACATGGATTATTCCACTGCCAAAACCCCTTTAAATGAAGAAATGTATGTGGTATGTTGTTTTTTTTCATATTAGCATAATTATTATTTGAAAGGAGTAATGGCTTCAAACATTCCATGAATCAGAGCATTTGAAACCCAGCGGTTCGGGGGAACAATGGGGCATTGTGTGAGCCGAGAGCTTTTACTGCACACAAACCCTCCACACTCACAGTTTCCTTATTTATCTTATTATTTCATGAAATCATATTAAATTCGCTATTTTAAGAGGTAAAAGAAAACGAGTCTCAGGTTTGTTCTGACCTCCGGGCCACCCTGCGCACAGTGCAGCCTTTGTGCCCGTGCATTTAAGAGCACTTCCACGCAGCCATTCTTTGGGATTCAATTTAGCAGGATGATGTCATAAACCCGGAGTAACCCCAGCCCCCAGCCAGCCCATTGAGCTGCATGAATGGAGAGCTGCGAACTCCCGGGACCGGCACGTTTGCTTTCTTTCTGCTGTAATGATTTCTATATTGTGAACACTAGTCATGCTGGGCATGTGGAGACGCCGGCCCTCGGGCTGCTGAGATGTGAACGACAGGGCTGCGGCTAATTGCCCAGAGAGCGCTGCAAGACTGGAGGATCGACCACTTCATTAAACCCCTGTTTGTGTCTCCTGCTCCTTTCCTCCCCTCTCCTCTCTTCTCTTCCACTTCTATCCCTCTCCGTCTCCGGCTCCACAGCGACACTGTCCGCATGTAATTTAATTTGCTCTCATAGAGGAAGGTTAAGGTCACACTTTTAGGTCACACACATCTCTTCTCCTACAAGTCCTACTTAATCGTTAAATGCAAAAAACACAAGTAAAGACGAAGTCTCACTCGGACAGAATTGGCTCTGGATCAGCGGCTCTGGGCGGCACGGCGCTGCGGTTGTGTCTCTGGCCCGGTGCACTGGCTCTAATGAGGCAGTTAGCAGAGCACGGGACTCGTGTTGTATCGAGTGGATGTCTTGGAGGGATCAAATCGATTGGATAGTCAATAAGCACAAATGAAGTCGGAGTAAGAAAGCCGATGAAGTTGGCTTGCTTTCTGCTTATATGGGGGTGCTGGGGGCATGTGCTCTGGTGCTGATGTCACTTACATTTATTTTTACATGATGAATTAGTGAATGCAGTGCGGCGCGATTGCAGGAGTGTGACGAGAGCCCAGAGGATGCAGAGGCCAGGCCGTCCCTCCGGAGTCGCGGAAAAGGAATTCGATTAGAAAAAAGTTAGAACAAAACGAAGCAAAACAAGCAAAGGACTGGTCCCACTGAATTACTCACAGCTCAGCACGAAGCTCAACCAGCCCTCGGCGGGACCGGGCTGAAACCTCTGACCACAACAGCACCAGTGCAGTCTCGACTGTACTGGTCTTACCAACAATGGCTGTTGAACCTGTCCCATGCCTCAACCTCTCTCTTCTGAGTTCAAAATGCTGCTTCCTTATGTCCATCCTTCACCTACACTTGCTCAGCGCCTGTCTACTTCTAGGCTTCTTGACCAAGACCCAGATTAGGTCAAAACCTGCCCCCCGCCACCATCTCTGCCATTTGAACTGCTTCTTCCAGCGCTTGAGAGGGGCTGTGTTTTAATCTCTGGATTGTGTGCCTAATGAAAGCCAGCCATTGAGTACAGTCTTGTCATTTGCAGATGAATGGGGTGTCTCAGGGTTGTGATGAAGTCCAGGCCACATAGACGGAGGAGCTGAGCAGTCTCTGTAATTATACAGGATACGCTCTCTCTCCTGAACACGGCTGTGCTACTCTTTACCCGTAGTGGCAGGGAACACCAAGGCAAAGAACTGCAAATAACTGTGTTTCCTTTCCCTTCACAGCGGAAGTGTGTTGTTGTTGTTTTTATATTTGATGGCTCCTTGCTTTACAAAGTTTCCACTTCAATTGGAGGTTTAGGTTTTCAAAAATAAAACCAAACAAACAACAACAATAACAGCACAAGCCTGTCCTGCCCCAGAGCACAAACAGCTGATGTTGATTGATCTTGTAACCGTTGACCGAATCACATTGAGCTACACGTCTCTTGACTGGATTGACTTCTCAGCTGAGTGATGAGAGGAGCAGCCAATCGATGACGCATCCGCAGATATCTGAGATAAGGATTCGGTGTTCAGATAAGGGGACTGCAGCCGCTGTTTGGGTTGAGGTTAAAGCCAGCCTGTTGCTTTGATCCTCTTGACTCCACTTGAAAGCCATGCCAAGTAGAAATGTAGAAATGTAGAGGGAAGAGTCTGTGACAGGACGCTGTCTGTCACTGCACGGCTGCCGCTGCTTAGCTGCTCATTGCTGCAGCCCATCATCGCCTGACTCGTCAACAGCCTGCGGGCTCACGGCTGCAGGCAATGAGCACCGAGGCGATTGTGATGTCAGCACCAGCCGTGCTTCAGCTACTTACCTCTCTCTCTCCTCCCTCCTACAGTGGCTGTTCATCATAAAGGAGGACTGACCCTCAACCTCCCCTGCCCTAAACCTGCACGGAGAAACATTTGTTTTGTTAACTCTTTTCGTTTGTGTTGATTATTTCCCCTTTTTGCACTTGTGGAAAGTTTCAAACAAAACCCACTTTTGTTCAAGTGCGGAACTTTCAAAAAAGCCTGGACAACACCAGAAAACCCCGAGATCCCCTGTGGTTTTTATACATGGCGTCTACAGAGTCTTTCTCTGAAATGTAGAGGGAACAGTCTTTCTCTGAAACGTGTAACATGCATAGAAAACATGACTGGCAAACACGTATCATTTCCCATTAAGAGGTATCATTGATTCACCGTCTTGTTCTGTTCGTGATAGGAATTGTTTTTATTTGTTCTCCTCCCTCCTCATGATTTATGCATTAATTTATTCATTAGTTGTTGTTTAGTTGATGTCTGGAAAGTGCCTAATGTACACAGTGTACATACTGTAAAACGCAGTAAGTTACACAGGAAATCAACATTCAGTACAAGACACTGCAACACTAGCCAAGAGGTTGTGGGGCTACAATACACTTGAACAACGATCAATTAAACATACTGGTGAGGTTTGTGTCATGCGTCGTCTTTTCTTCTTAATCGATGTCTTCTTCGAAAGCAACAAAAGGTTATTTTTATTTTCCTTTTTCTAAGAGGGGCCAGTTATGTTTTATTGCTTCAGTCTGAAACATTTTTTGTTACAACACTTGGATCAAGACCCCGGCTCTCTTGGCCACATGTGGAGGAACAGCCGCTATAGGTGCACAGAAAACCCGGCAAGATTGATTGAGTTCTAAAAGTCAACGTGTGTCTCGAGTTACATTTCAGCTACACAGGTTTATGGTTAATACCCTTCAGGTGTTGCGGGGTAAAAATATATATATGGAAAGGGGACAGATATATTTCTCAACTAAAGCCACCCTGAAAAAATATACTTACACAACCATCGAATACGAGTAGCAGTCGGGTTTTTCAAAAGTCACAGAGCAGTGTGAGTCCAAAGACAACAGAGAGCTGGAGCTTCAGAAATCTGAGGGGGGTGAATAAAGAAAGGAGAGAAGAAAAATAATAAAAAGAAAAGAATTTAGTGAAAAGGTCACGCTGCAGATTAACTGCAGTTGTAAAACTGTTATTATGACTGTTATGATTGTTATTTCTGTCCTGTGTGGCAGGTCGAGCTGTGCTGAACAATGTGCGCTCTGTTCGGGCAAGGTGTGTCCCCCTGTGGTGCGGGGGCAGGACGGGACGTGTCTCCACAGTAGCTTGGGCTGCAGAGCTGGGGGGCAACAGGGAGGGGAGACTATAGGGAGCCCAGACACCCTGCCACTTACTGCGACTCCAAACTCACTGCAATCTCCAAAACGTACAGCCCCACTGCGAATTCACGTTCCTCTTCTGGTTTGGGACTCTTTCTCAGGCTTATGTTCGAAAGGCATGTCTCTGCGGTGGACGGCCAGGGTGTCCTCCTCTCTTTGTATTGCTCCAGCTCTGGGCAGTGGCTCAGCAGGCATGGTCTCCTGCTGTGTCCCTGCACTCAGAGACACACAGCACACAGAACTGATAGACACACACTGAGGCCCCTCCAGAGAGAATATTGTACCTGGGGTTGTGTTGTGTTTTTATTTGGGTGACTGAAGCCTAAAGGCTGAGTCGGTGGCATTCAGTTGCTGGGTAGTGAAGGCAGGGACGGGGACAGGGATGGAAGGACAGAGTCAGACCCCTCACTCGGCACTGTGGTCCCAGCTGCAGCCTTGCTTCCATCAGACCAGCACAGATAACATTGGGGCTTCGGGAGTGATGTGGGGTTGGTCTCTGCACACTGAAATTAAATTAATAACCCCTGCCTCCCATCTGCCCCACTGAGGTTTCAGCTGTGAAGGAGATGACAGTGAATTTTATTATGAGAAGTACAGCCTTAGGTGCCCTCTCTCTCTCTCTCTCTCTCTCTCTCTCGCTCTTCTCCACCTGCCCCCCACCCCACCCTAGTAATCAAGATAAAACAAAATCTTATTCTTGTTTGAAAGACAGAAGGCAGCCGAGTGTAAAAGGTTCTGGGAAATATAATTAAGTGTCATGTGATTTAAAACTGAAAGCAGCCCAGCTACGAACAGACACGTCCCGCTCCTTTTGATTGCTTTTCTCATTGTGAGCCCCCCGGCCCCCTCCGCAGCCCCACCTGTGCGCTCCGCAGCACCTTGAGCTCCTCTCTGCCGGGGCTGAAGTGCTCTCTGCGCCAGCGTGCTGTGATGGCAGCGTTGCTCCTTTATTCCTGTCCCCCGCCATGCTGTGGTCTGAGCAGCGAGGGGCCCTGCAGCACTGATTGAATGAGTGCTGAGAGATGCGCGCAAGCTGCATTTGTTTACTTTGTAACACTTTGTGTTTTTTTACGCCTGTATAACTCTGAGCCTGTTTTTGTGTTTGTTTCTTTATTCATTGATGGATTTTACTTCTAGTTACCACATGCGATCGGACTCTGTTATCTTTGCACGGTAAACCACACACAGACACCGTGTCTCTCTCCCACACAGGCATATTCACACACACACAGGCACACAAAAGCTCTGCTGTCTGGGTCCTAGGGAGCTGTTAGTGGTGTAAACGTTGTAAGTGTTTTCATTCAGAGCCCAGGCGCTGCAGGCATTGAGGCTCTATTATCGACGCTGAGCGAATTCCCAGGTGTATCACTTTCCCTGTGCTGTGCGCGGTGCTGTACTCAGGCTGGGCGGCTACACTGGGGGGCTGCACTGGGCGGCTGCACTGGGGGGCCGGGGAGAGCAGACTGCCCCGGGGCCATGCGGGGAACCAGAGAAAGGTGGAGCAGCTCCCACCTGCAACTCTACCCTGACAGTTCACATGCTGCTGCACCTAATTATCTGATCTGATTTCCTGTTCATATCAAAAATAGTAATAATAATAATAATAATGATACATTGTTCTAACTGTTGCTGCTATTTGATACTTATTAGTGGTTTTATGCACACATTTCATTATGTTTTATTTGATTGTTTGTTTGATTGTTACAACCCTTGTAAAAGTTGACTCTAGTAGAGTGTGGCAAAATCACAGCTAAGTGTGGGAAAGCAAAGTAAAAATCGTGGTAAAACATGGAGAGGTACAGTATAGTATAGTATAGAATAGTAAACCATGAGAAAAAGGCGATACCCGGCTCTCAGCAGACAGGGCGGATTGCGAAGGTCTGGCACCGGTACCGACGTGTCTCTGTGTGCCAGAGCAAATATAACTGTGGGAGGATAGCACTGTTTGGACCAGTGTGATTCTCTTACAGATATCATATTGTTAACAATCAGTTTGCAGTGCACAGTTTCTACAAATTAGGAAGTGGAGTTTGGAATGAACGCTGGAGTCTCCCTCAGTGAGCGGGGCGAGCCCCTGCAAAGCATTCCTCACGGGACAATCTTCAGGAGGGACAGACGCTAGTCTCTGTGTAATTTCCAGGCGTGAAATACTGTGTTAAGCATTGTTGAGCACAAGGAAATCCTTAACCTTTCGCTTCAGCAAATGCAGGACTCGAGCTCCTCGTGTGTTGTAATTCACGTACGAATTGTATAAGTGGTTCTTGTTGAAGAATGGATATATGTGTGTGAATGTTTACTCACGGGAGTGTTTCCACTGTGGATGTGCTTTAACCGCTTCTGGTAAATACAAAATTCCAGAGGAGAAATAAATAATAAATATTGCATTGCAGCACAGCCAAGAACAGAATAAAAAAAACAGAAAGCAACACTGGAAGCACACATCGTTGTAATTAGAAGATCTTCGGGGGATTTATGGGCGAACAAAATTAATCTGCATTTTCATAGTCAATAAAACAGCCAAAGCTCAGGAACGAGACATAAAGTGTGGAAAGATGTTTCGGTCCATTACTTCCTCACTGTGAGGCAATTAACTGATATCTTCTCTTTTCATAAGAGACTGATTATGATTATTGAGAGAGAGAGAGAGATTGTTCTTCCCACAACCCCAATCCTTTGTTTGTCTCTTGTAAATAACTGCTTTATCACCAGATTTCCATAAACGTTTGCATGTTCGTAGTGTAGCACAAAACCGCTTGTGTGGCTGTAACTTCATGAGCCCAGGGGTGTGTGTCCATCTCTGTTGTGTGTCTGCAGCCTCGGCCCGACTGCCTTCACTGGAGACTCCTGCTCCGGGTTCAGAACGGGGTCTATTAGTCTCAGGAAGCCCTAACCAACCAACAAAGACATTCCCAGTAACACCCATCCACCCCTTTCCCTCAAAACTAAGATTAACGGCTGACATGTGACTGGTTCATCCCCTCTGTCTTTCACTCGTTTCTAATTGTTACGCATGTTCAGCTCCAGAGTACAGTGCAGCCATGTGCAGGTGGGCCGTGAGGAGGGGGTCTGGGCGATTCTGAGCATCACTGCATCCTGTCATCAGAGAGTCATAACCAGAGGAACCCCGGTGACCCGCCAGCCGCATGACTGGACACAGGTGGCTGAGGGAGAGAGAGTGGAGTGCAGTAAATGCCTGGGACTGGAGTCTAGTGTCCACTGGTTCGGTGTAGTAAATGTGACCCAGGAATGATACTGATTCGAACCTCGTTGAGGCTCCCAACCCTGGGCTCGCACTACAAGGAAATGTGCTCACAGATCCTGGGTGAATTTTGATTATTATACAATGTCTTTAAATGCTGTAAATTGAAAGTATAAATAGTACTACCGTGTGCTTGTCTATCTGTTCTGTGAAGCAGTTTTGTGTCTGAGAAAATTGTGCCCGTGTTTAATTGGGGTCCCGCCCAGCACGAGGCCACAGAAAACAGCGAGGCTCGGGAAAGCGAGGACCGCGGAGGCACGTGTCATACTGCCCACGTGTGAGCACCTGCACAGCCGGGCATCCTAGGCTGTGGGCTAAATAAGATCATCTTCTCATATATTATAGTTATTGCCTATAACATGAGGAGGTAAGTTCAAAATGATGATGTTTTTATTATATTTGATGTAATTATTTTGTTTTAGGATAAAGAAAGGCCAGTGATGCTTGACACACCTGTAGCCAGGTGAGTCAGGTGCACCTGTTCAGCCCAGCCCAGCACCGTGTCACACCTGAGCGGCTGCATGAGAAAGCACAGGCTGGAGGAGTGATTGAGACGGGAGATTAAAGTCCCTGCGGTCAGGTACGGGGCTGGCCTGGTCAGCCACACCTGCAGTCCAACAAGAGCCGCTCTGTCTCTCTGCCTTGTGATCTTATGTTTAATCACAGCCTTGTCAGCAGAGGGGAGCCGCACAGCCACGCACTCCCTCCATTCCCGCTGTGGTGGTTCAGGGCATTCCCGATCGTGTGAATTCCTGATGCACAGTCGCAGAGCCAGCTGGACCAAAGTCCTGCAGTGCAATGGACCTGACAGGACAGCAGTTGACCCCCCATCTCCCTGTTCTACCTGGCTTTACCAGAGACCTGTTCTTCAGAGGTAGGCCAGATCTGCTGTAACTCATTCCCACCAGGCTGCTCCTGCACACAGACGCTGCTGGTCCGGTCCACTCACTGCTGAGTGACTGAAACACACAGTCCTCCTCTCAGCACGGCTGCAGAGACCTGAGATGGGCTGGCTCCACTTGATCCGACAAGCTCCTTCCTTATTCTTTCTCTAAAGCAAATCCCTCAACGTCTCAGCTTGTCAGAAACTGGGGACGGCAAAAGGTGAACCTTCACTTCAGTCGTGCAAGACAACAGTCGTCGTCTTACTTCAGTGAATCGCACAGTCAATTTCTTCTCTGTACAACATTCTTCGCTCTGCAAAAGACACACAAAAAAGCTGAAAGATGTAATATTCTTTCGCAGCCCAAGCGTGTATCGTCTTGCAGATGACTTCATGTCACCTCTCCCGATCTTCGTCAAGTCAGGACAGTTGCCATGAAACAAAACATTATTGCCCTTCGGCATTTACATTTATTTCTATTTCTGACATTAATTGCATGCCATGATTGCTACTAAAGAAAGCTCACCGCGAGAACTGAACATCATAAATAATGCTGGATGGATTCCCCACTCGTCCTTTCTTAGCATACAGAGGAACTGAATTGCACCCTCAGAGGGTGCAGTCTGTAATTTAACGTTAATCCTAATATCAGTGTGTTATATTTTTATAACGAGCTGGAACATTGCATCACCCACAACAGAAACAAAACCCCGGGGCTCTGTGGGGCACAAAAGTAACACGGTTAGATAAAGAAATAAAATCACAACTTGATAAGAACAGAGATAATCTTTGTGTCCATGCAAATGCATTTGGGAAATTCTGTAAATATAGTTATCTGTATCGAATACATCCTACCTAACCTTGTAGGTCACCTCGGAAATAAGGTGCCTGCCAGGTGAATACATAATAAATACATACATACATACATACATACATACATACATACACACACACACACACACACACATACACACACAGCAGCAGCCCAGTCTCTGAAAGACCTGTGCCAACAAGCCCCTTCTCCCACCCCCTCGCTCTCTCTGTTTGTTCTCAATGTCTTGTTTTGCTCACAGCAGTTCCAGTAAATGCCAGGGCTTTATGATGATGATTGTTCCTCTTCTCGCTCTCTTTCCCCGTGGTGGTTGGCGATGCCGATGAACTGACGTGGCCCGGGGGGCCCGCGGGCCGCGCTCCAGTTCTCGCCGCACACCGGTGACTAATATTTATCGGCCTTAGTCAATAAAACAATCTCCAACTTCCCTGCCAGCACCCAGGGGTGACGATAACATCTCCCTCAAGATAATAAACGTCACAGATTTCTGCCTGTTTTCCCTGCCGTGGAACATATGGTGGATTGTGGGCTCTGAAAAAGGGGCTTGTCTTTCATCGCCATCAAGAATGAAAACACCTAGCTGTTCATCGCTGCAGGGACCGCTATGTCGCATCGACTGCCTGGGAGCCGATTCACACGAGGAATCCTGCTTCTGCTGGCGTCGTCCTGCCGAGCCCTGGACTGAATTTGCTTCTCTTAATCCTCTCCAAGTTGCTTTCATGCTCTAAAGTGGATGCAGATTTCATGTCACTTGTAATCAGTGTTGGACAATTCAGAAATATCCAACCGTGGTTGAGCGGACTCCAGCTTAAACCAGGCTCTGCTTTTCTGGCTCGTGTGGAAGCGATGCAGGCCAGCGCGAAAAATGACACAGTAGTACTGTTCCCACTGAAGCGTTTGATCTGCTGATCGTGCCGGACCGGAATCTGATCTGAGATGAGAGACACTTTCCTTAAATAACCGTTCTGTCAAAATAAATACTTCATTAGCAGCAACCGGCCTACTGTACAGTCCATGATGGTGTTTACATTTTTAGAACAAGCGCAGCTTTCAGATGATGGACACAAAGCTGCAGTGGCTGTTGGGAGATCAAGGTTCGAGACACAGCCGGTCTGCTTCTGCTGCTGCGCGATGATGGCAGTTAAAAAGGTCGACTTCGAGGCGTAATAAGCAGCGCTAAGAACGAAAGCTTAAATGCCTTAGTGCAGAACTATTGAAAGCAGCCACTCTTTGTTTTATTCATCTGGCTGATGTTTTCTTAATTTAGCTCCCTTAATCCTAGTAGATAAGTCCTTCTATATCTTCACGAATATCAGGTTACGAGAGTTTGACTGCAGTCACTTGACCTCTATCTCACCCCCCAGTTCGTTCCTGTTGCTTTCACCTGGCGCATAAAGAAGCCAGTCAAATTGGGCCGTGTAAGGAATTTCATTGTCTCTGCAGTTGTGTGTGTGTGTGTACACCTTGTGTAAATTACAGCCCCACAGCAAGGTGCTGCAGTTGACTTTACACTTAAGAAAAAATAAAAAGCACATCAGCGAGGAATCTTTTCTTGTGAAACTTGAAAAACATTTACGTTAGCTGCCCAAACAAACTCCATCGTGTGGGTCTTGATTTCTTTCACGTTCAGCGAGCTGTTAAAGCAGCAACTCGCACACAGCCCTGCAAGCCGAGGCAGGCGAGGGCCGGCTGGGCGCACGGTGACCGAGGAGGCGTTGTGTGGCACTGAGAACAACTCACACAGTAACACACAGCGAGTCGCCCTCCACACGGCAGCCAGCGCTAATTAAAAAAGAGCTCACTGCTGTCTCTGGGTGGTAGGCAGGTGGTAACGTTTAAAGCTGATATTAAAATTGAGTCTGATCTCACAGGCTGAGGTCATAGATTGTATTTATTTCTTGAAATGCGAAGCCATCGAGAGTGTTGCCCATCTGGTACGCTGGCAGCCTCCCTCTCCTAGGGCATGGCACGGCTGTCCTAGTTGTGCACAGAGATCTGTGACCCTGCGGTGAGTACAGACACACGCTCACACTCAGGCACTGAGTGGCGTCCGCGGCCTCTTAAGAAAGCGCTGTTAGGGAACTGAATTCAGTCACAGCACTTTGTTTATTAAAGATATAGTGAACTTTTAGACCCCCACCCCCCGGATCTCTATATTAAATGGAAAGAGAACCATGACGAATGCACGAATGTCCCCAGTCTGTTTAAACTCACAGAGCTGTCTACCTAGTTCACCCTTATCGGCCTGCAAGCTCTCTGTCTGGAAAGACGTGGGCGTCCGGGCGATCGTCCTAATCTCTGAAACCGAGCCTCCTCGTACAGCAGCTGCATGGAGACCAGGGTCCAGTGTTTTGGTTTAATGTTTATGTGCTTTTATTCAGTTATTTTGTATATTTGCGCAAAAACACTGATGTCTCAGCAGAGCCAAACTGTCACCAACCCCCGTTCGTCTCTCTCCTGTCTCTCTTGGCTTTTCTCTCGCTTCTGCAATGAAAAACAATCCGTCCAGAGGTACGGCAGGCTTGTCGGGGTCATGGCGTCGCCCCCTCCCATCCCCGGGGGCCCCACCGCACACAGCCTCTCTGATGTGTTGATTGTAAACCCCCTGAATGGGACACAATTGTGTTTTTCCACCAGCGAGGAGAAACGCTGCAGCCAGTAAGCGACGCAGACCTCCATCACAGCCCTAACACTCATATGGACATGTGCCAGATGTGCCTGAGTGACAGTTCACGCTATTTGATTGATTTGATTGACTGATTGATTGACTATCTTAACAGCTTGGCAGCTGGGCTCTCTGGAGGAAAGTGGTAACTTTACCTCTCCCTCTCAGAACAAAATCCTATTATATTATATTATTTTTTTATATACTTTGCATTTTTTTAAACTCTAACATTTCACTTGTGTTTAAGCAATAAGAACACAAAGAGAGGGTTTTTCTGCAGTATTGACTTTAATTCTCTCTGTCTCCTTCATGCACACACTGCTACACAGACTCTCTCTCTCTCACACACACACACACACACACACACACACACACACACACACACACACACACACACAGGCCTCACAACCCTGGAGAATTCCTCCCTCCACGCTGGCCCCCCACACACACGCCTAGAGGGGACAAAGGTCAATAGCCGGAGCAATTATCCCTGTAAATATTGGGCTTCCTTCAGACTGTGGCCAAGCTCCCATTCATCAGTGGGCCGACTGAAGCAGCTCAGGTGTGAAACTGGGGCAGCATTGTTCCCCTCGGCGAACGGACTCCGCGCTGCTTGAATCGGATCGAGTTACACGTTCTGCCGGTTCCTTCAGCTTAATGAAGTGGCGCTACGGTTTACAATGGAGGAGATGTCAGGGCTGGGGATCAGGGCTGAGTGAGAGGTACTGGACGGGAGGCCAGAAGACCAGGAGAGTGACCCTGCGCATAGCCAGTTCAGCCAGCATTATTTCATATCATGAGCTTTTCAACATTAAAATAGCCGTTCAATTAACATAAATAAAAGCTGCAGATCAATTTCACATTTCGAGATTTTCACACCTGTCCTGGAATATACGAGGGCACTTCGAAAGGCAATCAAGTTCTCTGTGCCACAGAGAGAGAGGAGAGAAATGGCAAATATCAGACACACAGCTCGGAAAACGAATTTCACACATCAGCGGATTTAGCCTGTCAGCTTCGACGGCTCTGTATCAGAGGCAGTCGGCTGGGACTGAACTGGGATTGTCTGGACACACCATTAGTGCAGCTAACAGAGCCGCAGCACGGGCAGGCTGACACCCTGAGCTGCAGGGGCCACGAGTTAATGACACACTGGCACCGCGCAGTAACCTGCTCAAGAATCAGCGTGGCACAGGGGCGCAGCAGCAGGAGGCATTGCTGGAAGAGACGCCATGGCCTTGCATTGCAGTGATCAAGTAAACACTGGGGGATATGGAGGGAAGCTTTTGTCCTACGAATGCGCGCAGCAGGCATCTCAACAGGCATGGGTTGAGTTTAGGACAAGTGCTGCTCCCCCCCCCACCTCCCTCCACACACAGCCCTTACTCGACACTGCCACTCTGGGTTGGCTCATATACAACGCTTCAATAAGGATAGTTAATCCAAAATATAGATGTACCCGTGCCATTTTTAGAGCAATACAAATATATTGATACAGAATAAAACTGCTGGAATAACTGAGTGTAAGAGGCAGAGCTGAACGCTGCTGAAGTCCGGGTGCTGTCGAAGAGACGTGCGAGGGAGTTTTCTTCCCCTCTATGCCTCTCGTCTGTCCGTGTGTTTTACAGGCCACCAGGGTGCAGGGTCCGAGGCCCGCTGTGTCAGGGGGAAAGGGGGAAGGGTTGGCCTCTGCAAAAGCAGTTGAGGGGGCTCTTCAGGGTTTTTTTGTGGCGGACTTGGTAGCACACAATTCAGCTTCCTGATGTTCTGACCCAACACAGTTTATTACGGGTTCAGCCAGACGGGCCTCCCCTTCCCCAGGGTCCCACCATAATAAGCAGCGCAGCTCTGCATCACATGCGGCTCTTTTTCATTATTATTTTTTAAACTTTTAACAAAACCTCTAAATCTATAACTTCTGTGGTACTGAAATTAAACAGTTATTTAATTGAAACCATATCCTCCTGAATTCTCGGGCTGCTGGCGGCGCTGCCAGAGACATGACCTGGGGACGCCCTGGTTCTCCGCGGCCTGGGTACTGGCACGGCACGGCACAGCACGGCTGTCTGAGACACAGTTAATAAGTTAATACTTAGATAATACTAGAATAATAATCGCTTCTTGATGTTGTTTAAATAATATGCAGAAACGACATATATCCTGTTGTCATAGGCTGTGGACTGTGCATCTCTGTGTTTAATGCTTGTGGAATTGTGTATCTGCTTGACAGGACATGTGTTATTTATTTAAACTTCTGGAAATTGGAGTAGGTTCAGTGGCTGTTGGAAACCCCCTTAAATTTCAATGACAATCACTTTGCTCTTAAATAATAAAAAGAAAATATGTATTTGTGGTGGGAGTTACCAACTGCAGGACGTCCCAGTATGTTGCACAACACACATGGCAAACTGCATCATGAGCTGGACCGGCCCGGAGTTGATCTCCCCAGTGGCACAGATGCGTCGCTGCAGCAGTGCTGGGCAGCCCTGGTCCTGCTGGGAATATGTCTCTCTTTCATATGTCTCCACCTGCTCCAGCCTGCAGGATGATGCTGAACCCGGTCAGGTGATCCAATCAGCAAATCCCTTTAAACAGCTGCGAGCTCGTCTAGAGCGAGGTGAGCTGACGCACAGACCCGTTCTCCACGCTCCACCCGGCCCATCTGGGACAGTTTCATAATCCATCCGGCTCCTGAACCCTTATTTAGAGATGTCCACTGCTTCTGACTGCACTGATGCGTGAGATGTGCTGTGGATATTCCTGAAAATTGTCTTTCTTCTTCTTCTTCATTATTAGTATGGTGTACTGAATCATCCTCAGCCTGGAAAGTGTGTTTTGGCCCAGTTGCTAATTGCTGTTACAGTAATCGCTGTGTTGTGCAGTTGATGTTTTCAGGTCCAAGAGAAACTGCAGTTAATTATCGGGCCCCGGTGGAGTCGCAGCCAGGCGGTGGGAGCCGTGTTGCTTTTGGAGGGAAGCGCAGTGAGGCTCGGGCTGAGAAACGTCCATGTCGGAGCCCAGACACACCCGTGGCCGGGCCGCTCACTGATCCCACACGCAGGCCTCCCTCCTCGGGATCTTGTCATCAGAAAACACAATGAGAACAAACAGTGTCACTCTCTCACTGCCTTTGCACAGGGCTGCAGAGACATTAGTTATCTTTTAAACAAAGTATCTTTATATAAATATACACATCTATAATTAATAAATGAATCATTTTATTCAGGCTGTTCGGATACCCCTCTCTGTGCAGGCGTGTGTGGTTGTACAGTGTTGTGTGTGGCTGTGCATCGCTGTGTGTGCTGTTGTACAGTACCGCACACGTTTAGCAGGCTGTAACTCTGCATTCCTCCTGTGGCCATCTCTTTCCCCGGCGACTCAGTGTCTGCGCTTAATTTGAGGAGACCCTCTGAGCCGGGGAGGGCCGGGTGATAGGATCAGCACAGCGGGAGACGGGGAGTGAAACGGGATCCAGGACAGGGAATTACCCCATTACTGTACAGACTTGGGGGGGGTGATGGAGGTAACTGCAGCACTGAGAGCTGGGCACAGGGGGTGTGGGGGGGTGGAGTGCCAGACCCAACCGTGGGCATCTTCCTGGTGAGGAGAGGTGAGAGGAGAGCTGACACAGCGAGGGGAGAGCTCTGATCGTTATTATCTGTGTCGTTTGTTTGTGTTTCTTCTAATGAATGATTCATTGATGGAAAGTTGACTCAAGAGTTTGACTCTTGATGTATTCGCTATTTTATAGAATCGCAACAGTGCACTAGCCCTGGCCAGATTATGACTTTCGAGATATAACGAAGCGATCATGTATCTAAAATGAATCCAGGCTTAGATCATGTCAGTGTAATCTGGTCAATCTGGAAATATAGTATCCCCTAATTTAAGTGCATTTTATTTCTTAAATTACATATTTTTTAGTTTTTTACTCCCCATGAAACAAGAAATAAACTGTCAAATTTAAAACAGCCAAGTATCCCTTCAAATAGACAGCCCAAATGCTATTTACAACGCATGCCGCTCAGTATTTAAATTAATTCAAGCCATCCAGACCCGTGAGAAGTGAGCTGCCGGGGTCCAGCAGAAAGCGAGCTGCTGTTGGGGGGGGCTGACATTTCCTCACACCACAGATACGGTCCGTAAGGAAACCGGGCCAGAGAAAAGTAGTCACTGTGAAGCACATTCTCGAATGGTCAGATTGGATATGAATCCATAAATTCATAGTACCGGCAGGTCTTTGAAAATACTCCTGAAGGGACTTTTATAAATGTCCTGGTAAGAACATCACGGTACACCTGCTTCTGATCAGCAGTGCTGGGAGCTGCTGGCAGGACAACGCAGAGCTTGTTCGGGGGGATTCGCCACAAGCTGGGAGAGGGGATGTGGCCAATGGGATGCGTCTGGGCTCCCGTCACCTCCCCACGCAGCAGAGTGAAGAAAAGGACAGAAAGGGGAGAGGAGTGTCTCATCGATCAGAGTACAGGACAAATCCACTCGGCCATCCGAAGAACAACAATGCCTCGTCAGCCGGGCGGCCAGCAATTGAATTTGTAATAATGCCCGTCATAAATCATGCTTAGGCAAATCTTAGCTTCTGCTAGACATGAATCATGCTGATAAATATAATCCCGAATTGGCTACTTCAACCACACTTAAGATGAGCAATGAGCCACCGCTAAGACGGGCTGGAGATTTGATTTTCGTTCCCGCCTCATGATTACGTCACCTGAGCCCACGAGGGCCGACCGCAGTCCTGCCCAGTACGAGTCCTCTGCTGGGCGAGGGTATGAGACAATGTCGGGAGCCGGCTATTGGGCGTGCTCTGGCCCAGGCGCTGAGTGGTTTATCACATCCATATCAGTCAGTCGTAGAAAACGCCGTGCTCTGGGGAAACCATGCAGCACATCTGTGTTTGCCTGATAAATGGCATTAGTGTCGATAACAAAGGAAATTAGATATGCAGAAAGGAGCAAGGTTACTATACCAAGAAGGTCAGGTTTAAAGTTGAGCAAAACATATTGTTTGAACTCGAGGAGCAACATCCCATTGTATGACAAACTGCAAGCTCCAATCTGTGCGGATTCATTCCAGAAAATCTGTCTTCCTAAATGAGCCTGTTTCAGCCCCACGCTCAGGGTGATATTGGGAACATGTGTGTGTTTATGGGTGTGTAGGCTCCTCTAGGGTGTCAGTCGAGTTGCGTTCTCACCAAGGAGTTGGTTACCTCCAAAGCCGCGGAGAGATTTACAGCAGAGGACGCTTGGTTACCGTCCAGCTTCATATCGGGAGCAGTTGTGAAATATGTTTGAGTAATAAAGAAAGTAAGAGCGCTTTCCCCGGGCCAGGACAAACAATCGCCCTCCTCCGAATGGGAAGTAGCCAATATCCACCTGAAAAAAATACAACAATCACAAAACTGAGGGGCTGCGCTAACTGGTATTTCGCACATCGCTCAAACCACATTGCAGGCGCTGATCTGTTGTGTGAGTGCGTTTAACTGTGTTTGTGGGCCTCGTCTTTGGTTTTTGTCTTTGTCCATGTATTCGAACCACTGTATCGTTTTTGGCTTCGTCAGAGAACCGTGTTAAATTCTTTCCATGGTGGAAGTTTTAAAAAGAGATTAATGGTGCTGGTTTTCCAAGAAAGAAATTTATTTTTCATTGCAAACATAAGTCACCACTGCATTAATTATCTGGCTTGAATCGAATTCACATCGGTGAGCACCGGAGTAGCTCGTTTGGCCGATGCTTCCACCTAATAAACTCCAAAACCTCATCATTGTTTCCTTACACTGTGTACGCAACCAAACAAAAAGATTTGGTGATTGATATGCAATGAACAACAGGGCGGCACACTGTGACAAGTGTGCAGAAGTATGTTTCAGAATTGCGACCATAATTCCAGTGAAATCTTGTGTGCATTTTTCCGTTACATAGTTGTACTTTACCAGTAACAAATGCGACGTCTCCTGGCTGCCATGCATGGAGATCCTGTTTCCCTATCTTTCTTCATCCGTCACACTCCTTCGTGGAGGGCAGGCTAGCTTTTGCTCTGTCAGGGTCGCAAGACCCCCGGTGTTGCCTACAAAGTATTAACTCAATAAATTACCACTCAGGAATACACAGGTAAGTCATCGGGTGTAGCTCTGATGGCCCCCTCTGACTGAAGGCCATAAAGGACGGCAGCGGGACACGGCAGCCCAGTCCAGGGTCTGGAGCCCAGATGGGTGACAGTCAGAGTACCAGTGTGGAGGGATGTCCCTGCTATGAAGCTGTTTGAAGAGGGAACAGGCCTATTTTGAGGATGCAAAACTATTTAGTCAACAAGGCTCATTATGAGAGATACAGCCACTAAGCATTCCACACTCATTTGTTTGCAATTAGGGGAGAATTCGTCACATTTCTGCGCTACCGCTGCTCTTGTGAGATTACTTGGCCTTGGTCATTATTGCAGCCATCATCCTGCGGGTATGAGAAAGTGAATCTCAGTAAGTGGAAACAGACACACAGATAAATGTGGGAATTAAAAAAAGAGAAGCATTCATCTCAGCTGCCAAGATCAAATGCCTTGTGTCAACTGGCTGCTCCCAGGGCTGAACACTCACTGCGTCCCGGCTGCGCCAGCTCACACACGTCCCGTGATGCTTTAGGAAGCAATTATCCGAGCGCAGCAAATGATTTTGTCTCAAAGACCAGAAACCCACCACAGCCAGCGTCCGTAATTCGTGTGTAATGAGCCTGAGCACAAACAAAACAACAAAAGGAACTTACCGTTCATTATTCAGACACATTTCATGCGTTGTCCATTGACGCACTGTCTTACCAGCTCAGCGAACGGCACTCCCAGACGGGGGTCCGCAGTGTCCAAGGAGCCGCCTGCAGTAGGAGAGCGGCGGCCTCTCTTCGGACAGGCTGCCGGGCCGAGCCACCATTGGTCCTCAGTTGGCCTGTGGCGGGGCCTCTTGATTTACAGGCTGCCGGGCCTCCGTGTCACAGTAGATTTGCCCTGCTGCTCCGGCCTGCTGACAGGCTCCTTCCCCGACACCCTCAGATTTATTGAGCCGGATTCTCTCCAGTGTTAGTGGCTGAATCGCATGAACTGCCCCATTGTCTGCCTGCTCGGTGTGTTTTGTTTTCTGTAGGCTGTTGTTGTTTCTGTTTTTCTTCCCCTTTTCTGCGGCTAGTGGTGCTTGACTTCCACCCCACCATCCATCTATCTACCCCCCTGCACTGCACGAGCACCAGGGGGGTCTGCATACCATCACCTCTAAACAGAAAGTGCTGCTGCTCTGAGGCTGTCCAAGAGAGACAAAGGAGAGAAGGGGGTGGGAAACAGTCATTTTGTGAACACAAAAAACTTGTCCCTTTAAAATTGCCCCTTTGAGGACAATCCCAGCCGCTGTGGTGTTGAGGGACTGGCTGTACCACGACTGAGAGCTGCAGTATGGCCCCGGGGCTGGCTTTCCACAGGCCGCTCAGCGTTAAACTCACACAACTGGGATTGTGCTGTTAGGGTGCACTGCTGTGGAAGAAGCAGACTGACGGTGACTTTCTATCCAGGTTAGTGCTCTCTGGTGGTTTTGGCACAGACGCTGGAAGGCCTGCGTGTTTAGCGGTGCAGTGTGTGGTCTGGGTGGGACGGCCCAAGGGTATCTACAGAGGCAGGGAGGCAAGGAGAGAAAGAACGAGATCGTGGCTATCGCAGGAAGTGGGGCGCTCCCAGTTTGCCAAGACAACGAGCCAATCCCAGTTCAAGATAAAATTGGAAGTCAGTTACCTCAAGCTTTTTCCCAAACTTATCATGGGATAGAGCCAGTGGGAGGTGCAGATGTCTGGGGAGGTCACTCTCTTCCATGTGTGGAGATGAAGATAGTCTCACTTTCCCCAGTGTGAGTGGAGACAGTCTCACTCTTTTCAGTGGTCTCAAGTCCTGACAAGCAGCCTTGTCTAAATAAGCCGGACTGTTTGCAGGTGGGTTTTTAAAGAGGCGAGTCATTAATGCAGGACCACACCCCCTCGCACCCCCAGCACCAGGGCTGTGCAGCACTGCCTTGCAGCCTCCTCTTGTTTCGTGCAGAATAATCTGATATCCAGGTCTGATAATGAATGTACAACTTCCACAGACGCAGCATGTCCTTCCTGTTCGCCTCCTGGGCAGGAACATATGGTCCAGTTGTTGACAATGTGATCCCAGTTGTGATATGCTCTATGCTATAGTCACACACTCCTTCTTGGCTATTGTTACCATCCTCATTCTCTTGATGCGAGTAAAACCCAAGGCCTAGAAACTAAGAGGATCCTTTTACACACATTATAACACACATGGGCAGCCAGCCAATCACAGAGCAGCATTTCAAAACATTCCTGTACCTCTTATCTAGCGTATAAATGTCATCCCGTTCAGAGAGTTATCAGGGTTTAAAACTTTCTTCAGTTACAAGCAACGTTTCAAGGCACTTAGCGCGAGTGGGGCCGGTTTCACAGGAAGTACGTTTGGACGGTGCAACTCAGTGGAGACTATCTCCGCATTTAGACCCGAGGATACAGTTTCATAGTGGGTTTGTAAATGGTCCTTATGTTGGGAGGGGTGCAATTGAAGGCATGGCAGCCGCAGAAAGTCTCCTGACCTGACAGGGGTATTAACAGAGTCTGTGCAGTCCAGAGAGTGAATCACAGTCCCTCCTGCTCTTCAACACAGACTACACGTGTCCATTAAAGCACAACTCCAAACCCGCGCTTGACTTCAGCCCACCCAAACATAAATATCCGACAACAAACCTTCCTGTGATTTGCCTCCTTCCTCTCCCCCAGGTTGTGCACCTGCAGCAGCTCCTTATCTCTGTCTCGGGGGGGTCTGATGGCCTCGTCCTCAAGGCCAGGTAATCGCTGCCTAAGTCAAGCGAGTTGAGGCCATAATAACGGTATTTATCTTCTGCTGAACACATCATCTGGGGTTGGACAAACTCCTGGACAACAACCTCAAGGGAAACATGCATGGTGACCGAGATGATGGTTTTATGCATCTGTACGTATTGCTATAGTGTATAAATAAGATATACACCCCTCTCCCAGATCGATTCTAGCATATCAGCAACTTTTTAAACTGAAACATTACGGGTGTAACGATTTTGATTCTAGTTCGAATATCGAAAATTATTAGGTTCGATTTTGAAGTGCGAAATTGATAAGGAGTTTGCGATTCTGTGATTAAGTGACCACATGTCATTGATTGTGGCCAGCTGTTACCACCTCCACCATATCCATGCAACTGATCGTGTACGGTTAATGTAAAGGTAAATACTTATATTAAAATAGGCAACAAGTGCTGGACATAGTTGCCACCAATTCAAAATTGTTTACATTGTTATTGTTGTAAGTGTTCTATTTTTGAGAGTTGTTCAAGTTTGAGTGTTAATTTAAATGTTCTAAATTTTTGTTATTTTCACATTGTATTTACATAAAAGTTGTTTTAATAAAAAGCAAGTGTTTTTGATTTATACAATAGGACCATAGTCTTAACAGTGGTGTAATCAGCAGTGAAAAAAAAATTTAGATAATTGAAAATCGAGTCGAATCGTGACCTAAAAATCGAAAGTGAAATCGAATCGAGGATTTGGAGAATCGTTACACCCCTATGAAACATGTAAAACATGGACGTCAGACTCTGGCATGTATAGTCTTTCAGTGTTTGTGGACGTGTTGTGTCATAGCGGAGAAGCGAGGGTTAGCGTTTGACAGTCTTACTCCCTGACAGTAATGAGTCTCTGTAAACAACGGAAGTGTTGCTGTAGTGCCGCCAGTGAAAACGGAGTTATACTCCATCTCTTTCCAACAGCAGATGAGATGTCTGTGCATGTAAACCATCTCGCATTCAGGCTTGAGGGATCTTCACTCTATGTCCCACATTAATCATTCCTTCTGAGGACGAGAGAGAGAGATCTGTTGCTCTGAAGTTTGAGATGTATTTGTTTGTGTGTTTGTTTGAACAACTTTATAATAAAACACACACAGAGGTCTATCTGTCTGTTCATTCTTTCACCACCAGCTCTAGAGGATTATTGAATGGATACAAAACACATTTATGGCTGAATGCAGTCAGATTATTGTTCGATGTTTTCTGGACAGGGAGAGCCAGAAGGCATGTCTTTACAAAGTCTGATGATATTGAAAGTGACTGAATTGCCAAACTGAAAATGCACTGCTGTGCTGCTGTCCAGAGGCAGTAGAAGAGTTGGAGGAGGTCCCATAAAGTCACAGCACCTTCTTCAGGCAAGGAGAAGGATTTGGCTGCCACTCACTTACACTGTACATATTAACTCAGGTGCACCCAGGGCTCTGTGTGGACGAGCCCTCAGCACCGGCCCAGAGAGTCGCTCCAGCTGTTCACGCTGAGCCGCTGTTTAGGACGCGACTTCCCTCACAGCCACTGGAATCTGGTACCACCGGTGAGAAGCAGATTCTCACAATGGGTTAAACTGTGGGCTCAATTAGATGAGGCAAATGGAAAGCATATTTCTATAATGTATAGGAAAGCATCTATATTAGATCTATTATCCGCACATATAATCATTTCATTTGTGAATGGTCTTTCGATCTTGGCGCAGCAGATCAGGATAACAAGCGGAGGCTGAGGGCCCAGATAAACCCGGGGAATGGAGGCCCGGGGCTGAGAAATTCAGGATTTCTTATATTTTGCGTGACTGAGCTTTATAAAGAGGATTTTGTCCCCTAATTTGCTTGTTTTGGGGCTGCTCCAGCAGGCTGGGGAGGCTGCAGTGGACGGGGGGGGCTGCAGAGCCCCCGTACCGCAGAAGTCAATATGGTTTGCATAAAAGAACTCGGCTCTCTCTAATCTACCATCAATTCTCCCACCAGTATCTGTCAGAAACGGTTTTCTTTCCTCCGCAGCTGTGGATCCCCCTCTTTCTTTCTTCAAGAGAAATCTTCCACTAAAAATAACAGTGGTCTTGAATGGAGGAAAATCTGCAATCAATAAGATATGATTCATCAATGAAATGCTTAATGAGACAGCAGAGGCGTGCCTGATGGAAAAACCATGCGCCGGCTTGGCCTGGACTTCTGTAGGTGTTCAGCTATGGCTGTTGTTTCGCTGCTCGCTGAGATCGAGCCAGGAAGGGAAATCCTCCTGCAGGGCTGTATTTCAACAAATGCTGTCCATCTGCAGGTATAGATGTTTAATTCAACTATATCTAGCAGAAGCACAGTCAATATACTTCCCTTTTTGGATTCTGACGCCAAAAAGAACAAGATACACTGTCGATGCCAAGTCTGAAAAGTCACTGGACTGTGTCTGACAAGGTCAAACTCGATCTACCTGCATCAGGGCTAATGTGCGCCGTCTCAAAAGGGAAGAGGGAACCCTCCTTTCACAACCAGGAAGCCTAATATCTAGAGCTACTTTCCATTAGTTTTTCCGTCTTCTGTAAGAAGTTTAGCGTTTGGCCAGATGGCACCAGTGCAGTTGCTAGTAAGTCAATACATCTGGCCACAATCCTAGAATGACAATCCTGATGGATAGAAGTCGCGCTCCCACACAAAGCACCTTCTCTGCTCTCGCTCTGCTCCTGGCCACTCGGAGGAAGGAGAAGTTGAGAGAAGCTGGGCTCTGGCTCCTTTACTTTCCATTCACTTGTGCCTTATTGCTGGCCAGGACCCGCATGGGCTGTCTGTGCACAGAGGCATCTGTAGAAATGCCTGTCTTGTGGGATGACCCCTTACACTGTAAGAAGTAAAGGTTCTAATAAGAACTTTTAAGAGTTCCTGGGGTTTATACTGTGGAGGAACCCTTTAAGGTTCTTATTAGAACCTTTTACCTTACATGTATCTTAAATTAACTGTGATCATGATGAAAACGTTTCTTACATAAACCCTTGTGTACGACGGACGCCGTGGTTCTAACTTGAAACCTGTAATGAAAATAAACTCACAAAGAACCCAAAGGTTCTAAACAGAATCGCTAAAGGAGTGTGTACCCCCCAAGATAAACTAACAGGCGTTGTTTCTGTGAAAAGTCATTCTGTGCATGTATTATGGTCTCGTGTTGTGTTTATCTGCGTGGCTTTCTGCTGGCCTTTTCTGTGTGCAGAGCGATGTCTGCAGAGGGGTTTGTGTTGGCCGGGGTGTGCAGTCTGGCCCCCCAGGACCACGAGGCAGGGACTTGACTGATTGCGTTGCTCCGGTGACTTTTGAATCACCTCTGCTGTTGAGCTCAGTTGGCAACATAATTCCGGCGCTATTTTTCTCCTCAAAACTCCTCTAGCTAATATAAGTTACACCCTTTAATATCTAAACTAAAAAAAAAAAAAACTCCATTAGCTGGTTCTCCCTCTTGGCTCTGAGCCGAACAAATGCAAGAGTACCTGAGCGCAGGGGAGAAGTGCAGGTTTTGTGCGGGAGTCATTAGCCCAGGAGTAGTAATTATCACAGTCCTGCCTCAACAAGACACTGCCACTCCTGTTCCTACAGGTCCCAGAAATGCTTTTATTTAATTATATTCCTACAGTGGAGACTGCATTCCTTTCCTCGTGAGAAGACATGCTTTATAGCTCCCCTGAAAGAATCTGGAACACTTAATTACATTAAGAAGAAACTGTATCCAGGTAATAGAGGGAGGGAGAGAGAGAAAAAAATAAAAGAGAAACAAAGATTAAGCTCCTGTGATGTTTTTTTGCAACAGTGTCTTTGTCCCGAGCCAAGCGCGCCGGTACGAAAATAAACGGATGCCCCGAAGCGGACGCGAAACAGAAACAGCTTCTGTAAAAGTGCTGAGGCCAGGAACACAGCGGCTGTTGTTAAGGGTGTATCTTATTGGCAAAGACTTGTCTCCCACTGGGCATCTGTCAGTTCTTCACTGTCATGTTAATTACACACCCGTGATAGGTTTGTTCATTTACGAGAAGTTATCGGCATAATCATTTTTTTTCCCTATTTATTTATGCCTACCCATTCAGGTGCAGTCAGCACTCTGTGAGTTGATATGGTTTTAATTTAAAGAAATACAATTGTTGGTACTTTTTCCTGAGGCACGGATGAATAAGCTCTGTGTCATAAAAACATTAACGTGTGATTCTGGGAAAGACTCTTGGAGATGTGCAGTTGGAGCGTTTAGCATCCTTCATTAGTCTTCCTGCTGTTAGCACAACTAATCCAAGTGACGCACAACTCTGCAGCCTGTCGTTACTGTTACAGGGGCTGTTCGAGGACGGGACAGATAAGGTGATGCCTTAGAACTTCAAAGCACAGAGAAAGTGACAGCAGTGTGTCAGCTGACTGGCACTGCGTAGCGCATGGGAACGCAGAGTGGGAATCGGACACATTGAAGGAGAAAATGTAATGCGTGTGCTGGAGTACTGGCCGAAATGACCCCTCGAAACCTCGCCGCAGTCCAAGTCAGTTTAAAATAATGAGTCCTATGAGAAGAGAGTTTTACTCTCTCACAGCTCTGTGTTTATTTGAGGAGACGGCGTGGTGAGCGCCGGGTGATTCAGTCCAGCTCTCTCTGGCAGACGCGACGGCCGAGTGAAGACAAACAGCGGCTTGACATTGCGCAGGCCTGCTGGGGGTCCCGCTCCTGAGTGCAGCTCTTACCTGTGGCGCCCCCCCCTCCATTGGGAGTCACTAGCACAGGCCCGTGGTGTATAGAGCCGTCAGTGCGGTTCACACCAGGGATCACATCCTGCCGTTCTCTGACGGACACGCGTCTCTCACTGCACCTGCCTCTGCCAGTGTTCCTGTCAGGGAGTCGGACCGTCTCCGTTATCCAGGTCAGGGGAGACCTGGCAGGGAGGCCGAGGGCTGGAGTTTGGCCCCGATCATGTTACTTTTAGGAGTAATTGAACAAATCTGTCCTGCGTTGTCTCTGCAGTTCTGTCTCTCTCCGGGCTCAGCTGGTAGGTTTTTATCTCTCGCCCGTGGAGCTCGTAGGAAGTCAGACAGCGAGAGAGAGAGAAAGAGAGAGGGGGGAGCTCTTCTGTCACAGGTGCTGCCCAGTGCCCAGACTCCTCTCTGGCGTCGAGGAGTTCAGGACCAGGGGTGGGACAGTTTTGACAGGGTAGCATTTAACAGCTGGAGTTAAGCTACCTGCAGGGCGTAACTATGAACTTCAAGTGAAAGCGTATAGCTCTCTATATTTTTCCAAACTTTGTGTACGTTTTTATTTAGTGCCTGTTTCCTATGTGCCATTATAATACGGCCGGTTCATTGATGTTTATAGAGTACTGTGATGAGTGATGTCTGCAGGAAGCACAGGTTGCTCAATATGCCATATGAACAGAGGTGTTGTTGGAGTACATGAGGTATGACAGCACTGTCAGTCTGCCCCGGGACACAGGGGACCCAATAATAGACTTAATATACAGATATGTGACTCCCCATGTCTTGGTCTTCATCCCAAAATGATAAATAAAGAAAGGTCAGAATTCCTTCTTCACCAAAAAGGGAAAAACAGCTTCCAAACATCCACAACAAGAAAAACAAATATTGAAAAATATACATATAAATAAGAATTACTGATGAACTAGACCCACTTCAGCCCTTGTTTAAACAAGGACCATACTCCATCATAAAACAATAAAGCAGCTCCCTTAGTTGCTCTAGTATGAGGGGTATTTCAGGCTGTAGTGATTCAGGGGGAAAAAACAGAACCACAGTTTCCCCTCCCTCTCAGTGTTCAATATAAATCAATTAATCAATTATTAACCAACCTCAATTCAGCTGAAATCAATTAGAAATTAAAGCAGCACATTAAATTATCAGATTACTCTGTCAATGAGAATCCACTATACATTTCCATCAATTAAAATGGTTTAAGAAACCCAATGCAAAGAACAATGAAGTCACAAACAACAGGGACAAAAAGAAAAGCTGAAACCGAACTGGTTGTGCTTGGGGCCATTGGCACCGGTCCAGTCAGCACCGGGAGTTAATCTCGGCGCACCCCAGTGTGCGATCTGCGTTCTCCCCACACCAAGGCAGTGTTGACATTCCAGAGCGCCCGCCCCGGTGAGCGCACAGCAGCCTGGCAGCGCCTGCGGACCGCGTTGTCCCTGGGCCATCGGTGGTAGATGGCAGCCACCGCTCGCACACGGGGAAGGTCCCGAGTCCCAGCTACACTGACAGCACGGAGGTTTGGATACGGGCACAGTACTGGGTAAATTTGTCAAAACTCAAAAGGTGTTCAGTGATTTACTTCTGCCTACATTGGGACCCCCTTAATAGTCTCCAGCCCGAAACAAACTATATATAAATGGAAAAGTATACAAACTGATGTGCGTGTGTCTGATCAGGAGGAGACGTTGCCGTAATCGGGAGCCACAGAAATAGGATCAGTACGAGTCCCGGCCCTTCAATCCTTACAGGACTGCTTCCCCATGGCCCAGGCAGTGTGCGTTTGAGGGAAAGTTGTTTACCGGCTGAGAGCACACAGGTAGGTAAGAACAGGTCAATCAGGGTGTGGGGGACCAGCTGTACCATGAATCTCGCCTCTCCCCTCTCCCCTCTTCACTCTCCTGCCCTTTCCTCTCTCCCCTGTCCTGCTTCTCCTGACCCCTCTGTCCTCTCTCCTATGTTGCAACCCTTAATTACTAATTTAAAAGCATGATTAACCAGCACCATTAAGTTCACAGTGAAAGCCAGATATAATAGCGTGGGCTGATGAAACACATGAGGGGCGCTCGGTACACAGGCCCTACTCCTGTACAACTCACTCACAACTCACCTGTGTCGCCCTAATCACAACAGCAGTGATTCCCCAGGCTGATGAACACAAAGGCCTTTATATAAACCAGCACGGGTTGGCAGGTATGACCTTTCCCATTGAGGTGCCAGTTTGTTGCCCCCCCATCTGGCGATCCTAGGATGAATACAAACTCTTACTCATTTTGTGCCTCATATGGAAAGTATTTTAAGAGCTTCTTTAGGAGGCCGGGTTTGGGGCCCCGTTCTCCTGGTGCCCGACTGGATTTTCATGTTTGCTTGAACGGGAGGCTGAGAGAGGCCTTCGAATTCACAAGGCCAGACTTCCCAGCGGCTTCACGGTGCTCTGGAGGGCAGGGGGTTTAGGGTTCGGCCAGGCTGCGTGTCTCGGGAAAGTGGCTGAGCAGCGCCGCGGTCACCGTGCCGGAGTCCCCAGCTGACGTGGGACTGCGCTCGGCTCTGGCGACACGCACCTGAGGGTTTACCTGGCGGCTGTCGCTCGAGCGCCCCGGACTGGAGCGACTGAATCATTCCTGTCGCGTACACCGTGTCAGGAGTGCCCCCCCGTGCCACGCCAAGCCCCCGGGAATCAAGAGTCCGACACGCCTGCAGGTTGTCGTTTCTCATCTTTAATTTGCAAAAGTGTCAGGAAAGCAACACTCGCAGAATGTTTAATTGGTCCAGTAGAAAACATTAACTGATTTTAATACTTGTGTTGTATTTCATCTCTTACAAATAAAAAAACTTTAAACTCGCCTTCTTACAAGAGCTTGGTGTAACCTACGTTTAGTCTAGATGAAGTAACAGTGTAGTAGTGGGTATTTGTAAAGAATTTAAAATTTTCGTTATATATATTAATATCCAGTATTTCTCTTATTAAAATAAGACTTTTGGAGAGGGACAATATGCTGATTAAGCACGGCTTCTTCTATTAAAAACTAAAATAAACAAACAGACAAAGACAGCCGACTACATATAAAATGTACAGTATTTTAAATTTAACTTAATATTCACATTTATTTAAAAAAATACATAGGAACCCAGGATCTTTCAAAATACCCACTATACAATATTTCTGTCTGTTACCTGCATTGAAAGATCATTTTAAATTACAATAAACATAATGGGTTATTAATTAATTAATTAATTCATTATTATTTTTTTGTTCTTTTAATTTTTTTACACAAGTCAATAAATTAACATGCTACCTCTTTCCCTGAAAGCAAATATTCCACCCGGCGTCGAGTGAGAATACAGAACTGCGAAAGGTCCAGCGTGCAGCGGTGCGGCACACTGAGCGGCCTGGCGAGACTCACAGGGTGGGGGGGCCTTCTTTTGTCTTTAATCCATACAAAAAATAATTCAATGTAAATATATAATATATATTTATACACATTTGAATATATTTACAAATATACCCAACACTCTATATACTGTGTCTCGTTTGCTCCATAATAATTATGTGTGGGCTGATTTAAAAAACAATCAACAAAACAAAACCATATTACAAAATAAACGAGGGAGGCGGTCTCCTCTCCTCTAATATTATTATTATTAGCTTCCTGTTGTGTCCTGTCTTGTGCCCTGTGTCTGTCGTGGTCCATCCTGTTCGGAATTAAGGAGGCTGTGCCCGGCTGTGCCCGGCTGTGCCCGGTGGCCGACTGTGCCCGGCGGCGCCTGCAGTGCCTGGCTGGCACGGAATGCAGCGGAAGTGAAGGATTCCAGAACTCGGAAACGGAACCCCGAGTGCTCCCGTCGTTGCGTTTCCATCAGGGCCCTTTAAGAGCTTGAGAGTCCGGTTCGTGGAACAGAGTCTGCACCCGGTGTCACCACTCCTCGCCCCGGCCCCGCTGCAGAGCTCCTGCAGTCCACGGAGAGCGCGGCCACGTGTGGGAGGGTGCGCCCGGCCTCGGGGCAGGAGGGGACGGGGGACGTGGGGGCGGCTCCTCATGTCTTGACGCTGCCGTTGGCGTGCTGGAACTTGGGGAGGCAGGGCTCGTCCGGGAGGGGGTCGTGGGAGAACACGGAGTCGTCCCCTGAGGAGCAGGAGCTGCGTGTGTCGGGGAAGCTGGGAGAATACTGCTCCGCTGGGGAACACAGGTCCAGGTACTCCTGAGGGACACAGACAGTGCAAGGGGTTAGGGACACACTCTCACACACAGCCCACCAGAAGCACGAGGCCTGGACAGCACTGGCTGCATCCTGAACACAGAGGGACGACTGACTCTAGCCCTTCAGGTTAGTTTTCCTAGGAAGATCACTTGAGCTCAGGTGGTCGAGATGACTACAGGACTGGTGAGGGGTCTGTCTCCGCCTCACAGACGCTTACTTAAAGACCCAGACAGAGCAGCTAAAATATGACACGGGCCAGTGTGTCGCCCCATACGAGCACCAGGGCAGTGTTACTGAAAACTAAATAAATAGAAGCAAAAAAATCATCTTCAACACAGGCTGGCAAGATGTGTGTGTTTATGGTACGAATTTAATTCAATTCCAAACGTGAAACAAGAACCTCAGGAGGGAAAGTTGCCATAATGCTTTTAGTCACGTCAGGGTAATGAGACAGCTGTAATCTCGTTTAAAACACTCACCACAAAAAAGTAACCTTTTGTTCTTCCAAAAACAAACCAAAACAAAAGAATCAAGAGCAAACAAAGGCGAGCTGAGGCCTAATTCATTCCTAACATAGAGCTCTCTCTTGTGGTGTCGGGCTTTTCACAATTCAATTTTACTTTTTGCTTTTTCCATGTTATATTTTTCCATCAGCTTTTTTTTTTTTTGTCCTCATGGCCGTTATTGAATTTATTCAGGGAAAGAAAAAAAAAAACAGCAAAAGAGAAAAGCGGTTTCTGAAGCTCGGAGGCTGAAGAGCGGATCGGATTTCTCCAGAGCTCCACATCTGTGAGCGGTTTAGAGAAGTTTATTACATTTCCAAAAAGTTCACATTCAAAGTTATGCTCTTGGCATATCAATACCCTTGGTTTTAACCCGAGCCGTCCCTGATCGGCGTTGCCGGCGCGTGAACCCTGGCGCCGCCCGTTCCCCTTATTGCAGCTGACAGTGTGGTCCGGGGGACGCTGCGGCGCTGCTCCGGTTGTGCAACACAGACCTTTTGCACACTGTGCTTACGGTCCACACTCATATGGAGTCGAACCAAGAGGGACACTTCCAGGACAATGGTAACACAAGCCCGGAGTCTCCCAGCGCCGCACTGACCGCCAAGCCACCCTGCTGCCAGACCCCCGATCAGCGCCATTGTTGAGCCGACACTCGCCACTCGGCAGAGTACAGCAGCAACAACGCACTACCAGCCTTACGAGAGTGCGCTGAACACACTGAGCTGTGGGGCAGCCGAGAGACTGAGACGCACTGCTCCTCATGCCACACACGAATAATAGTCCTGATCATAACCACAACAACAACAAGGACCACAAACACTCAAGTAACAGCCATAATCATAATAATCACAAGAAAGACCACGACGACACGGCAGCGCCCGGACGCACACCGGCTGCACAGGCCGCGCGCACAACGCTTCTGCTCCTGAGCCATGCTGTCTGCCTTCTGATTGAGCGTTATACTAATGAGTTATACTAATAAATAATAACTAATGATTTCATTACTGATTGTCCACTCGCGGGTGTTGTGTACTGGCTGGGTTCGCAGGCAGACTCACCTCTTTGGTTGTTAACGTGAGGATCCGGTCCAAGTCTTCCACCAGCTGTTTGAACGTCGGCCTGTGTGAGGAGATGGCGTGCCAACAGTCTTTCATCATCATGTACCTGCCGGGGAAGAGGAGACGGGTGTCACTGGGATCACCTGTCCAGCGGTCCAGACTCGTGGGCCCCCCCACCCGCGCTGACCTCCCTCTCGCCCGGGGGCCTGCGGGGACGCTGTGTGCCATCCACCAACAGAGCCACCGGGTCAGAGAACGGACTCTTTGAACGGTTTCTTTGAAGCGCCAGGCCCCAGGGATGTCTGCCTCGCTGGTCTCCTGTCCCACACATCTGCTCGGCGGGGGAAAGCTAATGTGGAACATTTGGGAGTGCGTGACTCATATGATATTTTTGACTTTCAAACCGGTCCCTCTGCCCGCCCTGCTGTCACTGCAACAGGCTGAGGCCAGGAGTGACCCGGAGCCACAGGCCTGCAGGTCTCACTGCTTTCTGTGCGTCTGTCTATTACACAGACCTGACAGGACGCAATCGCTAGCAGCTGCTGCCAATGAAGCCAGCGTCCCGGTTTCATCATCCGGGCGCCTCGTAACACTTTCCACAGGCCTGTCACTCATCTGCAAAGCAGGAGCAGAGGGCCAAGCAGCAGCAGCACGGCCCCCCGCACTGAGACGAGCCGCACAAGAAGAGGGGAGGTTTGAGCGTGTTCATGGGCTGCAGGAGCCAGGGAGTAACTCCTGAGAGACGGACAGCATGCCTTCATTGACAGCATGCAGATACATGCAGGCAGATACATGCAGGCAGATACATGCAGGCAGAGACACACGGAGAGACACTCGAGCAGAGAAACATACACGCACAGACACACGCAGCGAAACATTTATGAGAAGAGACGTGTGCGCAGAAACATACACACAGAGACACACACGCAGGCACAGGCGCAGAGACACGCAAGCGCAGAGACACGCAGGCGCAGAGACACGCAGGCACAGAGACACACGCAGGCGCAGAGACACACAGTCCAGGCCAGTCACGGGTCCTTACAGCTCGTTGGTGCAGTTGCCCGGCTTGTCCATGCGGTGGCCCTCCTTCAGCAGCTTGAAGAGCTCCTCCACGGGGATCCCGGGGTACGGCGAACCCCCAAGCGTGAAGATCTCCCACATCAGCACCCCGAATGACCACCTGCAACACAGACACAGTGGCCCCTGAGTCAGCGGCCCCCAAGTCAGCACCCCCCAGAGAGCAGTGTGGCAGGGCTGCAGGGCAGTCCAGCAGAGCGGTGAACAGAGGCCTGAATCACAGTCACATTAGAAAGCAATGCAGGATGAAGAGCAGAGCATTGTGGGGCCAGTAAAACTGACACCTGTCCCCCCAGGGCCACCGTGGACCACCCTGCAGCCCCCCACACAGCAGCTGCAACAACAGGGCGCAGCGATGAGTCGGCTCTTGTTTGTGCAAACCACTACAGTTGTGCCATTGTTGTGGTTGTTACACAAACAAGAAATAAAGAAAGAAAAATAAATGCAAAACAAAAACACCAACTGATGGCACACGTGTCAGGCTGCCCCTCTGCTCCCTGTCCTGCCCTCTCTCTCTTGCTCTCTCTCTCGCTCTCTCTCTCGCTCGCTCTCTCTCAATGGCCCCCTTCTTCTCCAGCGAGAGAACAGACAACAGCCTCATCGCCCATCATCAGATCATTGCATCAAAACGGACGGCACAAAGCGCATCAGAGTGCGGGACGAGAGCGGGACACCGAGACCACCGGAGCAGCCAACCCAGCCCCCCCAGTCTTTCACACAGACCCCCGAGGGGGTGCACAGCCTGTCATATTACACTGAGCGCCCCCTGCGGGAGGGCGAAGAGGCCTTTATCATTCATAAAATATGCGCTACTGATTGGTCAACTTATTCTTAGACATCAGATGGGTCTGTTGTCTTCTGATCAGCTGTAACCGATGTTGTGTCATAAATCCTGGGGTCCGGTACAAAGGACGAGCATCAGCAGCCCCCCTCCCCCTTTTCTGCCTCAGATTTCAATGCAAATTTTACATTTCAAATCATGCATCTAAATGGCATTATTGACATGACTAATAAAGTGCAGCGACTCCAGGCTGCAGCAAGAGAACAGAGTCTCACACTCCCTCCCTCCAGCCCCGCACCCCGGCCTCCATTAGTGCTTTAGTGTGCGATGCACGGCAGGAACATCTATTCTGCTCTCCTCTCACTGGCCATCCCTCCTTTCACTTATCTAGCGGATGCAGAGACGCACTCGAGTCGCACTGCGGCGGAGAGGGAAGCGCTCCTTTCCTCCTGGTACTTTGAAACCGAAAACACTGAGGCACCAACATTACACATGAATGCAAAAATAGAGGGATTAAGCTGTAGAAAAAAAAGAAACGGGTAAAATCTGACCAATTTAGACGAGCGCTTTGTAGTCAGACATCTGTGAATAACTTCAAGGAGGCAAAACTTCCGCACTGACAGAAGGAGGTTAGCAGCCGCCGCGTCTCGCTGGCTTTGAAGCCGCGCAGATTAGTAACAGAGTGCTGGATACCAGTCTAGCGTGAAATCTTCACTTTCTGAGACAAGGGCCCGGCCGTCACCCCTGACCCTCTCCCCCTCTCCCCCTCTCCCTCTCTCCCACAGACGCCCCGGCGCTCAGAGACCACAGGGGGACGCGGTGCGGGGGACTCACACGTCACTCTGGTGTGTGTAGACCCGGTCGAACAGCGCCTCCGGAGCCATCCACTTCACTGGCAGCCGACCCTGCGGACACAGGGACACACGGGGTTAAATTAAAGGAGAGGTGTTCTTTAATGTCTTATTTTATTATTGATCACACTAATTATTCAGGACAGGATGTATGGGTTACAAAACAGTTAGAGAGAGAGGGAGTGGGAAGGGGAAGGAGAGGGAGCGATAGGGAGAGGGAGTCAGAGAGAGAGAAGGAGAGAGGGTGGGAGAGAGTGGGAAGGAGAGGGAGATAGAGACAGAGGGAGAGATGGGGAGAGAGGGAGAGAGAGTGGGAAGGATAGTGATAGAGAGAGAGGGAGTGATAGGAAGGGAAAGAGGGGTGAGGAGAGGGAGAGGGAGAGGGGGATGGCGATGTTGAGTAAACACACATGCAGAGCTACACTGGCACTGGTCCTCAGATTCCTCCAGAGACTCACACTGACCCACAACTGCGGCTGATTTGCTTCTGGATTGTAACTTTATTTTGTTTCGGGGGACAACAGGCTGCCTATCCCAGCATGCAGAACCTGGGTGAGTAACCTACAGGTCCGGTTCAGTCCGGCTGAGTTCTGTGTTAGCCAACACTCAGACGGTACCCCACAGAGGAGCCCCCCAGCGGGCCCGTCTGCCCGGCTGTTTACTCAAGTCACCAAGTGTGAAGGTGAAGGACTGAAAGCCGAGACAAAGGCCCGAGCTTCATTCACGGCAGCCTGGGAACTGCTGGACGGTGCCAAGAGCTGCACCGCCGGGCCCAGAGAGGCAGGACGATTAACACTGCGCTAGCCGAGGCACCCAGGCGGCTCCGACCCCCGTCCCGGCCTACCCCCGCCCTCAGCACCCAACTTACGTTTGTTGTCTTCTTGTAGTAATCAATGTTGTGCACGTCCCGGGCCAGGCCGAAGTCCGCGATCTTCATGACGTTGTTCTCGGTGACCAGCACGTTGCGGGCCGCCAGGTCTCGGTGGATGCACTGCGGAGCGGGGAGAGAACTGCGTCACCGGACTGCGTCTCCCGCTCTGACTGGGTCTGTTTGTGGAATGTTTCTGAGCGGTGCGTCACGGGAGACAGCAGCACACGGGGGGGAACTTAACACACCTGACTGACTGACTGACACACTCGCCCCAGAGCACTCATCTTTGTGTTTGATTTAACCGCCTGCACTACCACTACCATCAAAATTAATCCTTTTCTTTCCTAACTGTCGGAGGACACTTTGTGTGTCCCTGCAGATCTGGAAAAGCTTTTCTGCAGGAACACACGCACCCGGGGACACAAATGGAAATTGGGCTTCAAGGCATTCAAGACAGAAAACAGGAGACACTTCTTCACACAGAGAGGCGTCACAATCTGAACAAACTCCCCAGCGATGTGGCTGAAGAGACAATTTGGGAACATTCAGAAACAGACTGGATTGGATCCTTGATCACTTAGTTATTAATGGACACCAAACAAGCACGATGGGCGAACGGTCAGTATATGATGTATGACAATGTCCATCGCAGCCCCTGCCCACATGCTTCTATCTGTCACAGCTGAGTGGACACTTGCCTTCTGAGATGCCAGGTACTGCATGCCTCGGGCCACCTGGTAAGTGCAGGACACCAGGTCCTTGAAGGTGAGCGGCTCGTCGGGTACGCGGGCGATGTCGTAGGAGTACTCCATGCCCGGGGGCCGGCGGGCGCGCAGGTATTCCCTCAGGTTCCCCTTTGAGGCATATTCCACGATCACATAGAGAGGCCCTGGGAGATAGTCAACACACTGCACACTCAACACGCTGCACACTCAACACTGCACAATCACATAGAGAGGCCCTGTAGGGACAGTCAACACACTGCACTCAACAAACTGTACACTCGACACATTCCACAATCACATAGAGAGGCCCTGCAGGGACAGTCAACACTCGACACACTCCACACACTCCACACACAGTGCCCAACACCGCTCACCGTCCTGTGTGCAGGCGCCCAAGAGATTGATGATGTTTTTGTGCTTCCCCATCATTTTCATCATCTCCATCTCGGACACCAGGTCTGACAGGTCCTTCTCTGTAGCGTCGTCTGAGAAGAGAAGATGGTAAAGACAAGGAACTCAGCATGGGGAGTCCAGAGGACACAGGGCACCTGACCCAGGGCTCCATGATCGAGAAGCACTTTCAGACAATGCGGTGTAAAGTTACCAAGCAATCCTGCAGATTACAGAAGCATCCTTTCAGCCACGGAATTAAACGCATTTATTCAATTTAGAGCAATTACCCGCAGACTCCCTTTTCATTAGCTGTCAGTGACGGATTCTCTCTCCACTGCCCCAAATCACATTTCCTAAATACTTCTGTGCAATTAAGTGTTTCTTCACAGAAGGGCGCTTCATATAAAACACGGCTTGGCTCTTCTTTTCCATTATGCTTTTCTTTTTAAAGCTCTCTGTTTTAATTGCTGAGTGGCAGTTGAACAGCTGATCCCAGGGGTCAGTTATGTGACCCGCTGACCTCCACAGATTCTCTTCACTCAGCACCGCTAAATAAGACCAGGCGTCGCCAGACGCTGAGCGCCGACCCGAGGAGAGGAGTGGAGATTCCCCACTGCAAAATCGGGAGTCTGCAGACCGCGAGGGGCTGACAGGCCAATTGGCCACGTGCAGTGCCATCCCCCCCTCGTCCTCCACACCCCGAGGTGCGGGTCTCCTTACCTTTCAGCATCTTCACAGCCACGGTGGCGGCCTCTTTGGGCTTGTCCTTGTCGATGCCCAGAGCCTCCGCCATCACCACCTGGCCGAAGCAGCCCTCGCCCAGCGGCTTCCCCAGGGTCAGCCTGAGGGAGACAGAGCAGTGAGGCAGTGCAGACCGGACAGGGGGGGGGGGGAGGGAGAGACAGAGAGGGAGGGAGAGACAGAGGGAGAAGGTGAGGAAGAGGGAGAGGAGAAAGGGGGAGGGGGAGAGAGAGAGAGGGAGAGGTAGGGGGAGAGAGAGAGGGGGGGAGAGGGGGAGGATAGAGGGAGAGGGGTCTCTTTCCCAGGGTTGTGTGAATTGTAGTCTGTTCTAGTTATCATTTGTCTCCCTGCCTTTCCAAAGATGTAAAAAAAAGGCACTTAACCAGACAATACTGATAATAATTACTTTTTTAAGTATAATACTTTAAAGAAGGAAAAAGATCTTTGCTCTAACACGTCACCCTGGGTAAGGGGGTCTGCTAAGAAATAAATAGTAATAATCATCATCATCATCATCATAATAAATAAAAATAATGAACTATTATTAATTATACGCCATTTAACCTCCTTCTTCTTCTGTGCAATGTCGCAGCTAAGCCAGACAGCATCATCATCCAGAATAATAAGTGGCACTTAATAAGTTCAGCACTTTAACTCGAGTAACACGGTTCTGCTGACTGTGCCAGGGGTCTATCAGGCCGAGACCCGGCGCTGCGTTGATGGACTGACACACTCTGACCCCTCGGCACACGGGCCCAGCTGTGAGTGACACGCTGCTCTCTGAACCCCCGTCTGGGGTCCACAGGGCTGTCCAAACATTTGCTCTAGCGCAGGAGTCGCTGCACGGCCCGGCCGCAGCCACCATGGCAGCACAATTCCGCCTCTGTGCCGGGACCCGTCTCCCCTCGGGCTCTCTATAATAGCACCCTTTCACTGGGCGCAACGCGGATAATCAATGTTGTCTTTTCCCTGCAAACGTTAGCATTCCAGAGTTTTCCACATTACAGCATTGCCCCAGGCAGCGGCTGAGCGCTGATAGAGCCGTGCTCACAAAGGCCCGATTCACCACGCCGGCAGGACGATGAGAAGCAGCCCCGTCGAACGGCGCTGACGGCGTCAAAGCCTCACACCAGGCTGTCAGCCGCAGCAAAGGCACCATTGATAGCAGCGGTTAAAGAAAAATAAAGATTTTCTGGGGCATTTTACGACGTTTACTCTACATAATGAAGCCTCTGTTGCTGGATTTTGTGAAGCAGTTTTTGATTACAGGGTCATTTTAGAAGCCATTTCGCTCCAGAGCAAAGGGAGGAGAAAAGGCACCATTTTCTTAAAGCAATTTAAAAGATAAAAAATTGAAAGTGTTGAGAAGGAAATATTATATAGTAAACTCATTTCATTTCATTTCTTTATTTTCACTTTTGCAGACAAGGCATAGATCCCCGGCAGTGAGAAAGAAGTTGGTGGTCACCGGGGCAAGAACACCCATCGGTCAGGGTGAGTATTACTGTTTGGGGTATCTGGTTTCATGCCCCTCCCACCAGGGTGACGTTCCGGACTAAACCTCCAGTCAGTGACCCTCTCGGCCTACTGCCCCCAGGCCTATAAACACACTTTTAATCTACCCGCCGTGACCCACGCAGCCCTCGGCGCCCCCCGGGGGCTCACCTGTCCCTGGAGAACTCCCAGCGTGGGTCTTCGGGCAGCTCATACTCGGGCACGCCGGGCAGCATGGGCGAGTCCACGGCAGAGGGGTGGCGCGTGGTGATGCGCACCAGAGGGGTGTTGGAGTTGGTGGAGGAACTCGAGTCCGCGGACACCTGTAGAGAGACACCCAGACACGAAGGCTGATCACCTCGAATCGGCTGCACGCACGCTGGCACCCGCCCGAGCCCTGTCACTGTGTGTGGGGGGGGCAGCACTGTGCCACCACCCCTCGCTAAGGTCCCCTCCCACCCCTCTCAACGCTCAGCACATTCTCTGCTCTCCTGCTCGTCTGTATTTGAACACACTGTACAAGTTCAGCATTTGAATGAAACTTTACATAAATAAATACTTACACACCTGATTGGATATTGCACTCCGGATGTAACTCATGCACTACTCATACACTACACAAACCTGGACTGGGCTGCACCTGCAAGCCCCTAATGGAGGGGATTTCCCCACAAGTCTTAGCAGCACGAGCAGCTCAGTGTAAGCGCACTGTTCCCGTGTCATACAGTGTGATCTGCGGTCTCTAAACCCTGCGCAGGGCGCTGTGCAGCCGGGGCGCTCTGGGACGACGCTCTGGCTCTCGGGCCACTGTGTTGCTGGGCTACAGCAGTGCGGCCGAGCGCCCGACCGGCCATGCCGTGGGCCCCATCCCCCGCTCTCTCGGCTTCACCGTACCAGAGCCACTCAGACTCCTGGCAGAGGCCCCAGCCTGTTATTTTCCATTGTCTTACCTTCTGGAAGCTGCTGCTTTCTTCTCCTCCCTCCAAGGCAAAGTATTAATCATGTTCATACATGTCATCACAGGGTGATCATGCACTGCAGTGTTCTTATTATTATTAATATCATCACTATTATTATTATTATTATTATTATACTAATTCTTCTACAAGGACAGGCCCGTGTCCATCCCACACGCTCTGCATGAGGAGGTTAAAGTGTGCGTGCGTCTGCTGGGACTCTTACTGGGACCAGTCTCAGCTCTTACTTCTAGGACACTGAGCTCGGCTGCTCTGAGGCCGGGGGTGCCCTGTGGCTGGCATGGGCCCCACATACAGAACCAGGCGGATCCAGATCTGTGAGCCACTCCCAGTG
Source organism: Amia ocellicauda (assembly GCF_036373705.1). Classification (NCBI taxonomy): domain Eukaryota; kingdom Metazoa; phylum Chordata; class Actinopteri; order Amiiformes; family Amiidae; genus Amia; species Amia ocellicauda. Next base: position 24,690,094 of record NC_089869.1, read on the forward strand.
CAGCTCTGGAGCTACATGACTAAGTGACTGAGGTGACTAATTACTGCTCTACGAGCTGCAGTGTCTGTCAGGGCTGAATCCTCTCCTGCTGAAGCCGGGCTCGTTTGGTACCCCGGTCTGTGGTCACGACTCTGCCCTCCAGCTCTCCTCCGACACGGTAGGGCAACAGACTGAAAACACTAATCCGGCCGAGGCCGAGCTACAGGGTCCTACTGTGCCGAAACCTCCCAGGTCTTTCACCCCATCCCTAACTCTCATACGGATCCTGTGCGGTGAAGATGAACCCTACGCAGCTAGAACATCTACCCTGGAAAACAGCTTTCAGCGAGTGTTAGAAAGCTGATGACTTTACCTACAGCTCCCTACAGAATGTGTGTGTGTGTGTGTGTGTGTATGCATATGTGTATGTGTGAGTGAGTGTGCGTGACTGTGTGCATGTGTGTATGCTTGTGTGTGCGTGAGCATGTGTGGGTGTGGGTGTGGGTGTGTGCGTGTGTATGCGTATGTGTGAGTGTGTGCATGTGTGTGTGTGTGCGTTTTGAACAAAGACCTCAGATCCTTCCCTCCCTATCTGTAGCTTGCTGTGCGTGCCGTGTTGTGCAAGATGTGCTGCAGCTGTGTGTGCCCTGACAGTCGTGTATAAGAGTTTTTGAACTCTTTATCTACTTTCCGTTACCTGTCTGCGCAGGGGCATCTGCTTGCTTAGCTTGTGCACGGCCGGCTGGCTGGCGAAGTCGGGCTTCTTGGAGCTGGTCCTCATGCGGCAGACCACCACCACCACCACCATGCAGGCGATCAGGAACACGCCAATGCAGTAGATGGCGATTTCCACGTAGTCTGGCGACGTCAGGCCGGTCCTGATCTGACCCGGGTCGGCTGCACAGGGGAGACGCAGGCACAGTCGTCAGCGCAGAGTGGCACCGGCCCGATGCAGACACATGGACACAGAGAGACACACAGGCCTACAAAGACACACACCGACAAGCACACACAAAGGGAGATGCACATAGACATGCACACACAGACACACACAGTCACATACACATACACATGCAAACAAAGACTCATGGAAAGACGCACACGCACACGCACACACACACACACACGCCCTGCCTGCGTTGCCTCACTCTGGGGTCGGCTACTATTTTGTCAAGTGCAGTTTGTTACCATTGGCTTTCATTCTCCTCCAGTTTCATAAAAACGGGATTTATTGGAATTAGGATAACTGAAAAGGGAACGGGGTTGTAATTAGAAGCAGAAATTGTTAAAACTAAAATTAAATAAGTAAATAAAAAGAATGAGAAAGCACTAAACCCCCCTCTCCTTTTCCTCGTCCAGAGCTCATTTATTGTTATTTATATCAGTGTTATTGATATTCAGTGCAGCTCTGTCTTTAAGTCCGTACAGCTTGACAGTGCTGGTTTGTCAGAACATAGTTTACATCTGAAAGAGACTCTCACTGGCTTTCCTGGAGAAAACATATTTTGTCCCAAAAAAGAAAAGAAAGGAGGAGTAAACACAAATTGTATGAGAGCACAAATAAGGGAAAGGAGACCTTGGACCGAGCGCAGGAATAATCTTGCTTAAGAGGAAGTGCATTCTTATTCAGGAGCTGTAGGACCAAATAGCAGAACAAATCCTGAATAATTTATTAACTTCCACAAAGGCCTCCCTTGTGCGATTTCAGAAAAGAAAACAAAAAACAAACAGAATCATTCCCCTCCAGATCTCGTCCTCCACCGCGGTGCTGGGCGGCTCCGAGGGGCCTCTCCTGAGTCTGCCTTCCTGCCAGATTGTGTGCAGTACAAACAGTGCAAACGATTAGTCTTCGTGTGTGAATCTGCACATGCAGGGATGCGGGGACTGTGTCTTTAATACGAGAGAAGAACAAGCTCTTTCTTCTCCGCGAGGGGGACGTCTCTCCGTCACAGAGGCTGCGTGTGCCAGGTGTGGAGAGACGACTTCCACAGGCACCGTCCCTATGTCCCGAGAGAGACGTCCGTCTGACAGCGTAGAGGACCCGTCCCGTGGGGGGTCTGTGCCACACTGCCAGCGACGAGACCAGTGGGTTGCGAAAGACCAGCGCACATCTGTGCACTTTTAAAAGCTCTGAAACCACCGGTGTGTGTGTGGTTCGGATTAAAGCACCGGCAGGGGAGCGAGAGATTGAACGACACACTGGAGACTCATTCACAGCAGCAGGACCGGGGGGAGACGGGGCTTGTTTATTCGTGTTGTTTTCATTTTGATTTCTTTTTTCTGTCTCTTTGTTTTGTGTGTGAGGGCTTGGCGTGTCCGTGGGCCTGTTTGTCATGAGGAGTGAATTCAGCACAAGGCAAACGGAGCCAGCGCAGCTAATTTAATCTGCAGTCACAGCGAAGGGATGGGTCTTGGAAACGCACTGCAGCTCCCTCGAGCAAAGTGCCATGTCGTCAGAAACAGAGAGCTTCTCACTGCAGATTTCTGGCTTGAAAACGGCTGCGCCAGTGTCCTATACTTTGCCAGACAGAGAAACTGTGGCTAAAAGCATTTAATAACTGCAAGTTATTAGAGACTTCAGAAGTAACGCATCTCATTTGTGTCACGCGTGTCACTCGGGTTGTGTCAGTCCACAGCAGAGCTCTCCAGCTGGAGTCACTCTGCAGCGCTGAACACATGGACTTCAAACTCGCAGCACGTCGTACATCACCGTGACTCCAGCTGGCTCTCGCCTATCTTCCTCCTGCCAACCGTCTCCTCCTTTGTGTAGATCCTTGGAAGCGACAGAGAGTATTGGCTTTACTCTCCCCAAACGTAGAAAATACATGTTTAAGGGGTTAAAAAATCCCACCAGTTTCAGTAACTGTTTCTTTCTGTTTAGTTTTTTTGTCTTGGTCTTTTTTTGCTTTTGGAACGAGGAAAAGAATTATTGAAAATGAATAAATGCATAAATCAATGGATTTTGGGCGTGACCCAGCCCCAGTGTGCCGCGGGCAGCAGCTCCTGTCCCTGGGGAGACAGCGCTGTCCCGGCCCGCAGCGGCGCAGCAACACAGAGCCCATTGTTGGGCTGCGGAGACGCCGGGCTCCCGGGAGCGTCCCGGCCAACACACTGACAACTGAGACCGCCCGGCCTGGCCAGGGGTGTGTGGGGATAGACTTTCCCTCCTTTATGTCACAAGTTGGCAATCATCAGGTGGATAAGCACAGCTGACTGCCATGTCTCTGAGGGGGGCTAGAATGACATCGCCAGAGAGTGAGGCGGCGCGGACTCAGAGAGAGAGAGAGAGTCTCACAGGAAACATACATCCCATACAGCGAAGTCAGAGTGGACAGCACAGACAGCACAGGGACGGACGGACAGACAGAGACACCCAGAGCGAAGACACGCTGCTTCCGAATCCAAAGAGACTGACCTCTCTGCCTGTTTCACCACATTTAACCAAAAGGAAAATAACCAGGGCAGATATATAATTTATTCAGTTTTCGTATCTATTTCTTTCTTTTAGGTTCTTATTAACGGTCAGTCTCTTCTCCCTCGAAAGCATTGCGGTCGATCTCTTTAAAACTCATCAGCAGTAACAGTCGAAGGACAGGGAAACACCATGGAAAGACAGCAGTTTATACCTGGAAGAACCGTCAACCATGCAGTGTGATAGGAGATCCCAATAGAATTCCCCGCCAAGCAGGTATACTCCCCCGCGTCCTCGAAAGTAACATTGGGCAAATAGAGAACCTCAATCTCTTTGTCCGTGGTGTTAACACCGGCGGTCTGGGAGCGATGGGGGGAGGAGAGGAGGAGGAGGAGGAGAGGACGAGAGGAAACAAGCACAGAGATGGTGAGACCCTTCAGGTGGCGTCCTCAGCGGCAGCCCCGGTGAGAGCGTGAGGCGCAGGGGAGCGGAGAGGAAGGACCCCCACACACGCCACCCCCCGCGCCGCCACAGCCCGAGGACGCGGCTCTCACACGGAGAGGGAAGGAAACACACAGATTTAAACCGCTACACAAGTTCCTGGCCACCCGTCACCAAGCCCCCCGTCCACCGCAGACCCTAGCATGCACACAGACTGGACAGAACATGGAGAAAGCCCTGCGCTCCGGCACTGCCCTCTACAACGTGGGGTGGGGGGCCGGGGAGAGAGAGGGGGAGCGAGGGATGAGAGGTGTTGTGAGAGAGGCAGGGCGGTGCGGCAGGGTTTTTCCATGGCGGCCGGCACAGAGCCAGTGGGCGGCCGGAGCAGGAGGAGAGGGAGCAGACCACGAGCCCAGTGACCCAGCCCAGAGTGCCCCGCCCGGGCAGCACCACACACCCACACCCGCCGGCCCGGCCCGGAGAGGGGCGCGGGGAGGCTTTCTCTTTACCTGAGAGGACCGTGAGCCAGGCGGACTGGTTAACCTCCCCAATATAATTGGAGACTTTACATATATACTCCCCCGCGTCCTCCAGAGTCACATTGCGCAACGTCAGCACCTCCACATCAGAGCTATTAATTCCTGATCGCTAGAGCGGGAGAATGAAGGACAAAAGGACAACACAGCGTTACAACCTGCCTCCACGGCCCCCGAGGAGGGACGCATCAGGGAGCGCTACCCGCAGGACACGCACTCCTCTCTCTGTGTCCTGTTTCTGTTTGTTTGTGCTCCTCCTAAACTGCGATGTGTTGCACAGCTGTGGCGAACTGTGCTGGTGTGAGATCTCTCCCTGGGTCGCTGGAAAACCGTGATTCACAAACCCACAAATTGCTGGCAGATGTCGGTTTCTCGGCACACAAGAGAGCATCTCTGTATCCTCGGCCCTGGCCAATAATGCCATTTGACAGTTGCTCCCTCGGGCGGAGCACTCTGCCGCAGTGGGGGTGCTGAGCTCTCCACAGAGATACATGGGTGCATGGGTGTCTCTGTAGCACAGACCCTCTACTTCTACCCCATTGAACCTCCTGAACCCTGCCCCTACATCTCGACACTCAACTCTGTCTATCGTCACCTGTAAACAATACGTTAAGTGAACCAGCCTGGCAGAAGACTAGCAGATCGCCCTCCAATCAAAATGATTTACAACAATCCCCTCCATCCCAGGGGCTCCTAAACCAGGGAGGCCTGTTCCTAATCAACTGCTGAGAGATCAAAACTTAAAGTCTAGAGCAAATAACACAATATCTCTCTCTCTCTCTCTCTCCGTTTGTGGTCCCTAGCCCTACGCAAGATGGCCGCCAAGACACTCCAGCAGGAGTCGCGGGTGTGATTGCGCCGGGTCTTACCTTGAGCACACGGACGTAGGGGTGTCCGTCGGGGCCATAGCGGCTGCCGTTCTTCTCGATGTGCTGCAGCCACTGGATGTGCGGCTGCGCATCGCTGTACACCTTGCAGACAAAGCGGGCGTCCTCTCCCACGCGCACCGTGGCATTGGCTGGCAGCCCGGCCTGCAGGATGGGCCGGTGGGGGGAGCGCTCTGCAATGCAGGGGGAGGAGACAGACATCCAATTAATTAATCGATTCCATTCATTAAGTCATTCCCCTGCCAGGAGACTCGGAGCTTGTTACCCTGCTCATGATGTTCCCGTCTCCTGTGTGTTTTACTGGCACAGAGAGAAAGCTCCTCTGGAAATGCCCCCCGAAACCCTGTGCCCCTTTCAATACTCCCGCCCCTCACAGAACACAGCCATGTTTATTTTGTATTTGAGGACACAAAGTTAGCAAAGCCCCTCGTGATGCTCGGTATCCATCAGCTGTGAAGTTGATCATTACCAGCATTAAACTCCCCAAATGCATTCTCAGAGTAAAGAGAAGTGCTGTTCATTAAAAATGGGTTCATAAACACGGCCGTTGGGATTATGTCTGCCTCACACCTGCTTGTGTTCAATTTTTAAATCACACATCGTCCCCGGAGCCGTCTGTGAAACCGCTGGACACTCGCTGTGCCGAGGCAGGGCCTGCCGGTGTAGCCGACGTGTTCGGGACCGGCGAGCAACAATCTCCTCGCACACACAAGCAGGCTGCTCCTCCCAGGAACTCATTTTCCCTCCGGCTTTTATTGCATTACGTCAGTTTTAATTCTTCGAAGGAAAAAAACCCAAAAGTGCTCGTGGCTCTCTCTCCACTGGGCCTGACTCCGCCCCCTTCCCCCGGCCGGCCAGACGGCAACACTTCACAACCCTCGGGAGGGCCATTACCGCGCATTACGGCCCAGGCCCCTTCAGGGTTAACTGATGTTTCAGTAAACTACTTCAAGGTACACTTACTCTGCTGCATTCTTTCACCAGCAAACATACCGGCTGCGAATCCAAACAACGCTGCCTCTCAACAATGCAGCCTTTCACACACTTAATGGGGCTGCCGGCCCACCGGCCTGCGTCTGCCGGGAGCACACAGCGCTGACGTCAGCTGTCGGACCCCCCTGTACCGCGCCTGCCTGCTCTGAGGAGGTGGAGGGGGTTGTGCGGCCGCGAGGGTCTTGTGTAACTCCCCAGCAGAGCCCAACGTCTTGACCAGGGCAGGGGGTCCTGTCTGCGGCTCGGGGCGGTGCGGCCCGGCAGGGTGAAGGAACAGCCACACATATTTTACTCTTCCCTTATGTTTTGTATGATTGTTACAAGGTTTGTACTATCAATTGTATTATTACTGATGTTTATCTAAGTTCGTATGTCTATGTTTCTCTTAATGTCATTTGTTGCAAACAGCGCAATCAATAATACTAACTGAATTGGACCTGAACATATATGTACACACACACGCATACAACAGACAACACTTTTCACTGCTTCACTTTTGCTCTTTACAAATCAAATCAAGCTAAAGTTCCTCCTTCCGAAAAAGTATTTAAAAACCAAATGATTTCTCTTCTGCGCCCTTTTCTCATTGCGTCTTTGACACTTAATAACTCAGCAAAATTAATGATGAATGAAAAACAAATCAAGGACACTTTGGGAGAATCCCACCAAGAAATCAGCTTTTCCAAAACAACACACCTCGAGATGGTCGCCACCAGAAAAGGGCGCTATATGACAGAAATGCTGCTGGGGAGTGGCGCTGCGTCTGAACACACACCTGAACACACACAGCCCTTGCTGCTAATCTTGGCCAGACTGCGCTGTTTGTTTTATGTGTCTGAAATTTGTACTTTAATGGCAAGTTTCTCATGCCTCAGCAAAGGCAAAATAAAACACAGCTCAAGCAACTGCGTACCAAAACTCATGCGTCGAAAATCTTTTGTCCGAAATGAAAGAGTTTGGAAAAAGTAAATATTGTGATTAAGGAGGGGAAAAAAAAATAAGAAAAACGTTGAAAAGGCTTTCTGATGCTCAAGACAAACATTGTGTTTGTATTTGTGCGTTCTTGTGTTTGTGTGTTTTGGAAACCAGAGAAGAAACCAAATTACAGGCAAAGAACTCCTCACAAACAACATATATCAGATTCTATAAAAACCCACATCAAAGCATTGCTCTGGAGGTCTTCTGGAACGGGAGTCTATGAAATGATAGATCTGTAGAGGGTGGCGCTGTAATGCAATCCCCCCCCGGAGGAGCGTCGCCCCCATGCGCCGTGAAGCCCCCATGGGAGGCCAGCGCAGATCCCTCTATCACCTGCCAGCTTCAGAGTGGCCGAGCACAGAGCAGGAGAGAACTGTGTCTCTGCACTGTCCACCGTCCTCCGAGCCGAGAGAAATGCGTCTCTGCCCAGTTTATTATAACAATGTCCTTCTCAGACATACAGGCCCGTTCACACCACTTGCGTTCAGTGTTTAAACCCTGAACACCAGCTTCTTAAACAGCCCGCGGACACAGCGCATTCCGCTGGTGGGGGGGGGACTGCGGCTGCGCCGTGTGCAGAGTGAACTCTCCCTACCCTGTCTGCCACCGCCGGCCCGGCGCGGGGGTCGTGGCTGTGCTGCGGGAGGCCGGGGGGGCGCCGGTCTAGGCTGCTCTATTGTGCGTGCTCTGCGATGTGGAGACACCGGGGGGGCCAGAGGAATTAAATCAGATGGGGGAGACAACGTGGCCTCTGCTAATTACGGTCACACAGCTCCTGCCAAGCATGGCGGTCTGAGCCAGGGCCACGTCACCCAGGCTTCTCTCTGACAGGCATCATAACCCTTCTGCACACACAAGACAGCCCGGCCCGGTCCGATCACTGCCAGGCCCTGCGATGCTGTGCCCCTATCGACTCACGAACGGCGTCTGGCCAGACCCCGACAGACGGATCGTTTCCAGTGTCAGAGCTCGTCACGGAAGCAAAATTAACCAGAAAATAAAAGGCCGGCGTGCAACCTGCTCGTTACTTTAATTGTCATCTCCGGCTTCTTATCACGGATCGAGAGCTGTGGGTGACCTTACTGTAAGTCACCATATTAAAGCCTCGACCTGCCAGTATCAGTGAATCGCAAGTCACAAACCCGTACCCCGTGGCATTCGTGTTTATAAACGGCCCAATCTGATGCCAGATTAAACTGTGGGCTCTATAGGGTTGTACTTTGCTGTTCGCGGACAGGTCAAAGTTTTGCACGCCAGGCCGTTCCTTTAAAAAGATAAATAAATGAATAAAACTATTTGGTCACTGATCTACAAGACTGCGTGTCCACAGAGAGCTAAACATTTACCCATCCTGAACCTGCGGGTCACTGAGCCGGGAGCGTTTCCTTTCAAACACGCTGGCAGAACTGGCCTGAGAGTTTGAGCCCAGGCAGCAGTCAGTCGGTGTCTGAAGACGAGAGAAACCTCGCCCCCATCAGAGACCCAACCCAGAGCCTTCCACAGCCAGACACTCACTTTATTACTTTCCTTTAAAGAAAGAAGGATCGGAGAAAAGAGTCTGAGTTACAAACAAAGCTGGGCTAATCCCAGACAGGCGATCTGAATGTGAAAGGGTCAATAAAGCATCTGAATAAACAGAGACCCATTTCCCTTCCTCCAGCAGCTCCAGACAGCAGCCCTCTCAGCGGTCAGCGTTCACCGGGCGGCTCACTGGGCCGCGCTGGGGATCGCACAACACAAACAAATTGGGTTTGAGTTCAACACAAACAAAAGAATTGTATTTGTATTGTTATTTATTTGTTTGGCATTCCTCGCTTTGTTTGGAGCTGGGACTCAGCTGGAATCTGGGGTCAGCCGTGAAGGGCAGCACGCAGTGCCAGAGCCAGGCTGCGGTTGGGGGACAGACCGGGTTTGGAAACCCGACCTCGGCACAGGTCTGGTGCAGCACCGACAGAAAAAGCACCATCAAAACACGAGGCAGAGCAAAAGCCTGACTACGATAGATCCTGGCTCAGTCCGACTCGTACATCACTCTGCTGCTGCAGACGTTGGGAGGGGAGACCCGGAGCGGGCAGGACTGGTGCCGCAGTGGACTGGGCTCTCCACTTCCCATGAACGCCGCGCCAATGCAACACCGCTATGCACCGCTCACTCCCTCCTTCCCTGGGCTCAAACGCAGACAGACCTTTTCCCAAACTCTCTACAGACAAATGCCAGGCTCCCCCACCCGCCCAGCTGCGGATGGGCTGTCAGGAATGGGCCAGGAGGTCCGCCTGTGGCGTTCCTGTTAATTGAGTGAGTGTGAGTGAGAGTGTGACACAGTGTGTGAGAGAATGAGTGTATGAGAGAGTGAGTGAGAGAGTGAGAGAGTGACCTCACTTCTTTGTGATCTGACAGATGAGTGTGTTTGTGGTTTGCTGTTTCCCTCTCCTGCCTGCGCTTGTGTGTGTTCTGTGTGTGTGTGTGTGTGTGTGTGTGTGTGGCACTTGGGCGATTGGCAGAGTGGCAGCGGGTGGAGAAGGTCGTGAATCCCCCCTGAGTGCCCCTGACCTGCCTTGACCCGTCCCCCCCTGGCCCTGTCACTCTCGACACACACACGGGCAGCTCTCCCCGACACCCGCTTGACGAGCCACACAGCCTGGCACCAGGACAGCCCTACTGAGCTCCAGCGGCACACTGAACTGGCAGAACCAAACCGCACAGCGAGAGAGAGGACCCAGCAACTCACCGACCACGTCCAGGGTGTAGGTGTGGTTGATGACCCCGTACTCGTTCTCCACCACGCAGGTGTAGTTGCCCTTGTCCGATGGCACCACGCTCTCCATGATCAGGGTCCAGTGCTGGTGTCGGACCTGTGGGGAGAGCAGAAGCACTACTGAGAACAGCTGAGCCTCATGAAAATGAAGCAGCCAGGGTTGAGCTGAAGGAGAAGGCTGAGTTTGTTTTAATGATTAATTTAAGGCTGTGAGTGTGTCCCAGGTTTGCTCTCTGCCACTACACAACACAGAGCAGTTGTGGGGGCAGGCCTGGCTCTCTCACACTCTCTCTATGTGGGGTCTGCTCCGCCAGCCTCATTTCCGCAAAACAATCCTCGGCCTGTAGACAGACACATCCTTCAAGGGCAGGTGTGAGCAGCGGCCTCCCCCCGGGCCAAGCAACACCCCTCCACACTGCGGCAGGACCCGGTCGGGAGACCGGCACACGAGTTTAGGACGGTTTTGGTAATTGCAGTGTTGTTGCTACCCTTGTTATGTTGTGCGTGTGTGAAACAGTATGAAGACACTACATTCGATTTGGATAAAGGCATCAGCTGAATAATATTCCTATTCATCTTCGTAAATAAAATAACGTCGTGTCTCTGCCTCTCAGAGTCCTCCGTCAGACAGACTTCTGAACTTAAAACTTCCCTTCCTTGTGCTAAAGAATTGGAAGTCACATCACACAGAAACTGCACATGCTTATCTATGACTCCTGCGCTCAGGAATTAAAAGAGCAAACAGAAAAACCTTCCCAGGCACTTTACACTGTTTTCCCTCTGTTTTGTGTGTGCAAATACGACTTTGGCCAGGTATAGACCCGGGAACAAAGGCTCCGGTCTCTGGTTAAACATTAACTGTGCTCTGGTGTCTAAATGTCCATTGAGGGTGAGCGAGGCTCTCCAGTCGGGGGGGAGGGGTGGCACTGTGATAAACTGTTACAGAAAGCACACTTTGTTTTGCCCAAAGCTCAAGAGAGAGGAGAGGAATCCTGCCCGCAGGCCACCCCTCAGCCCCGAGCTGCGCTGGATGTTTGGACAAATTAAAAAAATGTCATTATTATTTCATTAAACCAATATCAAGAATACAGCTGAGCGAAGAGTAAAACCACCCACACAGGAACACTCAAACAGGCTGTGCCTACCTTGTAGCCCCCCATGCGATCCTCCTGCCGGAAGTTCTTGCCGTTCTTCAGCCACCGCATGCGTGGCCGCGGGTTCCCCCCCGCCGCGCACCGGAACTTCACCGTGTTGGCAGCGGGAACGGCGTGCAGCTTCTTCTCCATCTTCTCTGGCATCGTCCAGTATGGCGCCCCTGCGGACAGAGAGGCGCGGTCAGAGCAGAGACACTCAATGGCCAGGGCTCTGTCAGGGAGCATGTGAGCTGGTGAGGGCAGGCGGACCATCACCCTGTACTGAGGTGTGCGTCAATGACCCAACGCAGCGGCGTCTGAGCCCAGAGAGAGAGGAGTTGATGTTCTCTGGTCTCCATCGCCAGCTCCACACAGCAGGACAGACTCAAGATCAGACTGAAGCTGCCAGCTCTGCTCATACGCGATTCATATCCAGAGATCATCAAAAACAGCGTGAAGACCCTCCAAGAGGCTATACATGAAGTAGGGACGGCTTCAGTCAGATGGGTCAATTACAACCTGAACAAAATCCAGGACTGACGTCTGCACCAAAATCTCCCGTCCCTGAACTGGGGCAAGATTTGAATAAAGAGAAAAGGCAGAGCTTGTGTGTGGAGTGTAGGACTCCTGTTACGGAAAGGTATTGAGTTCTGGCTGGAGAATTCAATGGGTTATTTTTTTCATTTCAGGTATTCCCTCCGTCACGTAAGTCTTGGCCCTGTCTGAGTTCCCACCCTTCTCTCGGAGCTGAGGACGCTCGACCCCCCAGCACCCCCTTAACTGCACCGCCAGGCGGAGGGAGGCGACCGGGCTGCTCTGTGCTTGCCTCTAGGGTTTCACACGCTGCAGGCGGGAGGACCACGTGGAGGTGAAGAGGAGGAGGAAAAACACACACGCTTTCCCAGAAAATTACAGGCTCTATTTACAGTAAATTAGATACAGCCCGAAATATGAAGGAAGCTTCTAAACTGGGCTTCGCACCGCAGTGGCACTTCCTGCCCAAACACACCATCCCTGAGCACCGAGAGCCGGGACACGGGCTGAGCTCTCAGCAGCACCCCGATCCCCACACGAAGGCCGGGGACAAGGACAGGGACGAGGACAGGGACGAGGACAGGGACGAGGACAGGGACGAGAAACCACACTGAGCCTCCAGGAACATGAACACCACTCTTCCGCTCCCCTCTCCTGTGGTCAGGAGGTCACTGTGCCTGACCCTGCTCTCGGTGATTTACACACTGCCCTGCGGTGGGCTGTAACAGTAGCACACTCAGCCTCACACAAGGGTTCCCAGCACATTCCCCACTGAGGTCACACACTCACTGCGTTGTTCAGCTGGGGGTCAGTGCAGGAGGAGGGAGAGGAATGCACATGGGATTGAGGATGAACAGAACGCACTGACCCTGGCTGTGCCGGAGGTCCCGAGCCCAGCGCCTCCACAGCCGGGCAGCTGCTGTCCAGGCGGCCAGTGGCCATCAAAGGCGCTCCCAGCCCACCTGGCCGGAGGGGCAAACATCAAAGGGCTGCCCTTGCTGCCCCCACAGTTCACCCAGGAACCTGTCGCTCTTTTCCCAGGGAGGTGGTGAACGGGTTGGGGATGACATTGTGGACGAGACACAACCTTCTTACGCTCTCAAACCGGCGAGTCCAGGTGCGGCGAGAAACAGACCGAACAGAAGCTCATCGTAAGCCGTCAGCTGACCTCCAGTGCCAAGACTCCGCTCTCCAGCACGAGACACTCTCAGTGTCCTTCACACAGGATCTGCTGTGCCAGTGTACAATCGGGAAGCAATTGCTGCAGCCCCCGTTGACCCCGTTGCAAACGCAGGGGGCTTCATTTGAAGTGTGCTGATGAACAAGGAGCCAGTAACTCATTACTCATGAAACCTCGCCGGCTTCGCAGCTGAATATCTGTACAGAACTAGGGGGGAAGAGAGATGCCCGAGCCAAAACCAAAACAAAACTACCCACACACACATATTTAAAGAAAAGAAAAAGAGCTGAAAATGTGCATTTGCGGGTTTGCTGAGCTGCAGCTACCAACTAAATTAACAACCAACTGACTATGCTGCTCCTACATCGCTGCAGCCCGAAGAGCTGTTGATAATCAGGAGAGATTCCCCGGTCGTCTCCTCCAATAAATCTGCTCCAGCGCCGGGCTCTTATCAGCGCCTGAAAGTGGTCTCGAAATGTTCAGGACAGCTGGGTCAGAAACTCTACCCGCTGGCCGAGCCTCTCCAAGTACAATACTCGAGCCAGGATCCGCGCCAGCTCTCCGCTGCGCTGACAGAGCTTGGGCCCGGGCCAAGCAAGCCCTGAACTTAAAAGCTTAAAATATTCAGCTTGAATTTTAAACCAGGAAACCCGATCTCACTGCCAGTACAGTTTTCTCTTTGTTTTCAAACAGCACACCAGCAAAAAAACAGCAAAGCAAAAAAAAAAAAAAAAAAACGTCTTTCATACTTAATGAATTTAAACCAATTATAGCAGTCTGTCAAGAATCCGGGCTGTTAGAAAAAGCAAGACGTGCATTGAATTAAAAAAAAGCTGGAACCCCGGCTCCTGCAGGCCCTCAGTGCTGAGCAGGGCAGAGCGGAGACTTCTATTCCAGACCGAGCGCCCGTAACGGAGCCGCCCATGTCCTCTCTCATAGCTGTCCAGCCCCGGCCCCTCTCCGGGCCGAGTGTGGACCTGACTGACCGCCCCCGACTCGCATGCTCTCACGGAGGAGACCACGGCACAGGGCCCCACTGCGGAGCTGCACAGGGCGCGGGAACGGAGACATTCGGGATGAGAAGGAGGCGACGGGTGAGGCTCCAAAGGGAGAGGCTCCTCAGGGGGGTTAGGGCAGAAAGAGACACATGCATTCATGCCAGTCGGAGCCGCTACAGTGTAGGTGACGTGTTAGTCCTGCCCCCTCCCCCAACCCGACCCCCCACACTTACTCATCTGCTCCCCGTCTCCGGGAACGTCCTCCGATCGCTCCGTGTCGTCCTCGTCGTCCCCTGAGGAGATGGCATCTGCAAAGAGTCCACAGTGTCCTCAGTCCCCACACACGCCTGTCCCCTCTGTCCACTCTGTGTCGCCTACAGCCCCTGCTTTGCTCTGCGTTACGTTGCAGCGCGACCCTAATACTACATTGCCACTAAGATACTACAACGCTACTTCAAGACTACAGCATTCACTGCGCGGATGTGCCACTGCGCCGCTGTGACAGAGACGCATCCCTGCACGATGCTAGGGGTCTGAAGACAGAAAGTGCGACTCTCTGTCCGTGTCCGCCTCGGCAGTTTGCCGGCCTCAGGGGAAGAGTTTACAGGGGCTGGCTGGGTGGGTTAATTCCGAGCGTGTACATCTTAAAAATCAACGTCAAATTAATGAATTAATGACCATACAGAAACAGAACGGAACAGAAAACATCTTTCTCTCCGGGTGGACGGCCCAGGGCCCTGCGGCTCTCGCTCACAACACCCATTAGAGCTTCCTCGGCCCCCCAGAGCTGCCTGGGGAGAACAGCTGTACTTCTCTGCTGCCAAGAGCGATACCGTGCAGTGGAGTGGGAATGGCACAACACAGTCCCGTGCCACCTAGACGCAATCCTCTCAATAGCACACTTTCCTGTGTCCCTACGTACAAAGACCAGCGCCTGCCTCTGGCCCTGCTGCCAGGAAGGGTGGAACTCAGTTTGGGCCGGGCTGTCTCCGAGAGTGGTAGGCAGCTGCGGGAACCCCCCACTTGGCTAGTGACTCACCTGTGACATTGACAATGAAGCAAAGCGTGTCGCTGCCTACGGGGCTAACTGTGCTGCACGCATACAGGCCCGAGTCCTTGGCAGTGGCGTCTCTAATCTGCAAGGACTCCTCTACAATGAGGGTGCGGTTGTTGGGCCCCAGCGAAGAGCCATCCTTGGTCCAGGTGATGGTGCCCTCCTTGGGCAGCGGGCAGCTCAGCTTCAGCAGGTCTCCGGGGTGAACGGAGCACTCTGTGGGCTTAGAGATTTGGTATTTGGTCGGAGGCTCTGCAGTGAGCACAGGGAGGCAGGGTGAGGGTGCGGGTGAGAAGCGGGAAGAGAGAGAGAGAGAGAGAGAGAGAGAGAGAGAGAGAGAGGGAGAGAGAGGGAGGGAAACAGGAGAGAACAGGCAACAGAGGTCAGAGAAACCACAAACCCCGGTGGATGCAGTGAAATTAACCTAAGCAGAGAGGTAAGAGCCCACAAAAAATTTAAAATAATAAAGGGTAATCAAATACCCTGTGCTGCACCCAAGAGTCAAAGATTATTATCACTATTATTATTTAAACTTTGCCATTATTTGCTCATTATTGTCTTGTAAAGCATGCAGTTACTCTGAAAGCAAGATGCACAAACATACAACAGCGCGATTGACAGTTTGGATTAATTGTAGCGCCCAGCGAAGCCCCAGCGACCCTCTTCCTGCCGATCAAATCACGGCGATGCAGCAGGACCTGCGGCTCTCCTGTGACACGGCACAGAAAGACAGTGTGGCAGGTAGCCAGATCTGCGTCTCTCAGTGCGTCTGTGTGTCCGCGGTATCCACAGTAAAGCTCCATGAGAAGGAGAGCGCGTGAGCTTTGATCCTGACGTCATTTTCTGAGCTCTTGGGTCACAGGGCACCACACGTACACCTCCTGTTCGGCCCCCTCCAGGACTGCAGCACACCACAGCCCCGGCACGCCGCTCCGTGGGCCGGGCAGTTCTGTGACGCTTACGGCTTACGAGTTATCATCTCAGTACCGTAAAACAATATTACATTTGTCTTTCTTGTATTAATAAATTCCTCAAAATGTTTGACCACACGCATGTGGTGTTTTTAAACAGAAGGACTGGCAGCCACGCAATTTCTGTTTGTTTTTTACTGTGTTGCAGATGGAAGAGAGAGAGAGAGAGGGAGGGAGGGAGGGAGGGACAGGAAAAGGGGGAAGCTGGTCATAAAATAAATGATGGAAAAAGGAGTAGATGCTCTGGATGTGTTTGAAAAGAACCGGAACGTGTTCTCGACCTGCCCTATACAGCCTTGCCATACAGCTCATCCTCTGCTAGCAATCTAGCTCTTTAACAACTCTCTCTCTCACACACACAGAGAAAGCAATGGTCTGATTCTCATTCATCAACAGAAAGAAAGGCCTCACGACCTTATGAAAGACAGACAAGGTGGCGGAGACACCGCAGAGGGGTTTTAAATGCTACACAGAGGCGCCATTAGCGTCGACAGCAGCAGCAGCGCCTCTGAAATCCACACTTCCTGTTGCCGGGTCTCCGCACATGCTTCACGGCGGGCCTGGCTTTAATTAAGTACCTATTTTCCAAGCTCTCCTGGCGTGACACTGATAGCCCCCTTTTGCAATTGTATCTGCGCCGTAGATCAGACGCCCGCCCCCAACCTCCTGCTGAATGCAGACACAAGCCCCTGTGCGGTGAGAGATACCTGGGCTCAGCTGAGCGATTGTTGCGGCCATCGAGCACAACTACACAACCAGCAGCGGCAGCAGCATAACTACAGCAGGCTAGCCCCTCTCCACCCCACCCCCATACCCCCGTCCCACATCTGCTCAGCTCTTCAGCCCTGCGCTCGCTCGCTCTCGCCTCGCCTGCGGTCAGGAGGTCACCCTGCCCTGACCTGACCCACCTCTCTCCGCACTCCTCCCACTCTCCCTCTCTCTCCCCCTTGTTCTCTCTCCCTCTCTCTCCACCACAGCTGGCCCGGCCCTGACCAGCAGTCACAGGCCGGCCTGCATGCCCGATTATTCATGGGAACCCCTGGCTGCCCTGGCTGAGCAAGAGAGAGACAGGCGCTGATTCTCTGTTCGCAGCGCAGGGGGCCTGGCTGTAAGGGATCCTCAGCCCTGTCTGCCCCCCCCTCACAGGACCCTGCGTGTGAAGACACTTATTTCCCGAAAGCGCCTCTCACTGCCGCCGCCTGTATTGGCAATTAGCAGCTCCAGTGCAGGGGACCGACAGCGCCGCGTCTCCGAGCGCCGCCCAATAAACAGCATCCCGTCCTCTCCACACGTTATTAGCAGCTCCTGCACAGGGATGACAGCGTGAAGCAAATCCCAGGGGCCCGGAGATGCAATTCTCACCCTGCCGGCCTCTCCTGTCCTCTCTCTCTCTCTCCATTACTGATTACCCCCCAGGTAAGATAAACACTGACGGGGGGAGGGAGCTGTGAAACTCATCACAGACAGACAAACATCAAGGCCAGCATTCCCATTCACACAGACCCACAGAGCTCTCTGTCTCTCTCACACTCTCTCCTTCTCCCTCTCCCTACTTGAAATTTTCTTTATCTGTCTCCCTACTTGAAATTCAGTGGAGAGACCACTTGATCACCGCAGCCCGTTTCAAACCCGTTTTGCTCGAGTCACTGCGGACACCCGTGCAGCGCTGAGCTCCCTGGGACGCTGGTGCTGGTTCCAGACATTGGTGCTAGTTCCAGACGCCAGCCGGACCCCTCCCTGCCTGCAGAGTATTTTTATTCCCCAGGATCTATTTCTGCGTCAAAACACGAGAGGACACAACACACAGCTAGGCATCCCGCTAGCAAAACTGCAATTTACACAAATATACACCCAACTGTAGTGAGCAGTGAGGAGCTGGCAGCCGTGGCGGTGGGCACAGGGAGGACACCACTCGAACCCCAGCACTGAAGCCCTACAGCACCCTGTATACACAGCCCTGACACCCTGAGGACCTCACAGCGCCTGCAAACAGAGGCCATTTTCATTTCCTTGCAGCCGAAAACAGCGCTGGGCGGCATCCACTCTCGACAGCTGGTGACTGGCGACAATAGCGCGCACACACACCCTCCGGTTTATAATGGGCTGATCGCACAACAGCTCCAACAATGCGTCTTTATGGCGCTTTTATCAACAACCTGCAGAAGTCCATCACAGGAGGTGTCCGGGCTGCTTTCAGGTACATTAGCAAAGGCAAACACAAGACAATCGCCCTCCAGACACAGATAGATGGGTAATAAAGGCCCGGGCAGCGTGCTTGCTGGCGTGGTGAACAGCGGTGGAGTTTGTTTAGTGGGAGTGAGCTGCATACCTGCCAGTGCCAGAGCACAAAGCCCAGGGCGATCGCAATCTTTACAATGTGTGCGTTACTGTTCAGATTAGCCAGCGGACTCCATAAAGAGCCCCCCGGCCCGTCCCAGCACAACACTGCTGCTCCAAAACAACACGGCACTGAAAACGTGTGTTATTTAAAAATGCATTGACTAACGGTATGAAATCATCAATCATCAGCTGTTGCTCAGGGTTCCTGCTCTCCATCCCACAATGCATCAGTGAAGGGACCACAAATATACACATATATAAATATATACACACTGTAAAGACACTGGACTACCGCAGGGCCTCTCGTGGTAAAGCAACAATCTATACTTTCAGTGCATTCTCCGACAGCACAACTTTCTACACACAGAAAGTCGGATTCCCAGCAAGGCTGAAATAAGGCGAAGGTCAATGCAAAGAGCTAAAGACTAAAGAACAAACATTAGGCGTCTGCTGCGCTGCCACCCCGGCGGTTTTAAATCTAGTGAAGTGAGCCTCCTCTCCACAGACGGCACAGGGAAAGAGCTGAGCCGCGGTGTGACAGGAGAGCAAGCTGTCCCGACGCTCTGCTGAACGGCACGCTTCCCCGGTGGATTTCGTTTGCTTACAGCACTCGATGGAGCCAGGCTTGCTATCGCTTCCCTTCGAGTTCTCGTGCAATTAACCTCTCAAGCCTCGGGAATTCAAAACCACTACAATAAAGGAATGAATAAATACATACATACAGAGATAAAAAGAAAATAAAAACATTGTTTTTCTAATCGTACTTCTCGGAGGCCCTCCACTCTCCCTGACCAGCTCCCTCCCCGGCATCCCTCGGGTTTACAGTTTGCACAGAAAGAGTAAATAAAATAATAATAACAATCCCAGCCTGCAGAGTCTGGCCCCCCCATGCACCCCGTCTCTCTTCCTCCATCTCACTGGGACCCCCGCCCTGCCACACTGCCAGCCCCCAACACACACTGCTCTCCAGGGCTTTGTGGAATCAAATAACAGTGATAAGAATAATAATCGTATTGAATTCAATCAGGTTCTATACAGCCGACCCACAGAGAGGCTACTCCAAACCACCGCCGCGTCCCGGCTCTGTTCTCTCTCGGTGTCCAGTCGGACCCCCAGCGCTGGCAGCGCGGGGCAGCGGCTCACCTTCGGGTTCCAGCGTGGTGTCCTCCGTGGTGATGAACGGCGGCCTTGCCACGGAGACTGCTGCCATCGACACCACAGACAGGCACAGCAGACAAACCCAGGTGGACATGCTGTTAGTGGAGAGACCCCATGCTCCTGCGCTGCGCCCGCTCTCTGATCCCATCTGAGGGTCTCTGGCGACTCATGAACCGCGGGACTCCGACCCTGGCGCCAGCAGCGCTCGCGTCTCCAGAGCTGGGCAGCGCCGGGCCGAGGGAGAGACGGAGAGGGAGGAAGAGGGAGAGTAATTAGCCTTTGCTTCAGTAGACACTGCTCTGAACGTCAGTCTCCGCTTCTTATGTCTTTCGCTGACAGCAGCCTGCGCAGCACTTGCACCAGATATTTCTCACTTCTGTGACCAATCACCTGGGGGCAAGAGTGCAAGTGTGCCGGCAGCGCTGTGGGGACGCCTGCACAACCCCACTCTTGTGAGCCTGCCCCCTCGTCCCCTTCACCACACGCAGAGACACGCAGTCACACCGAGAGAGACACAGTCAAACTGAGAGACAGTCAACACTGAGAGAAAGGCAGTTTCAATGAGAGACACAGTCACACCGAGAGACACACAGTCACACCGAGAGACACACTGTCACACTGAGACACTCAGTCACAGACACAGCGAGGAGCAGTCAGCATGGCTCAGCCCTCCCAGAGATGGGACGGATCTTTGAAATGCTGCAGAACAAGCCTGACCACAGACATACCTAAGCGTTTACGAACTGTGTTTCAAATGAAACCCCATGTCAGCTCTTAGACTCATTTGGCTGAGCTGTCATTTAGACATTTGAAGGACAATTACATATACATAATGTTTTTTTTTTCAAGGCAAATGTGCTTCTCTTCTGTTTTCCTGCCAGAAGAAAACCTCTTTGTTGCTGTTGAGACAGTGAGGCTAATCTGAGCTTCACCTCTGCTTGTCTCTGATAACCTCAAGATCTGACTCTTTTTCACAAGCAAAGACTGAAAAATAAAGCTTTGGTAAATCCTCCTAAAGCAATATTATTGTTATTATTATTGTAGTTGTTGTTGTTCATTATTAGTATTGTTGTAACTGTTGTGAATAGTATTATTGTTAAAATTGACTAATAGTCCGTTTTATCCAATAACGCATTCTTCAGATTTTACACACAAGACCAGAATTTCACAAATAAGATCTGTGCGGCTGCCCCCTCTGTGGCAATGAGAACAGTCTGCACCAGAGACATGAAAGTACGAGAAAAAACGCTTGGAAATGATTGTCTGCAAATCAGAGCATATCACAGATGGTTTTGCTCTAGGATTGTAATGGTTATGTTACATAACAAAGCCCGGGGAAGCGGAGACCTCGGAGCTCAACCGGAGCCGCTTCAAACAGCAGCGTCGGGGCTGCACACCCGGACCCGGAGCCAGAGCCCCCCGGCGGCCCCGGTCAGCGGCCGGTCAGCGGGTCACAGGCGGCCGGTCCCTCTGCGCAGCGCCGGTTCTTTCTTTTTTGGGATGGTTTGTTTTCTTTTAAAATCCGTGTATTTTCCAACTCCAAAGACCCTATATATGATTGATGGCACTGCCAAATCTTGATTTTGGGTGGAGTATAAATCCCCGTGTGCAGTGGCGGGTGCAGGACCACGTCCCCAGACGCGCAGCCCGCCGTTTGCTCTGCTTGAATCGGTGCAGGTGAATTTCCAGGGCGATAAACAAGAACAGAAGACAGTTTACAAACGAGAGCAGATCCGTATAGATACCGATTGGCATCAACAAAGTATAAGAATAAGAAACCTTTTCCTGATTTGTATCTAGTGCGACTGCGGGCATGCAGGCATTTCAGATCCCCATTAAATCAATACTTTAATAAAACATACTGCGTTGGACGAAAACGTGGGTAGTTGGTGAAGACTGGTGTTGTTGAATTTCAGATATCACATTATAACCATGCAAGAGTCATTGCCAACACGTCTCCCGGGGTCGATCATATATGATGATACTAGATAGATATCTGACGCCTGTCAATCAACACGGCTGGTGCTTCACTGGCGACAGATCAATACATCACTGTATAACATGACCAAACCCCCGAATCGTTGGATTTATGGATATTTATTGAACAATCAGTGGGACATGTTTGCTCCCTGCAGTGATGCATGTCTGCCGGTTTACGGCCGAGTTGCACAGATTTCGCATCAGAAACGGCACTCGTGCGCACCGGGTGATTAGTTACGAGTTAGCGGCTGATTTGAGTGTCTTTCTGTCCAGTCCGGTACAGTCGCTGTGCTCTTTTCCGAGCCAATGTCTGTCACAGTGCTTTTATAGCTGCCCTTCTGTCCGGTTCAGGGCATCCATGTGGCCGTTTCCAGTCCCAGGGGAACACGGTCCAGTAGCGCAGTGACCCGTCCGGCCAGCCTGGACACAGCAGCGTCCGGTTCAGGGCATCCAGTCCCTGAGGACACGGTCCGATAATAACCAGTCCGGCCAGCTGGACACACTGCAGAGCCACCGGGCTGTGATTACGCACCTCTGTTATTGCGTTTAATGATTGATTTGCATAATTCGAGAGTTAATATAATGTAATAATAACAGTAATAATCATGTATTGTTGTTATTATTACAGGTTTCGGGTACATTTTAAATCACACGGCAACCCGTAAATACAAGAGAAATTTCGATATAAACCTAAACTTTATCTTGTGCATAACTTTCACACGTTTTAAAAGTATGCGTATTCCTTATGAGTGTGTGTTTTGTGTTGTGGACGTTATTGTACGTTTCCAACGAATAATGAGAGATTCATTATATCTTCAGTTGTTCAAATTCAAGTGCGCCAACAACCTTTTTTAAAAAAGTTTTAACTTATTTTAAACAGTAGCTTTTTTATGCAGTACATGTTTCTCCACGCCTGTCTCTCCCCTCTTTGGGGCCATGGCTCTGTATGTTTCGCCCCCCCAGTCCTCTCTCGCCCCTTCAGGACCCCGGCTCTGTAATCTGTGCCCCCCTCCCTCTCTCTCTCTCTCTCTCTCTCTCTCTCTCTCTCTCTCTCTCTCTCTCTCTCTCTCTCTCTCTCTCTTTCAATAGGCGCCCATAATTGCGCTGAGCACAAATCTCCATGCGTATTGAAATGAAGTGAGGTTTCCAGGCGCTGATTGCGTCCTATTGAAATCCAAATCCCATCCACAAGGAAAGATTTACGACCGTCACTCCACCGAAAAGGCAACTGTATCTCCTGGAATTGCTACAATAACGCAATTAAGTCAATTAAGTTCGAGTTATATACACATATTATATACACACATATGTGTGTGTGTGTATATATATATATATATATATATATATATATATATATATATATATATATATATATATATATATATATTCTATACACAAATCAAAAGAATAAAGAAAATAAGAGATGCCCACGTTGAGGGCTGTTATTGAGCTGGAGTGCCACTGGACACCAGTAACAGCCAGCAATGGCCACTGGTCTGTGGGTATCCCAGTTTCAACAGTAAAACAGCAAAGCGCCAGGACTCGCTCCTGTTCTCGCCTATGGTCTGGTTTCGCTGTTGTGTTTTTGTGTTTGTAATACTATAAACACGCAGTGGGTTTCATGAGTTTTCTTCCAGGAACTTTCTGGAATTGTGAATTGTATGGTTTTATGCGAATACACCCGCTAATCAGTATCCACAGACTGATAGAAACATTATCACAACACCACCAGTGTCAGCTGAGGTAAATGCATTCAACGACCCCCACAGGGATGCACAAAACTACGAAACTTCACACAACTGCGCTGCACTCACTGGCAGACGATCAGAAAGAGCACTTTCACCCGCAGCACCCTGCGCAACCCGCGCGGCACGATGCCCGGACCCTCACCCAGGAACGCACCCACTGCTCGGGGATGCCCTACTGACTTGAGTCGTTACCGCAGCGCAGAGCCTCTCGACCGGCTGGCGAGCGTTAGTTCACCCCAATAGTTACCTTGCGTGGAGCGTCCCGCACGGCGAGGTCCTGGCGCACCGCCGCAGACTCGGCCGATCCAGGCGCGGAGAGCGCGTCCTCCCCCACCGACACCCCCGACTTCACCGAGCGCCCCGAACCAGCACCGGGACCCAGGGGCAGACCCGAGCGACCATGACCCTCCGAGCAACTCCAATTGACGGGTTTTATATCCAAGAGAGACGGCTGCAGTTCCGAGAGATCCGGGAAAACTTTTCTCCCCCTTCTCACTCCTTCTTCTTCTTCTCCTCCTTCTCCCCCACTGCTTGGCTTCTGCTCCTTCTCTTTTTTCACTACTTCTGATCAACACAGATGAAGTGTTTTCCCCGGCGATGCAGGCTGGGCTACACCGAGAGGGACGGGTGCCTGCGCGCCGCAGGAAGGCTCTCCAAAGCGAGTAAATCCATCACACTGGGCTCGCCTGTTGTGCGTCTTCGCCCTCTCCGAGAAACTTGCTCTAATCTCGGCAGCTTTGTCAGGTTTACAAAGGTTTCTCTCTCGCTCTCTCTCTCTCTCTCGCTCTTTCTTTTCTTTTTTTTCCTCCTTACGTCCCCCCACCGACTCTCCGAGCCCCCTCCCCCGGCTCTGTGCAGTCACTCCCCCTGTAACCCGAGATGTTTCCTGGGCAGCTTTGTTTCTCGGTCCGCCCCCGCCAATCGGATCAGCCCTGCGCTCCTCGCCGCAGACGCGGGCAGCACCGGTGCGCCTCTCCGGCTGCGAGCGCCTCTGTGCCCCGACCCGCTGCTGCCACTGCGCCTCCAAGCGGCCTGAACCGGAGCTGCACTGAGATGGGGGGGGGGGGGGGTTAGAAAGCGAGTGTGTGTCAGAGAGAGAGACACGAGAGAGGGGGGATTAACTCTTTAATGGCACAACAAACTAAAACAAATACAATTTAAGCAGTTGACGATTCGAGAGCTGTTTGAAAAGCACAAGAGAGCATTTATAGCAGAGAACATGA
Source organism: Amia ocellicauda (assembly GCF_036373705.1). Taxonomy (NCBI): domain Eukaryota; kingdom Metazoa; phylum Chordata; class Actinopteri; order Amiiformes; family Amiidae; genus Amia; species Amia ocellicauda. Next base: position 24,714,394 of record NC_089869.1, read on the forward strand.
TAATTACAGCAGTGTTAGTATAGACCTATAGACCTACATCCTTGGTCATGCTTTTTTGTTCTTGTATTTCTGTTGTATACCATTGTCAGATAAAATGTGTGCGAGGCGCTATAAAAAGAGGCTATATACCTAATGATGATAATGATATTACATTGGCTACATTATTATATGAGCAGTGTTAATGACGTGTGTGTTGATTTGAAGTGTGTACTGAGCGGCAGTGGCACTAATAAGGAGCTGTTAATTGGTATTAGCTTTGGTCCAATAGAAGTAACAGCAGTACGGCTCCCAGCGCAGCCCTGACACTCCCTCTAAGTGGACACCCCGGACACAAGCCCTGCAATTACCCCAGCCAGACACCACCGTCACACCCCCACTTACCCCAGGTAGATACAGCTGTCACAGTCACAAACCTCCCCCCAGTTAATTACCCCAGCGAGCTGCCCGGTCACACTGCTGTAGTGCCACCGCGCTCAGTCACCACAGTACAGTACAATACAGCACAGCAGTACAGCACAGTACAGCCCAGGACAGAGCAGCCGAGCGCAGCCCAGGCGTGCTCAGAATCACAACAATGTGCAAAGAAAAACAACCCCCCCCAATGTATCCAGGGCCCCAAACTATCTCAGCAGGGGTGATCTGCTTTTCACAGGAGCCGGGGCTTTTCAACGGGCTGAAAGAGAGAGGAGAAGAGGAGGAGGAGGAGGAGGGGTAATCCCTTCAGTCTTTTCCTTTCTCTGCGTGTCTCTCTCTCTCCCCCTCGCCCCCCCGCGCTCCTCTCAAAGTCGCTGCAGCCTCTTTTAAAAGCAGCCCCCATTGACCGTGAATGGAGCAGCTAATAAGCCTATTAATGAATCCTCGGGTGTGGTGTGAACGGGCCTCCGGGGGCCCCTCTCCACAGAGACGCTCACAGGCCGGCGAGGCAGTAAAGCCATCAAGGACCAAAGGTGACAGTTTGGGCTGGGGGGGAGGGGAGCAGTAACTGCAGGTTTTTCCAGGCAAAATAAAAGAGGGACAAGGCACCCATTCAAGGCCACCCCCGCCCCCCATCCGAGCTTCATTTAGCGTCTCTTTCCCTCGGCACAAAGTCTGGAACGGTCCCCAGTCTCCCCAGCAGCCTCCTCCCTCTCAGCCCTGCTCTCCTGATCCGGGCGCTGGGGGACCCGGGACGGCAGAGAAAGCCCGGGGTCAGCGGCTCAGCCCGGCCCCATACCGGCGGCACAGCACGGCCCGCTCCTGCGCCCCCCCGTCACACAAAGCCGTCGGCAAGCTCCTCTCACAGGCCTCGTCAAGCACGGCCCAATAATACCAGCGCTTCAAAATGAATGCCCCCGCTTTTTATCTGTGCCTGAAGAGCAATACACCTCACTTCTTTTTCAGTCCAGTTCTTCTAAGCTTGGAAAAACGGTATACATTCGATTTAAGCAATTTGACATATACTGTACATATACTGTAGGTGTATAGATAGATAGCTATTTACACACCCATATATATACTGTATTTACTTTTTTATTTTGTAAAATTCATGACCCAATGAGCTGAACGGCTGCAGCGTTACATCTAGACTCACTGAACATGTGTGGAGTTGAGAAATGAATTCTGCACCGGGGAAAGCAGCCCAGGAGGTTTGGTTATTTCTTTGCACAGCAGTGGAGTTAATGTTTTCATTACCGCTCTCTGCTATTTTGAAGATAATTGGGTTCTATGAGGTGTTTTCCATTCATCGTATGGCTCATCAACTCCTCACAAAAGCTTGGAGGTTCCTATCTCTCCGTCCAGCTGTGCGAGGGGCTCCACTTATTGCTCTGCAGTGCTTGGAGGGGGAGGGTCCGTGGGAGGGGTGGGGGGCCGCTGGGAGGCTGTGCTCAGTGGTGATGGGGGCAGCGACACTCCCAGGCTCTGTGTTATCATACACACTGTCTCTGTGGGCTGGGGGGCTGATAACGCACAGTGTGTATGATAATGGGGGCAGCAAGGTTTATAGGTCTAGGTATCGGAAAAAGTCAAGTGGGAGGAGAAACCACTTCCACTCAAGGGGGTCCGCTCCTTTAAGCAGGTGTTGGAGGGATGGCACAGAGGGCTTCATCGTTTAAAGCTGTTTGTGCTGTGCCAGTACGAGACCTCCATGCACTCCTGTCCCATCGCCCGCCGATAGGTGAACAGCGCTCCTTCTCTCTGTTTCAGGGGTGATAATGGGCGTCAGATCTCCTCGTGGAAGCCCAGCAGGTTCTTTACTGGCTCTGTATCATCTGACGGGCCAATGGAAATGAACACAAAGACACCCAACGCATCGGAGCGCCAGCGCCGCACTACAACCAGGAGAAAGTTTCCAGCGTCTCTGGAAGTTACAATTAAAATATCAACACTCAGAAGCCAGTGACTCATTTCCTGCACTAAATCAAAAACAAATGGCTGATGTTGTTGGTGGTGGAGGCAGTGGTGGTGGTATGGGGGGGGGTAGTTATGCTATATTTTAATTTAAAACATATAGGTTCTCCTTCACACCGACTGCAGAGAAGGCCTCCGCAGCGCTCCAGAGGGGCAGGGAAAGCCAGTCCGCCCCAAGGAGAAGCCACAGGAAGTGAAGAGGGGGTTTGGCAGCTCGGGTGGGATGGATGTTTAACATTTGGGCGTATTGGAGTCTGGAGTCTCTGATGAGGCAGATTTCCACCTGCAGCAAGAATCTCAACTGGAAAGTCTTCAATTCACAGGCCAAGAAGCTCCCCTTCGCCCCAGCATATAGTAACGAAAGGGAGAGAGACCAAGACATCGCTGCCTCAAGGCAAACATCAGCATGTATGTTTACACAGCAAACTGTATTTAAATCCAGGCTGTAAATAAACAAATGACCCCCCGCTGAAGGCTAGGCCTGGACAGGGGTTAGATTCACGCTTCAAACAGAGCGGGGTCTGTGGGGAGCCCTGGTGGTCAGTCCCTTCTCTGGAGACGACTCTGTCTGACTCCTGGCAAACGCCGCAGCCTCCCTGACAGGCAAGTCATAATTATCACTGTCCTGTCAGCAGCTGCCGAGAGGGAAAGTGGCTGTTATGTTAAGAGCGCAGCCACAGTTATCCGAGGCGCACCTGCGGATCATTTAGATGAAACAAGCTGATAATCCATGTTACTTATTGAAACATCATTTGCCAGGCAAATAAAGATCATTTACGGCACGGGGAACGGGCAGGAGGGCGTCTTGCAAACGAGCTGCTCTCTGCTCGGCCATGTGCCGCCTGACTGAGTCTTTCTTCACGGATTCCTTCATCGGGGGGGGGGGGGGGGTGCATCATATTTATGTGTAGAAATGCATCAGAACTTCAGTCATTCAGCGTCTTTATGTCATCAAAAACACTACAATGGAAATCTGATCTGAACTCAAACTCAAAACCCGTCGCCCCTCTGTCTTGGCTGGTCTTGGCTCACTCACTCATCGCCGGCCCGTGCAGCCTGATGTCGCTGGATCTCAGAGACTCAGCCGGACCGGTCCTGCTCGGCCTTTGTTTCAAGTTCAAACAGGGTTTTTTTTGGCTCTAAGGTTGTTTTGGTCTCCCCGGGACAGACAGCTCAGCGCCTCTGCTTGGTAACATTTAAAATCCTGCAATAGGGCCCTCATCTGCAGAGGGACAAGCGTGGGGCCCCTCGAGAGCCGCTCCAGAGACCCCGACCCCTCCATCAGAGCTGAGCCACCGGAAGGGAGAAGGGCAACAGGGGTTGCCTATCACATTGAAGGAGAAACACATGTTTTGCAAACAGGTGACTGAGGGTTCAATGTTTCAACTATTGCTCTGAACTCATTTATGCAGAAATATAGCGCCTGACCGGTGTAAGTTTGGGCTCTGCTGGATTCACACAGTTCAGCCCCCGAGGGACTTTGGAATTCCACCCCCGTCCCCTTCTTCACTATCTCAGCGTGTATCTGTCTCCTTCCCCTCTCTGTGTGTGTGTGGATATTGAGCGCTAGAGACCCCATCCCTCCCCTGGACTGTACCTGCTGCCGAGCGCTCAGAGTTGATCCGCTCAGCGCTTGGCTGATCACAGTGGGGCAACGACGGCTGCAGATCCACGCAGGGCTGAGTTTGCCGGACGAGCACAGATCCTGCTGCTGTGATTTTTCACACTCACACTCATCCACCCAGACCGAGCGTTCCTTCTCCCCCCGTCCTGCCAGCGCCTCGAGGAGCTGAGGAGATTTAATCAACATCTCATCATCAGTTCATCGTTCTTCTAGGACCCGCACTTACTGAAGACAGACCGAAGACCCGCCTTAACACACCGTGCGTGACGGTGCTTATTAGGAATTTGACTAAATAAATCTCTTTTTTTTTTTTAATAAGCATCAATGGCGAAGGTTTTTTTTTCCATTTTCATTTTCCCAGATTCGGAGAAGCACAAGAGAGTTGCTCTGTGGGTGACGACCGAGAGACGCATTCCAGCTTGTAGAGAGAAAGAAGGGGAAATAATGAAATACAATAAATCTTTGAGGAGAAAGAGAGAAAAATGCTAGAGTTGAACAGTGTATTCAATGTTCACTCGGGCTGCAATACTTTTTACTGAAAACAGAAAAGAAAAGGTAGGAATGAATCTGCGTTGTGAAAGCAGGTTTACGGTGCCGCTCTTGTACAGCACCGCTCCGCTCAGAGTCCCAGGCCCCACCATGAGGATGGAGCCCTTAAGCATCCTGCCCCTTAACGAGGCCCTTAACGAGGCAGATTAACAGGAGGGGGGGTAGAGCAGGCAGCCTCCTCCCCGTGTTTTGAAATCCCTGACCTGTGGCAGCCCTTATCTCCTCTCTCCGCCGGCACACAGCCGAGAGACTGGCTTGCCCCTCCACCTGCTTCCTGTAGCTGTTACTGCCCACAAGCCCCCCAGCCTCCTTCTAACTGCCCCGTCTCCCAACTTACAGCCCCTCCTCCTCACGTCCTGTCCTGTAAACAGAGTTTGCGTGGAGGTGACGCTGGACTGCAGAGGGACCGCTGGGACATTGGACTTACTGCGGAGAAGCCAGAGTGCCCATTGATGTGAACGCTGTTGAGGGAATTGGCAATTCTGCCAACAGACACTGTACAATGTGCTAGTTAGAGCTCATCTGGATACTGTGGACAGTTCTGGGCTCCACACTTCAAGAAAGATATCGCTGCTCTAGAGGCAGTTCAGAGGAGAGCAACCAGACTTATTCCAGGTCTGAAGGGAATGTCCTACTGAGAGACTGAGGAACTGAACCTTTTCACCCTGGAACAGAGGAGACTACGTGGGGACTTGATCCAAGTCTTCAAAATCATGAAGGGCATCGACCACATCAAACCAGAGGAGCTTTTCCAGATCAGCAGGGACACACGCACCCGGGACACAAATGGAAATTGGGCTTCAAGGCATTCAAGACAGAAAACAGGAGACACTTCTTCACACAGAGAGGCGTCACAATCTGAACAAACTCCCCAGCGATGCGGCTGAAGAGACAATTTGGGAACATTCAGAAACAGACTGGATAGGATCCTTGATCACTTAGTTATTAATGGACACCAAACGAGCACGATGGGGCCAATGGGCTCCTCTCAATTGGACACTGTCTTATGTTTCTTAAAGAAAACTACAATTAAATGAAAGAAACCCTTGGGAAGCTCACTGTGCTTCTCTCCCTCCTGCCGGTGTGAGTGGGAACTCCCTGCAAGAGCTAAAAATACATAATGAGAAATGATCCATATTTAAGTACTGATGCCGCGGCTGGGGAGCCCCGAGTCGGGACAGACACCGGGCCGCTCCCCCGGCGCTGCAGTGTTGGCCACAGGGAGTGGTGGGAATGAGTGACGGGCCCGTGTGCTCATTACCCTGTGTGTGGCACGGCAATTACACACCGACTGGAGACAAAAGGCATTCCTACGCAGGGTGTGGCCTGGGCTGCTTCGTGTTGCAGCAAGCAGCCCCGACAACAAACACACTCACTGTTCGCCATGGCCTGTAATTGTGCAACAGCTCGAGCGTCAGGAATGAGGGGAAACGAAAAGTCTCTCTGAAGTGCATTCCTCCGCAAGCTCTGCGCTTCTGCCCCATGTGAGTCCCTGTAGGCAACAACACTGAAGTGTGGTGCACATACATCTACACTCTGCCAGCTCCACCACACCGCACTGAACTGCAGCAGATTACACTGCACTGTGTTAGAGAACACTACAGCACAGAACATTTCACAATACTGCAGTAGATTAGACTATCGAATAACACTAAACCAGCACTGCAGGACAATAGGCCGTTCTGTATGAAATAACGCTACAGTCAAACAAACCCAACTGATAAGAGTATTCCTCCTGCAGCTGAGCTGATCCTGCACAGAAATCCCCCACAGGACTGATTAAGCCATTATATTTCACATCACCGTATGCAAATATGAGCGCAATAAGGAACAGACAGAGTGTGGTGCAGGACAGACGAAGAGAGTCATAAAGCATCAAAGAATATCATACAGGTGCATTGATTAGAGAAACAGCAGCATATAGTATATTACAGAACATGTCATTAGACACACATCGACCTCGTGTCGTAGCCAACTGTTCACCCCTGGAACAGGTCTGTCGCTGGACGTTACCAGGGGCGTGTCGTAGGGGACATGGGCGTGTCATATGGGACATGGGCGTGTCATAGGGGGCGGGGGAGTCGAAGGGGACATGCGCGTGTCGTGGGGGGCAGGGGCGTGTCATAGGTGACAGGGGAGAGTCGTAGGGGATGGGGATTTGTGGTAGGGGACAAAAGTGATGCAGATTTAATGTTTGGCAGAAAAGTTATCATATATAAGTTATAAGATTATCATTATTAGTAATTGCAGTAAAAATAATAATAATGAGGGAGAAAATTGTGAAATAAACGATGATCCTGCAGGAGATTAATGATCCTGTAAGAGAACAAGACTCTGCCTATTCTCACATGCAGGCGAAGAAGAGGAACAATGGGACAGTATCACTCTGTTACACAAACACTCTCACAAACACACACACACACTCTCTCACACACACGCACACTCTCTCACACACACACAAACTGGGTTTGCTTTAAGACTCATCTCAATCTGTTTTTTATTGAGCTGCAAAAACAAATCAGTGGCAAGAGCTTCAAGAGGCAAGAGGTTCAGAACCAGCTTGACCCGGTGTGCCCCCAGCGCTGGGGCGCGGTGGGAAGTGCAGAGCATTGCTGAGGGGGCCGGGGCAGAGCGGTGTCTCTTAGGGGAAACCCAAAGACAACTTCGACACTGTCACATTCACTGCCACTTTATTCCAGTTATTTATGTTGCTGTTGTTCTTGTCATTCTCTTTCTCATTTGCGTTACTCTGCGGCGCTCTCAGGCCGATGCTGAGCAGAGGGAGTGGGCGCTCAGAGGGTTTTAATTTGGCCCTGAACGCTCCCTGGGAAATAAAAGCCTGTCTCTACACACTCAGAGCTGGAGTCAAGGAGAGACCTGAGAGGGTCTGTCTTGCTTTGTCGGAGGCAAAACTCTCACCGGTTTGCAAATCATCGTTTGCAACCTCCCCACTGCGGCCAAAGCATTTACTGTGACAACAAACAACTGCACAGAGCACACAGTCAGGGGTCCGCTGTGCCCCCCAGCAGAGACAGAGGGCTGGGAGCATCTATCTCCCTGTCACAGCCCGGTGTCTGGGCAGTGTCACTGGCAGAGCAGAGGGGGAGAAAGCCAGGGCTTACGAGGGCTTAACACCTCACTTCAAACGGAGCCATTTGGTGTTCAGAGCCGGTGTGAATCGCACCCTGAGTGCGGAGGGAGAAGGGCTGATGGAGCACCACGTAACGAGGCGATACCTCAGTGGGACGAGGACGCTCGTTCACAGATGTGGCCTTATGGGGGCGTGCTGATCCCCACAGCCTCGTTCTCACGTTTAATGACATCACAGATGCAGTTGTTGTCTTTGACAGACGACAGAAAGCAGAGAAGGACGGGCAGAGCCGGCGGTGACAGCGACACTGATGCGGTCGGCTCAGAGGAGGGTGTCTCCAGCGCTCGCTGACAGCTCTCCACAGCGCAGGGTCGTGGTGCCTTGCGTCTCTCCGCAGACACTCACCACTCCGCTCCTGGAGAGAGCGTGCAGCTGTCCGGCCTCTCCACTCCGTGCTGGCAGAGCTGGGCGCCGCGGCCCCGCCGTCTCTCAGGCTGTCGGTGGATTTTGGGGCATGTGGCTCAGCCGGGGGCAGCGCAGAGGAGCGGGGACTCCTGACGGGACCTCCAGCCCGTGACGGCACAGCCTGTCCTGCACACCGCCCCCCCCCCGACATGAACCACAGACACCCGCTGGAAGACAGCCGGGCCGTGTCTCACTGTGGGGTGAAATAAACACAATGTGGTCTAGTCAGCTCGTTAATTTCCTTCAGGACCACAGTGGTGTCTGGAGATTCTTATCCAATGACTCCCTGTGACTGTGAATTAAAATGATCTTGTTTTAATTAGTTTGTCCTTTCTGTTACACTTAATAACATATTATCTCTCAAGCTGGTTGGCCCCGATAGCTACACAATGCAATGGCTGCCTCCTGGTTTGTGCAGATCTCAGTAGGGCTCCTGTCCAGTGATTTATAGTCAGATGTTGGCCGCTACGACCCACAGTCCCTGTCTGCTGGCGCTCACCCTGACTCACTCAGAGAGAGATAAGGATCTTTCCCGCCAGTTGACACCTCTCCGCAGCGAGTCCCTGAGCTCTCACCCCAGGAATCCCTGCGATCTGCGGCCCGGGGCTTGGCCGCTCCAGATTAAATCAGGGCTGTGAAGCAAAGCTCACGGCAGATCCCTGGTCTCCATGGAGGCAAAGACAATCCAGGCTAATCCCTTATTCCTTAAAAGGCCATGCACCCCCAACCCAAACAAAGCAACCCTTACTTCCTCGTATCGCTGACCGAGAGAGGAGAGGGCACTGACATCTCCCAGCATGCACCAGTACAGGCAGGCAGGTTAGTGGGACGGGGAGACGGCACAGAAGCACAGAGACACCCTCCTCTCCCCGTGGCTCCGCTCTGACACAGACACCCAATCGATCCAGTCGCCATGCTAACGGACAACATCTCAAAATGTGCGGCACAGGTTGAACAGGGCCAGTGTTCACCATCAGAGTGAAGAACAGCAGGTAACTGCTCCTTAGATCAGTCCAATTCAGATCAACACAATCAACAGCATCACAGCCAATAACGATGAAGACATCTCTTCAGCTCATTCTGCTGCCGGGACTGTAGACTAAACAGGAAGCAATGTTGAGGAAACGCACATCGATGTGATGCAGGCCGTTGTTTCACACAGTGCTGACTTAGCATCGCAATTAGGGCAATTAGCCGTAAAGGTTTATAATTAGAATTCCACACAAACCTATATTTAACTCTCAGAAATGTTCCCGTCCCTCTAAGCCTGAGGCTCTGTGAGCGATGCGCGACCCACGTCTTCTCCCAGTGTTTTTAGAATCAAACCACACAGGGATCCCCGACGCCTCGACGGTTGGAAGTGAGTGTCAGGGTGGTGGGGACAGAGCAGCTGATCAAACAGTGACACCTGAAGAACGGGCCGTCTCTCAGGAATGTGGGGCCGAGCAGACACGGACAGGAGGCTCTGGGTGACGTCTTCATCCTCAGGATGGGATAGGATCTCTGCTGGGAAATCCAAAACAGACAAACATGCTAACGGTTTCCCTTTTCCCTCCGCATGCATTAAGAGCTTGCGCTTGTTTTGTTCAGTGTGTGAAGCAGCTCTGTGGTAACTGTGCCTAGGGTGTAATTCAGTGTGCAGTAGAGTTGTGTAGTGTACTTTACTGCACTGCAGTTTACTGTGCTGTGCTGCATTGGAGTGAGATGGGGTGTAATTCAGTGTGCAGTAGTCTGGTGAAACGCAGTACAGGGGGTGCAGTGGACTCACAGTCACTCAATGAAGGAAGAGGCTTCGTCCCACAGAACCTCCTCACCCTCCAGGAATGCAGCCATAAGAAAAAACGAAATAAACGAAATAACATTATTTTTAAACTGCTTGTCAATAAAACAGCTTTATTTGCCCACCCCAGCGCCGAGGTCCGTGGAAAAACTCTGGCATAATAAGTCTCTGTGTTTGCGTTGACTAATCTGCTAATACGCGATGGGGGTCGCTGGCTTTTCATTTGATCAAAAAGGGATTTTAACAGCTTCTCGGGGAATGTGCTAAACCTGCAGTCAGCTGAGTAAACAGCCCGGGCCGGCCCGCCGCGCTGCGCCAGCGGATTTGTGCAAAATTAAACTGCGACTGCAGGAGAACGCCCCCCCGCCCCAGCCAGACGGGAGGTGAACAGCGCCGCACAAAGATCTCTTTTCATAACTGCTGACCACTCCTAACTTCACACCGAGAAATAAAGAGTAAGAAACACTTCAAAGCAGGTATGTGCGAACTACATGGCAGCTTTCGACTTGATTGTTGAACCAGCAGTTCAACTCTCGGGGGTAAATCACAGACCAGAGGAAAAGCAGCCCAGGAGGAAAACAGGGGGAAGAGCAGCCCGTCACTGCTGGGCGCTGAAGTTCAATCAGACACGAAGCACCAAGTCAACGCATTCCTCTCCTGACACAACCACAAAACCACACATGGCGACCCGCGGACCATTCCCTTTCTCCCCGTCTTATCTGCTCTGGCGTGAGCTGAAGAAAGGGGCTCCATTCCCAC